>NC_056732.1:148938396-149238396 GCF_019279795.1 Protopterus annectens
ACCTCTCCTCAAGCTGCCAGCCCAAGCAAACAAGTCCTGGATGTTATACGTGAGGCCAGACGCCTCAGCACTAGAAAATCCTATGCTGACAAGTGGAAAACGTTTTGCACCTGTATCCAGGCAACGGGAGCCGAAACAACACAGCCCTCCCTACCTCTCATCCTGGTTACCTAGCAGACCTACTACATAGTGGTCTATCCTTCTCTTCTGTTAAAATTCATGCCTCTACCATCTCTGCTCATTACAGCACAGAGCCACCTCTCTTCTCACACCCTCTCACCAAACCGTTCCTAAGAGGGGCCAGCAACTTAAGGCCACCCAGAAGAGCTCCTACCCCAGCTTGGGACCTTAACTTTGTGTTGGAAAAGTTCACCCTACCCTCCTTTGAGCCTGCAGCTTCAGCAGAGTTAAAATTCTTCTCTTGGAAAACAGCCTTGCTTCTGTCCATCACTTCACTTCAGCTAGAAGAGTTTCAGAGCTACAAGCACTCATGGCTGTAGAGTCTTTCATCATTTTCCATGCTGACAGGGTCTCCCTCAGGACTAACCCATCCTTCCTGCCTAAAGTGGTGTTCAGTGTGGCTCTCAACCAATCCATTCATTTGCCCACCTTTTTCCCCTAACCCACAAAACAAGGGGGAAAGGATTCTGCACTCTCTAGATATGCACGGACAGCTCAGATTCCATCTGGATAGGGCTAAATCTTTTAGAAAAACTGACCATTTGCTAGTCAGCTTCGCAGTAGGGGCAGAGAGCAAGGGCATATCCAAATAATCTCCAAATGGATAGCACACTGCACCATTTCTGCTACAAGCAGCACGGGAAATCGCCCCCAAAGGGGGTCAGGACACATTCCACCAGGGCAACCTCCACCTCTGCAGCTTTTCTCAGAGGGATCCCCACCAGGGGGACATCCTGGAGGCTGCAACATGGATTTTGTTCATACCTTCACCAAGTATTACCACTTGCCTATCTTCTCCAAATCCAGGGCAGGCTTTGCCACCGCTTGCAGGGCATCCTAGCCAGCCCCCAGTCTTCTAGACTGCCTCCACCCTTTTCTTCAGCTTTGGGAATCAACCCAAGTGTGATGGCTGCAACAGTGAAACACGAAGAACATAATACAGTTGTGTACACTTAGAAATGTAGATGTTCGAGTGTATTCACTCTTTCAGTCCTGGTTTCCCACCCTCCATCCCCCTTGTGTCTCTCTCTCACTCTCTTCCTCTCCTTACAGGGAATTTTTGGTATTTTACTTTCTACTGGTGGTGGTCTTTCACCATAATCTAGCTCCCTGTTTGGGAGCTCCTGACAGTTGGGGACAAGAAAAACTGGTGTAATGGCGTCGGCTACCTGATTTTATACCACTGACGACCTGACGTCACTCCTAGAGTGGCATCAACTTACGCAGAAGTACTAAGCCTCTGGTATTCGGGCTGACTAAGGGCTACCCCTGCCAGGATAACCCAAGTGTGATGACTGCAACAGTGAGTACACTCGAATGTCTACATTTATGGTAAGTGTACACAACTGTACATTCCAAACCCCACTCTCCCCTAGCTTGGAGAGTGACTCCTTCACCATCTCCTGGAAGAGACGGTTTCTGTGTGCCTTCCCATCCCCTTTTCCTGTCATTTAGAAAGTCCTCCTGAAGATCAGGAGAGGCATGTCATAAATTTTGCTGGTGACTCCCTGCTGTCCAAGGCAGCTTTGGTTCCCCCTTCTACAATCCTCGCCAAGGGCAGTTCCCACAATTTACCTCACAAGGTGGACCTACTCGCTCAACAGAAGGGAACTCTCATCCATCCACACCTAGAGATGCTGAATCTTACTGTCTGGGTGATGAACGTCTGGTACCCTTCAGACACCTCTACACAGAGAACGTGCTTTCTATCTTGGAGGAGGCCAGTAAACCCATTATGATGAGAGCCTATATTTCTAAATGGGAGAGATTCTCCAAATGGTGTTTCCAAAGACATAAGGACCCCCTTCTAGAGAGTGCCCCTTTAGTTTTAGTTTTTTTTGTCTGAGCTGATTAAAGCAGATCTTTCATATTCTTCAGTGAAAGTGCAGCTCTCTGCTGTCTCTGCCTGCCTACCCATGGGACCTCTTTACTCTCCGGGTTGGATGTTAAGTTCTTAAAAGGGGTCTTGCACATAAGACCACCGAGAAAGCCTACTCCACCACCTTGGGACCTAAATTGTATCCTGGAGGAACTTAGGCTGGCTCCATTTGAACCAGCCACTTCTGCATCCCTGCAGATGTGCACATGGAAAACAGTTTTGCTGATGGCCCTCACTTCAGCAAGAAGGGTCTCAGAGTTGCAGGTGCTCATGCCATGTCCTCCTTACACTGTCTTCCATAAACACAGGGTGGCCTTGTGCACCAGCCCGTCCTTCATGTCCAAAGTAGTCAAAATATCACTAAATCGGTGCATTCACTTACCAACCCCCCCCCCCCGAATGACAGTGAGAGAATACTACATTCCATGAATGTTCACCGACAAATAAGGTTTTATCTGGACAAAACGAAGTCCATCAGAAAATCAAATCACCTTTTTGTTTCCTTCCATCCCAGAGCCCTGGGCACGGCAGTCTCCAAACAGATTATTTCCTGTTGGATCAGGAAAATTGTCTGATGTCCTTCTATTCCTATATTGCAGTATTCTTGTTGTGGGATTTTCCTCCTCAGGCGACCCATACGTTTGCTCCTATCCAAAAGCTTCAGCTTGGCTATTGCAGCTGCGTGGGACGTCTCACGTAGGGTTATAAACCAGGTTCCTTAAATGTGACATCTGCACTCAGACCTCTGACTGCAGACGACCAATACATTGTGTGCTTCGCTCCTTCAACGCAAACGTCTAAAAGAGAAGTACCACGTTGGGGGGTTTTCTTCTGTTATCTTGCTAAGCTTGGTTTGTTGTAGTTAGCCATAGCCGATGTCAGCAAAAAAGTGGTAAATGCCAATGCGGGTGCCAGATTCCCCATAAAAACTTGCATGACCGTTGCATGACTGTTGCATTTTTTGCTTAGGCCGGGAGCACGACCACAACACCTGCTCCATTTGCCAATCATTTGTACCCAAGACCCTGCACAGCCGTCTGGCCCTCTTAATCGGTATTTGGAGAACCGACGGCTTAAATGTTTAGCCCTTAGGATGGATCCCAACTCAGAGGCATTGACAGAACCTCCGCATAAGAAGGCCAAGTTTCCTAGGCCCTTTTCCTCTGATGCTCTGCTACCGGGAACCCTGTCATCTTCCGATTCAGGAGTTGAGGGGCACTCGGAAGAACCGTCTACTTCAGCGGCGACCTTTGTGGAAGCCATTTTGCACCCGACGACCGGCACATCCCCGGAACCAGCCCAGACCCCGACTTCAGGCGTAGTTGAGGGGGAACCAGACTTAGCAGAGCCTCCGACTGGGATCCATCCTCTGGAAGCTACTTGTGTTATATCAGCATCCGACTCCAGTCCTATGCCTACATCCACTTTATCCAAAAGAAAACAAAAGGCCAAACATTTGACCATGACTAAGGAAGGCCTACCTGACTGGCAGTCCTTCACTTCCTCCTTGATGCAAGCCTTTATGGCCCTCAGCCTTATCTCTCTCTACTCTACCACTGCTAAGCCCTAGGCCTGCTTCTGCTGCTTCTCTCCCCCATCCTACCTCTCAGGATAGGGAAGAAGAGCAAGACATAGTTTACTCCTCTTTTGAGGAATCCATCTCTTTCACCTTGCAAACCTGGTATATGGCCCTGTGTGTGACATCCCATGCAGCTGCAACAGCCAAGCTGAAGCTTTTGTATAGGTGCCGATGTACTGGTCACCTGAGGAGGAAAATCCCACAACAAGAGTACTGCAGCATGGAAGAGAAGGACATCTATGATTATGGTAAGATTTTACACAGCTATTCTTTTCTACTACTCATACCATGTAAAAGACCTGAATCAGGGCTTATTCTACAAGAGCAGTAGCTTACTCCAGTGCCTTCTTCAAAAGCCGAGACACAGCTACCATCCTTGAGGCAGCCACTTGGTCCACTGTACATACCTTCACCAAACATTGCAAACTGGCCCATATTTCCAGTGCAGGTTTCGCAAGGGCAATCCTGCAAGGATTTCTGGAATTTGTTACCTCTACCTCCACTCTTCCTCCTTCCTCAGCTGTGGTACTCTCCCACAATAAGAACACTGCAACATGTGAATAGAAGGACATAGAAAAGTTGTGTAAAATCTTACCATACCCATAGATGTCCTTCTCTTCCATGTTGCGGTATCCTTCCCTCCCTCCTGACCCCCTAGTTTCATATCTGCAGGTCTGTGGGCCTTCACAGAGCCCCTACCGGCACTAGGTTCATCTTTGTAAAGTCTGTGGCATTCTGCCAATCTGAAGGACATCTTTTTGCATCTCCTAAGCTACTGTCCGACTGGACTATTAGATGTTCTTCATGTTTCACTGTTGCAGTCATTACATTAGGGTAATCTGCTGGCAGGTTGCCCTCAGTCGGCCTGATTTACAAAGTCTTGGGTCCTGCATCGGTTGCTGTCCCTTTTTCCATGACGTCTGGGATATAAGACATGCAGCCGACGCCATTACATCAGTCTTTCTTGCCGTGCAGTGCCCGAAGCAGAAGCAGTACGCAAGTGCCGGTCGGCAGACTCCTGAAATTTTTGTTTTAGAGTTTCAGAACCGAAGTCTTCAACTTAAAGCTAAGTACCCCATTGGGGAAACTTTTTCTTGCTCCTTACCGATGTCAGTAAAAGTTAATAATTGCATTACTTGTGGAAAGCAAATACCTCACAAAGATTTTAATTCGTACTGTATTCCTTGCCTAGGCCCTGACCACAACGTACCTTGCTGTCGGTTTTGTGCTTTATTTAATCAGCGCACTATCCGTCGGTGTTGTATTTTTGCCTCTAAATATTTCTGTTCTCGTTTTAATTATCCAGAAATATCGGTTAGCCATCCGACTACCGGGTTTCCGAAAAAACGCAAAGATAAAGACTGAGACAGGCCGCCAAGGTCCAAAACTGCCGATGACACTTCTCCCAAGCCAGTCACCAGTTCATCAGTGCTCAGTGAGGTGCTTTCGCAGCCACTGATACCCGCTACTTCTGATTTGCAGGCCTCTACTGAGACCCATTCGGAGTCCGGTATGCCGCGAGGTACTTCAACTATGGAACCCGGGGATGTCTCTACCTTGGATGGGTTCAGAGCCACTGTGCCGGCACTGGCTTCTGAGGATGTTTTTAGGCCTACAGACTTGCATATTAAATAGACAACGCCTTCATTACTAAGGCCTAAATCTCAATCCATGTCTAAAAAATGATGCCCAGGCCACATGTTCAGGCCCCTATGCCTAAAAAACAAATGATAAAAATGGCTGAAGATCTAATTTCTCTAATCAGGGGTAGTCTACCCCCCCCCCCCCCAAGGCCTAGGGCTGAGTTTGATTATGAAACTTCTGATAAGTATTATGTTGCTTCTGACTCTTCTGATGACCTGGATTTGTCCATACCTACTTATGAGGATTCCATTCCCTCTGCTTCACCTCCTGAGGAATTTTCTTTTGGGGAAACTTTACGTACTTTAAGGGAGCATTTCCACTGGGGAAAGCCAGGAATTTTTAGATTCAAAAAAGAGGCTTGGGGATTTCCTCCTTCTACCTCAGCATAGACCTTTGGCTATACATCTTGTACTAGACATTGTTGATCGTGTGTTCTCTGAATCCAGTTTGGCCCCTGATTCCCTGCCTCCGGCTCCTAGTAAACCTGACCGATACTACAGGGTTCTTGAGTCCCAAATGTTTCTTTTCAAAAATCCTGTTGCAGATCCCGAGACTATTTCTCAGGGTCCCAAGGTCATTAAGGCTTCTACTGCAAAAAATCCTACCCCTTCTGATAGAGACTCCAGAGCGCTGGATAGATGGGGTGAAAGGGTTTATACTTCTGCAACCTTGGCAATCAGAGCTTTAAACTGCCAGTTTCATATGTTAAAATATCAACAGCATATTATTGGACTGCTTAAACAGAAAATGTTGTTGATTCCTGACTGTGTGGAAAATAAAGATTTACAGGATTTAATGCGTTGTGCTGAGCAAGTTGGAAAACATACTTTGTAATGTGGTTTTGATTCTTTAGAGGCTTCTTGCAGAGCTGCTGTTACTTGGTCTGTGCTTAGAAGGCATGCTTGGCTTAAGGAGCAATCTTTGCATGATCATGTTAAAGCTAAATTGTTTGATACTCCTTTAAATCAGGACTGCTTGTTTGGCTGAAGAAGGTCTTAAAAAGATGGAAGATAAAGCAAAATCTATGCAAACTGTTAGAGTTTTTGCAAGTGCAACTTCCAAGATTCAGTAGGCACTGGCCTACTAAGAATTGGTCCTTCCAGGTCCTCTCAAGCCAAACCCAGACACAGCAAAAATCCCAGGTTTCAGTCCCAGGGGACTCTCAGAACTAAGCAGTGGGGGGGGGGGGTCTTCACTTCCAAATCTGGAAATAAGACACCCCTTTATGGTAAACTATCTCAATGACTTTCTTTTAAAATTCCCAAGCACTTTTCTTTTGACCGCCCCTTGGGGGGAAAGATTCTCTTCATGCAAAGAACTCTGAACTCATAACCCAGGGCAAATGGGTTTTAAACAGTGTCCCAGGGATACAGATTTCATTTCCACAGGTTGCCAACACCAAACGGGTGGCCAGACCTGCCCCCAAATCAGTGGGCAGAGGCTCAAAAACAAGTACTTTCCCTCTTATGCATGGGGGCTATTCAGCTGGTACCAGACGAAGAAAAGAGACGAGGTTTCTACTCCAGGCTTTTTCTGGTACCCAGAAAAGACAAATCATGGCGTCCATTCCTGGACCTGTCTACTGTAAACACCTTTCTGGAGATTCCAAAATTCAAGATGCTGACTCTTCACCAATTACTTCCTATGCTAGGCAAAGATGCCTGGTTGGCAACTCTAGATTTAAAAGAAGCATACCTGCACATCCCAATCAGGGAATCTTGCAGAAGATACCTACGCTTCAAAGCAGGCTACTCGCATTATCAGTTCTCTGCACTGCCCTTTGGCTTGTCTACTGCGCCTAAGGTATTCACAAAGTGCCTGGCTCCAGCTATTGCATTTTGCAGGCAAAGAAATATTCAAATATATCCATACCTGGACGATTGTCTAATTCAGGCAGAAAATCAGGGCATACTTTTAAATCATCTGGCATTTGTAAAAAGGATTCTAACTTGTCTGGAGTACATCATAAACGAAAATAAATCACAACTAGTACCCTGTCAACAAATTACATTCCTGGGTGCAAGCTTGAACACAACTGTCCAGATGGCTTTCCTCATGCCAGAAAAGCAAATTCATTTGGTAATTTAGTTCAAACAAGTGGCCACAAAAACCCTGCTATCTGCAAGATAAATACTGCAAGTCTTGGGGTTAATGGCCTCCTGCATTCTTCTAATTCCATATGCAAGACTACATATGAGGAAACTTCAGTGGTATTTAAAAAGTCTATGGAGTCAACATTATCACAGTCTGGAAACAATGATTCCTATCATAACTTGCCTACGCCTGGAGTTCCTATGGTGGGCAGAGGCCTGCCACCAAAACAAGGGACTACCATTCACACTATCCCCTGCTGCCCAAACCCTAACTACAGATGCATCAGATAATGCATGGGGGGTTCACCTGGCAGGGAAGTGCATTCAGGGCAAATGGAACCTAAATCAAATGCACCTACATATCAATCAAAAAGAAATGTGAGCTGTACAGAATGCTCTGACAGCCTTCAAGGACTACATTCTTTCAGGACAACTAATGGTAAAGACGGACAACACCACTATTATGTGGTACATAAACAAGCAGGGGGGTACACATTCCTACCCCCTCTGCAGAATAGCCACGACATTGTGGAACACAGGCTTGAGCTACCAAGTGCACCTACAAGCTCAATTCCTGCCAGGAAAATTGAATACACTGGCAGATGGACTAAGCAGAAACCTCATGGACCCACACGAGTGGAAACTGGAACCAAGGATTTTCAAGTTGTTGATAAGCTAATGGGGAAGCCCAGACATAGATCTATTTGCCTCCCCGCAGAACTACCAGTTGGACAAGTTTTGCACAAGGACTCCTCACAAACAAGCCTGGAAAGTGGATGTTCTGTCCTTCAGCTGGAAAAACCCATCAGTCTATGCCCCCCCCCCCAACTGCCTCTGCTCTCCAAAGTTCTACTAAAAGTCAAGCATGACAAACCAAAGATGATCTTGATTGCTCCAGACTGGCCGCGCCAACACTGGGTACCCCCTCTTGTGCAGTGTGTTACAGTTACCTGCATGACACCTGCCTCAGGACCCCTTCCCTGCTGTCTCAGCAGGTGAACCAAATGCTGCACCCTCAGCTTCCAACATTGAACCTTGCAGCCTGGCTACTCACTTAAATTCACCTTTTTCATCCCTCAGCAAACCTGTAGTGGATGTCATCTTGGAGACCAGGAAACCTAGTACTTGAAAATCTTATGCTGACAAATGGAAAATATTCTGTGCCTGGAACCAATCTCTAGGGATGAGCACAGCAGTGCCCAATTTACCTCAGATTTTGCAATACTTAATTGAGATGATTCACAAGGGCCTGTCTTTTTCCTCCATTAAAATCCATGCCTCAGCTATTTCAGCTCATTATAACACAGAATATCTCCCCTCTTCTCATCCTCCGCTCAAGCAGTGTCTCAGAGGAGCAAAAAAATTGAGACCACCCAGGAGAGCTCCACCTCCTGCCTGGGACCTTAACTTTGTTTTGGAGAAACTCACTCTACCACCTTTCGAGCCAGCTGCTACTGCAGACTTAAAATGTCTTTCTAGGAAAACAGCCTTCCTTTTAGCAATCACTTCAGCTAGAAGGATATCTGGATTAAAGGCCCTTATGTCAGTGGAGCCTTTCATCATCTTTCATGCGGACAGGGTATCTCTCAGGACCAATCCATCCTTCATGCCCAAGTTGGTTTCCAGTGTGGCTCTTAATCAGTAAATTCATTTGCCAACCTTCTTTCCTAATCCACAGAACAAAGGGGAACAGATTCTGCATTCTTGGATGTGCACAGACAACTTAGATTCTACTTGGACAGGACTAAACCTCGAAGAAAATCTGAACTGCTGGTAGCATTTGCTGCAGGGGCAGAGGGGAAGGCTATTTCAAAACAAACCATTTCTAAATGGATAAGCCATTGCATTCATTTCTGCTAGAAGTGCCATGGAAAACCTATCCCCCAGGGGATCAGATCTCACTCCACCAGAGCTGCATCTACTTCTGCAGCCTTTCTCAGAGGTATTCCTACCAGGGACATCCTAGAAGCTGCTACCTGGAGCTCTGTACATACTTCCAAGCATTATCATTTACCAATTTTCTCTAAATCCAGAGCTGACTTTGCCACTGCTGTTCTGCAGGGCCTTATAGCTGGCCTAATGCTGTATAAACTCCTCCTCCCAACCATAGCTTGGGAATCTACCCAAATGTAATGACTGCAACAGTGAAACACGAAGAACATAGTACAGTTGTGTACACTTACCATAAATGTAGATGTTCGAATTTATTCACTGTTGCAGTCCTGGTTACCTTCCCTCCGGCCCCCTAACTTTTTCTGGCTATACCTCTACTTTTTTACTATGCTTAAAAGCCTTTTTGCTGTATTTGCTTTTTGTTGGAGGTATACCTTTGTGTTTTTATGTTTGTTTGCTCCCCATTAGGGGGGCACCTGATATCTGGGGCAAGAAAATCTGATGTAATGGCATTGGTTGCATGTTTTGTACCCATGACGACCTGACGTCATGGAAGAAGGGACAGCAACCGATGCAGGGACCCAAGACTTTGTTAATCAGACCGACTGAGGGCAACCTGCCAGCAGATTACCCTAATGTAATGACTGCAACATTGAATACACTCGAACATCTACATTTATGGTAAGTGTACACAACTGTACCTTCTGAGGTCTGTGCTTGCAGACATCACATTTAAGGTCCCTGGTTTATGGCCCTATTTGTGATGTCCCACACACCAACAGCAACCATGCTGAAAGCTTTTGTATCAGAGCCGATGTTCGGGTAACCTGAGGTGGAGGATCCCACAGTAAGAATACTGCAACATGGAAGAGGAGGACATCTATGGTTATGGTAAGGTTTTACACAGCTATCTGTTGTGGATTATATGCAAAGTGAAGAATTTAGTGTAGCAAATCCAACACAGTTAATGTCACAGCATGATGAAACAAGTCCCCAAATTAAGGAGAAACAGGTGGATCAGGAGGCATCTGAAAAATAAATATGGGTATGGGAAAGAAAATGTCTGATATGGTGCAATATTTATGCAATGGAGGAAAAAAAGTCAACAGTACAAAAAAGCAGCACCAAAGATATTTGAAGAGAAATACAGGCAAAGGCATCAGGATATGGAAAATTTCACTTTACAAAAGGAAAACAAGGGGGAAAGAAGAGTGGATTAGCTTTAGGGAAGGTAGAGAAATAAACTGAAGATATTCTTCTATTCTAAACATGAGGGATGTTCTTCGTGTTTCACTGTTGCAGTCATTACATTTGGGTAATCTGCTGGCAGGTTGCCCTCAGTCGGCCTGAATTCCAAAGTCTTGGGTCCTGCGTCAGTTGCTGTTTTCTCTTCCATGACGTCAGATCGTCAGGGGTATAAAACATGCAGCCGACGCCATTTTCTTTAGTCTTTCTTGCTGTGCGGTGCCCGAAGCAGAAGCATTTCGCAAGTGCATTACTTGTGGGAAGCAAATACCTCATAAGGATTTCCATTTATACTGTATTCCGTGCCTAGGCCCTGATCACAACGTGCCTGGCTGTCGGTTTTGTGCTAGATTTAACCAATGCACTATTAAGCGTCGGTATATTTTTGCGTCAAAATATTTTGGAAACAGATTTAACTACCGAGAAATGTCTTCGGATCGCTATCCGACTGAGTACATAAAAAAACGCAAAGAAAAGGACAGAGAAAGGCAGTCGAGATGGCGAAGCTTCTCCTAAGCCAGTCGCCGGTACTCAGTGAGGCACTTTCGCAGCCCCTGATACCCGCTACCTTCAAGTCACAGGCCTCTACCGACACCCATGTGGTGTCCGGCATGCCGCAAGATACTCAAGGTATTGGACCGACGGATGCATCTCCCTCGGATGGGTCCGGAGCTGCTGAGCAGGCTTCGGCTTCTGAGGGTATGTTCAGACCTCAACGTTTATATGTCAAACCGATGACAGCTGCAAAACCAAGGGCAAAGACAACTTCTAAAACCAAAAAAAGACACCCGAGCCACGTGCACAGGCCTCTATGCCTAAAAAAACAGATGATCAAAATGGCTGAAGACCTTATTAGCTTGATCAGGGGTAACCATCCCCGTCCAGATAAGAGGCCTAGGCAAGACACTGATTATGAATATCCAGATCAGGTTTCCATTTCTTCAGATTCCTCTTCTGATCAGGAATTATCTATACCTCCCTATGAGGATTCTGATGCTGAGGAGTCTATTTCATCTGCATCTCCTTCAGAGGATTATTCATTTGGAGAAACCTTGCGTACTTTGAGGGAGCATTTTCACTGGGAGAGTCAAGACTTCTCAGAATCAAAAAAGATGGCTCAGGGATTTCCTCCTTCTCCCTTAGCACAAGCCTTTAGCCATTCCCCCTGTTTTAGACATTGTGTATGATGTGTTTTCGGAGTCAAGCTTGATCCCTGACTCCTTACCTCCGGCTCCCAGTAAGCCTGACAGATATTACAGGGTCCCTGACTCGCATAAATTTTTATTTAGAAACCCTGCTGCTGACCCTGAAACTATTTCACAGGGTCCAAAGGGAGTTAAGGCCTCAACAGCAAAAAACCCTTCCCCCTCTGACAGATTCAACGGCACTAGACAGATGGGGAAAAAAGGTTTATACATCTGCAACCTTGGCAGTCAGGGCCTTAAACTGTCAATTTCACATGCTTAAGTACCAACATGTTATGGGATTGCTGGAAGCAGAAAATGATGTTTATTTCAGAATGTGCAGAAAATAAAGATTTGCAGGAATTATTGCATGCAGCTGAACAAGTTGGAAAGCATACTTTGCAATGTGGTTTTGATTCTTTAGAGGCCTCCTGCATGGCCGCAGTTACTGGATCTGTGATTAGGAGGCATGCCTGGTTAAAGCAACAAAATTTGCCTGATCATGTTAAAGCTAATTTGCTAGATGTACCTTTACAGCATGATTCTTTGTTTGGTATTAAGGTAGAGGAGGTTTTAAAGAAAATGGAAGACAAAGCTAAGTCTATGCAAACTGTTAAAGACTTCTTACAAGTGCAGCCACCAAGATTCAGTAGACACTGGCCTACAAAAAATTGGTCCTTTCCTGTGTCAGACAGAGATCAAAGGGGCAAATCCAGATGCTCAAAAGTTTCCAGATACCAGGCGCAGGATTCATACAGGTCAAAGCAATGGAGCACATTTATTTCCAAATCAGGGGGGGAATAAAGTGCAAACCTACAGAAAGCAATCCCAATGACTTCCATCTGCCTACACCAAGCACTTATCTTTTGACAGCACCCTTAGGGGGAAAATTAGCACTTTTTGCTCAAAATTGGCATTTAATAACCCAGGACAAGTGGGTACTAAACATAGTATCACAGGGATACAGATTCCATTTCCACACTCTGCCAATGGCAAACGGTTGGCCAGATCTGCCCAAAATCGATGGGCAAAGGCACAGAAACAGGTTACGCCCCTCATGGATAATGGGGGCTATTCAACCAGTACCAGAACAGGAAAAAGAACAAGGTTTTTACTCAAGACTGTTCTTGGTACCCAGAAAGGACAAGGCCTGGTGGCCAATACTGGTTTTATCAATTTTGAACACATACCTGGACATTCCAAATTTCAAAATGCTGACTTTACAGCAGCTTCTGCCCATGCTGGGCAAAAATGCTTGGCTGGTGACATTAGACCTAAAAGAGGCGTACCTGCATGTCCCAATAAGACAGTCGTGCAGAAGATACCTCAGATACAAGGCTGGCTTAATGCATTACCAATTCTCTGCACTGCCCTTTGGCTTATCTACTGTGCCCAGGGTCTTTACAAAGTTCCTGGCACCAGTAATTGCATTTTGCAGACAAAGAATTATACAAATATTTCCTTACTTGGACGACTGTCTCATTCAAGCAGAGAACAAGGACACTCTTCTTTGACACCTGGTGTTTGTGAAAAGGCTTCTAACATGCCTAGGGTACACTATAAATGAAAAGAAATCACAACTGGTACCCTCTCAAAAGATAACATTCCTGGGTGCAAGCTTGAATACAACTGCCCAGATGGCTTACCTTACGTCAGACAAACAAAGGCAACTGACTACTTACTTCAAACTGATGGCAACAAAAACCCAGTCTTCTGTAAGACAAATTCTGCAGGCTGTGGGCTTCATGGCATCCTGCATCCTACTAATTCCATATGCAAGACTGCATATGAGGAAACCTCAGTGGTACCCAAAAAGTTTATGGAGTCAACATTCACACAGTCTTGAAACAATGATTCCTCTCATTCCCTGCCTGCTACAGGAGTTCCTATGGTGGGCAAAGGCCTGTCACCAAAACATGGAACGGCCCTTCACTCTACCCCCTGCCAGCCAAACCTTAACAACAGACGCATCAGATTATGCCTGGGGGGGCCACATGGCAGGAAGATGCATTCAGGGCATATGGGCACCAAAGCAAATGCATCTACATATCAACCAGAAAGAGATGCTAGCTGTTCAAAATGCCCTAACAGCCTTCAAGGACTTACTTCATCCAGGACAACTACTGATAAAGAAGGACAACACCACAGTCATGTGGTATATAAACAAGCAAGGGGGCACACACTCATACCCCCTTTGCAGATTAGCCATAGCACTGTGGGACACATCTTTGACCTACCAAATACATCTTCAAGATCATTTCCTGCCAGGAAAACAAAACACTCTGGCAGACGATTTAAGCAGAAATCTTATGGATCCTCACGAGTGGAAACTAAATCCACAAGTCTTCAGCATGATAACAGAGAAATGGGGGAGCCCAGGCATAGATGTATTTGCCACTCCTCAAAATTATCAACTTGAAAGATTCTGCACAAGGACTTATCACAGACAAGCATGGAAAGTGGACGCCCTATCCTTCAGTTGGAAAAACTTATCATTTTACGCCTTTTCTCCTCTGCCTCTTCTACCCAAGGTCCTCCTAAAAGTCAGACAAGAGAAGCCAAAGATGTTATTAATTGCCCCGGACTGGCCCCGCCAATACTGGTACCCAGTCCTAAGGAACTTGTCTCAATACGCAGCTTGGACCTTGCCTCAAAACACCACAACTACTGTCCCAGCAAAACAATCAGATCCTGCACAATCAACTACAGACTCTAAACCTGGCAACACCTCTTAGTAATGCTGTGATGGATGTCATTTTGGAAGCCAGAAGGCCTAGTACTAGAAAATCTTATGCTGACAAATTGAAGAGATTCTGTGCTTGGAATCGAGCACAAGGAACTGATACAGCAGAACCAAATATTCCTCAGATATTACAATACTTAACTGAGATGCTTGACAAAGGCTTGTCTCATCCTTTACTAAAGCAGTATCTTAGAGGAGACAAAAATTGAAGGCCCCCTGGAAGATCACCATTACCTGCATGGGACCCCAATTATGTATTGGAAAAACTCACCCTCCCTCCATTTGAACCAGCTGCTACCGCTTATATAAAGTTCTTATCATAGAAGACAGCTCTGCTACTAGCAGTTACTTCAGCAAGAAGAGTTTCAGAGCTACAGTCCCTCATGGCTGTAGAGACTTTTATTATATTTTACCTGGACAGGCTGTCTTTGAGGACAAATCCTACTTTTATGCCTAAGGTGGTTTCCATTGTGGCTCTTAACCAAACAATTCATCTGCCAACTTTTTATCCAAATCCGCAGAACAAAGGGGAGAGAATTCTGCATTCCTTGGACATTCACAGATGGCTAAGATTCTACTTGAGCAGGACTAAAGCTCTAAGAAAAACTGAGCAATTACTAGTGTCATGCTGCAGGATCAGAAGGAAAGGCTGTTTCAAAGCAAACAATTTCAAAGTGGATAAGCCACTGCATCCGTTTCTGCTACTTACACCATGGTAAACCTGTGCCGAAGGACAATAGGTCTCATTCCCCAGAGCTGCAGCTACTTCAGCAGCCTTTCTAAGAGGGGTACCAACCAAAGACATTCTTGAGGTTTCTACTTGGAGTTCTGTTCACACCTTTACAAAGCATTACAATTTGCCTCTTTACTCTAAGTCCATGGCAGGCTTTGCCACTGCAGTGCTGCAGGGCCATATAGCCGCACCTAATGCTGTTTAACTCCAGCCTCCCAACCATAGCTTTGGGATTCTACCCAAATGTAATGACTGCAGCAGTGAAACACGAAGAACATAGTACAGTTGTGTACACTTACCATAAATGTATATGTTCGAGTGTATTCACTGTTGCAGTCCAGGTTACCCGCCCGCCATCCCCCTGTCATTCTGACATTTATCTTTCCTTCACTATCTTCTACAACCTATGTGGTGTATTTGCTTGTAGTTGAAGGTAAAGTTTATATTGATGCATGTATTTATATATATATATATATATATATATATGTATATATATATATATATATATATAATAATGCTACCTTTTTGGGGCACCTGACATCGGGGGCAAGAAAAACTAAAGAAAATGGTGTCTGCTGCATGTTTTATACCCCTGACAACCTGACGTCATGGAAGAGAAGACAGCAACTGACGCAGGACCCAAGACTTTGGAATTCAGGCCGACTGAGGGCAACCTGCCAGCAGATTACCCAAATGTAATGACTGCAACAGTGAATACACTTGAACATCTACATTTATGGTAATTGTACACAACTGTACTGTTCTCTGCCTGAGGCGACTAGAATGTCAGGCAGATGTACAAAACTTTAGCCTGGCTGCTGTGTACTGCGTGGGATGTCACACGTAGGTAACATAAACTGTGGGCCATTAATGTGCCATCTGCACGCACTGACCTCAGAACTTCTCTGCCGCCCGTCGAACTCCAGCTTACTCATTCTGCTCCATGCCAAGTAACTCTTGAAAGATAAGTACCACGTTGGGGAATCTCTTTTCTAGCTTTGGTCAATTAGTTGATTCCGTCCATGTCATTTAGGAAGGGAAAATGTAAGTGCGGATGTCAAATTCCGCACAGACAGCCACGACATCTGCCTGATGATCTTCATATTTCACTGTTGCAGTCATCACACTTGGGTTATCTGCCTGCAGGTAGCCCTCAGTTGGCCCGAATACCAGAGTCTTGGGATTTCTGCGTCGAATGCTTTCGCCTCATCCATGACGTCAGGTCGGCAAGGGTATAAAACATGCAGCTGACGCCATTACATTAGCTTTTCTTGCCGTGTGGGAACCTGAAGCAGAAGCTGTTCACAAGTGCTGGTCCGCCACTACTGCAAAGCATGTTCCATCTGCCAGTTTTTGTTCCAAAAGCACTACGCAGCCATCTTTCAGCCCTGAACTTAGTTGAAAACCAACAGCTCAAAAGACTCTCCTTAGGCATGGAAGTGACGCCAGCCATCTCGGGTGAACTACTGAGAAAGAAGGCCAGAGTTTCTAGCCCAGAAAAAGCGACTGCGCCTCGGAGTTCAGACATCCCACCAACTGCCGATTTTAGGGACTGAGGAGCGTCCGATGGCATTGGTGACATCTGCAGATGTCACCCTTGTTTTTCCAGCCTACATATCCACGGAGGTATCTATGATGTCGGCTTACGATGTCGCGGGGGGTGAGGACCAGTTTCGCCCTATCAATTAGTGTTACTTCCATTCCAGAGGAATCCACTCAAGGCATCATTTACCAGGCTTTGGATCCTATACCCTCGTCTGTTCAGCCTATGGCAAAGACCACCCTCTATAAAAATTAAGCAGAAGACCAGACAATCTAATCTGTCTGCTCCATTTGAAGGCTTGCCAAACTGGCAGGCATTTTCTCAGTCTTTAATGCTTTTATGGCCCTTATGCCTGCTTCCTCCCAAGGTCCTGCTACTCTATCTTTGAGCCCCAGACCTGCTTCATTGGGCCCCTTACCTCAACCTGAGACTTTAAAAGAGGACTCTTTCTCCTCCTTTTCTGACGAGTCCCTGTCATATGCCTCTCAACTGTTCTCTCCCTTAGGATACTGTCCTCCAGATGAGGATTACTTAGAGGGTGATTCCCCAACTGAAGACATAACCTTTGGGAAACAATTTCAAAAATGAGGGAGTATTTGAAATGGAATTCCACAGAAATGACAGGAGTGCAAAAAATGTATTGTGAACTATTGCAGATGGAATCCCCCTCCCCCACAGCCATTCCTCCAGTGATCCCACCTTACCTTGGACTCCTTTGCCTCAGATTCAAAAGCACCAGAATCTCAACCACCAGCTCCAAAGAGACCAGATAGCTTTTGTAAAGTTCCTGATGACTGTAAATACTTCATTAAGCCTCATTTGGCGGACTCAGCTGTAGTTGCTGTATTGGCGGACAAACACTCCAGACATATTCCCTCTTTCTCTTTACTTGCATCAGACAAAGACAGTAAAATGATGGACATACTGGGAAAGAAAATATGCAGATGTTCTTCGTGTTTCAGTGTTGCAGTCATCACATTTAGTTTATCTGCTTGCAGTAGCCCTTAGTCGGCCTGACTATCAAAGTCTTGGGTCCTGCCTCGGTTGCCGTCTCATCTTCCATGACGTCAGGTAGTCAGGGGTATAAAGCATGCAGCCGACGCCATTACATTAATCTTTCTTGCCATGCGGTGCCCAAAGCGTAAGCAGTTCGCAAGTGCCAGTCGGCCGACTCCTGAAATTTTCGTTTTAGAGTTTCAAAACCGAAGTCTTCAACTAAGCTAAGTACCCCGTTGGGGAAACTTTTTCATGCTTTAAACCGATGTCAGTAAAAATTAATAATTGTATTTCTTGAGGAAAGCAAATACCTCATAAAGATTTTCATTCGTACTGCAATCCTTGCTTAGGCTCTGACCACGACGTACCTCGCTGTCGGTTTTGAATTATTCGTCGTCTGTTTACTTGTGCTTCTAAATATTTTGGTACTCTCTTCAATTATCCAGATATGGCTTCAGTAAGCCACCTGACTACCGACATTCTGAAAAAAATGCAGAGATAAAGACAGACCGAATAGGTGCAAAGCTGCCGATGGCGCTTCTCCTAAGCTAGTCGCCAGTTCGCTGGTACTCCGGCGCTTTTGAAGCCCCTGTTGCCCATCTACTTCAGATTCGCAGGCCACTACTGAGACCCATTCAGAGTCCAGTATGCCACGAGATGCTTCAACTGTGAAACCTGCGGATGTCTTTACCTTGCATGGGTCCAGAGCCGGTGTGCAGACACCGGCTTCTGAGGGTGTATTCAGGCCTACTGAGTTGCATATTAAACAAACACCATTTTCTTCTTCTTCTAGGCCTAGAACTCGATCCATGGCAAAGAAAACTGACGCCAAGACGCATGGTCAGGCCTCTATACCTAAAAAAAACAAATTATAAGAATGGCTGAAGACTTTATTACTCCAATCAGTGGAAGCCACCTTTCCCCCTCTAAGAGACCTAGGACTGAGTTTACTTATGATTCTTCTGATCAGGACTCTGAAATTTGTTTCCTCTAACCAGGATTTACCCTTATCTGCCTATGAGGATTCTGATGCAGAGGACTGTATTCCCTCTGCTTCCCCTCCAGAGGATTTCTCTTGGTGAAACCTTGCATACTCTTTGAGAATTATCGCTGGGAAAGCAAAGATTACTCTTGACTCTAAAATGAGGTGTAGGGATTTCTTACTCCTGCCACAACACAGGCCTTTAGCTATCCCCCCTGTTCTGGACATCGTTGATGATGCCTTTTCGGAATCTAGATTGGTCCTTGACTCTTTACCTCCTGCTCCCTGAAAACTTGATGGATATTACAGGGCTCCTTACTCTCACAAGTTCCTCTTTAAAAATACTACTGGGGATCCTGAGACCATTTCACAGGGACCCAAGGACATTAAAGTTACTACTGCCAAAAATCCTACCCCCTCTGATGGAGATTCCAGGGCGCTGGATAGATTGGTTAAGAAGGTATACACTTATGCAACCTTGGCCATTAGGACCTTAAACTGCCAGTTTCATATGTTAAAGTATCAGCAGCATATTACTGGATTGCTTAAACAGAAAATTATGTTGATTCCTGACTGTGCTGAAAATAAAGTTTTACAGGATTTAATGCATTCTGCTGAACAAATTGGAAAACCTAGATTGCAATGTGGATCTGATTCACTCTAAGCATCTTGCTGGGCTGCTGTCACTGGGTCTGTACTTATAAGGCATGCTTGGCTTAAGGAGCAATCTTTGCCAGATCATGTTAAAGCTAAATTGCTGGATGCTCCCCTAAACCAAGACTGCCTGTTTGGCAACAAAGCAGAAGTAGTACTTGAAAAGATGCAGGAAAAAGCTAAATCTATGCAAACTGTTAAAGATTTCCTGCAAGTGCAGCCTCCCAGATTTAGTAGGCATTAGCCCTCTAAAAATTGGTCCTTTTATGCCTCTTCCAGGCCTTCTCAGTCCAAACGCAGAACCAGCGGAACACCGAGGCTTCAGTTCCAAGGTACTCGCAGCACTAAGCAGTGGGGGGCTCCCACTTCCAAAGCAAGGAGTGGTAAGACTCCCCCTATGGTAAACTGTCTCAATGACTTAACTTTAAATCTTCCAAACCCTGCACAACTGACTGTTCCTTTAGGGGGAAAGATTGCCCTGCAGGCAAAAAAGTGGGAACTCATTACCCAGGACAAATGGGTTTTAAATATAGTTTCCCCAAGGATACAGATTCCATTTTTCACTCCTTACCAACCCCAAATCAGTGGGCAGAAGCTCAGAAGCAAATTACCTCCCTCTTAAGCATCAGGGCCATTCAGCCTGTTCCAGAAGAGGAAAGGGGACAAGGTTTCTACTCAAGACTTTTCCTGGTGCCCAGAAAAGACAACACCTGGCGTCCTATCCTGGACCGCTCTATCCTAAACACTTTTTTGGTGATCCCAAAATTCAGCATGCTAACTCCTCACCAGCTGCTTCCTATGCTAGGCAAGGATGCCTAGTTGGCAACACTGGATTTAAAGAAATGTACCTGCACATCCCAATAAGGGAATCTTGCAGAAGATACCTACGCTTCAAAGCAGGCTACATGTACTGTCAGTTCTTTGCACTGCCCATTGGCTTATCTACTGCGCCCAGGGTATTCACAAAGTGCCTAGCTCCAGTCATTGCATTTTGCAGGCAAAGAAATATTCAAATGTATCCATAC
Source organism: Protopterus annectens (assembly GCF_019279795.1). Lineage (NCBI taxonomy): Eukaryota > Metazoa > Chordata > Ceratodontiformes > Protopteridae > Protopterus > Protopterus annectens. The sequence continues at coordinate 148,958,770 of NC_056732.1, forward strand.
CTGGACGATTGTTTAATTCAGGCAGAAAGCGAGGACACACTATTGAATCATCTGGCGTTTTTACAGAAATTGCTAACTTGTCTGGGGTACACCTTAAACGAAAAGAAATCTCATCTTGTACCCTGCCAACAAATTGTATTCCTGGGAGCAAGCTTGAACTCAACTTCCTAGATGGCTTTCCTCACACCAGAGAAACAAGTTCATTTGACAGTCTACTTCAAACTACTGGCCACAAAGACCCATCTATCTGCAAGGAAAATACTGCAAGCCCTGGGGTTCATGGCCTCCTGCATTCTCCTGATTCCATATGCAAGACTGAAGAAACTACAGTGGTATCTAAAAAGCCTATGGTGTCAACATTCTCAGGATCTAGAAACAATGATTCCTATCATACCTTGTCTACAGATAGTTATTTTCGTGGACAGAGGCCTGCCACCAAAACACGGGGTGCCATTTGCTCTACCTCCTGCCGCCCAAACCCTAACAGACGCATCAGACTATGCATGGGGGGCTCACTTGGCAAGGAAGTGCATTCAGGGCAAATAGAACCCAAGTCAAATGCACCTGCATATCAATCCAAAAGAAATGTTAGCTGTACAGAATGCTCTGACAGCTTTCAAGGACCACATTCTTCCAGGACAATTAATGGTAAAGAGGGATAACACCACTGTTATGTGGTACATAAGCAGGGGGGGAACCCACTCATATCCTCTCTGAAGACTAGCCATGGCTCTGTGGAACACAGCCTCGAGCTACCAAGTGCACCTACAGGCTCATTTCCGGCCAGGAAAGCTAAATACACTGGCAGACGAACTAAGCAGACATCTCATGGACCCACACGAGTGGAAACTGGAACCAAAGATATTTCAACATGTTGAGAAACAAATGGGGGAGCCCAGATATAGACCTGTTTGCTTCCCCCCCAGAACTACCAATTGGAAAGTTCTGCACAAGGACTCCCCACAAGCAAGGTTGGAAAGTGGATGCCCTGTCCTTCTCCTGGAAAGACTTATCAGTTTATGCCTTTCCCCCTCTGCCTCTCCCTCTCCAAGGTACTACTAAAGATCAAACAGGACAAACCAAGGACGATACTAATTGCACCAGACTGGCCCGGCCAACACTGGGTAACCCCTTTTGCTCAGTGTGTCACTGCTAGCATCATGGCATCTGCCTCAGACCCCTGCCCTGCTGTCCCAGCAGGAGGGCCAGTTTCTGCACCCACAGCTTCAAACCCTGAACCTGGCAGCCTTGCTAATTACCTGATCTATCCGTTACCCTCACTCAGTAAGCAAGTATTGGATGTCATTCTGGGGGCAAGGAGGCCTAGTACTAGAAAATCCTATGCTGAAAAATGGAAAAGATTACCTTCCTGGAACCAAATTCTGGATCGGCACAGCAGCGCTCAATTTATATCAGATTCTTCAATACTTAACTGAGATGCTTCACAAGGGCGTTTCCTTTTCCTCCATCAAAATTCATGCCTCCGCCATTTCAGCTCATTACAACACAGAACCACCCCTCTTCTCTCACCCATTGGTGAAGCAGTTCCTCAGAAGGGCCAAAAACTTGAGACCACCCAGGAGAGCCCCTGCTCCAGCCTGGGACCTTAACTTTGTATTGGAAAATCTCACTCTACCTCCTTTTGAGCCAGCTGCAAATGCAGAGTTGAAATTCCTTTCTTGGAAAACAGCCTTTCTTTTAGCAATCACTTCAGCAAGAAGGGTGTCTGAATTACAGGCCCTCATGGCAGTTGAGCCTTTCATCATTTTTCATGCGGACAGGGTGTCCCTCAGGACCAGTCCCTCCTTCATGCCTAAGGTGGTATTCAGTGTGGCCCTTAATCAGTCCATTCATTTGCCATCCTTCTTTCCTAATCCACAGAACAAAGGGGAACAAATACTGCACTCCTTAGATGTGCACATACAACTTAGATTGTATTTGGACAGGACTAAACCTCTCAGGAAATCTGAACAGCTTCTGCTTGCATTTGCTACAGGGTCAGAGGGGAAGGCCATTTCAAAGCAAACCTTTTCTAAATGGATACGCCATTGCATTCATTTCTGCTATAAGCACCATGGAAAACCTACCCCACAGGGGAGTAGACCACATTCAGCCAGGGCTGCATCTACCTCTACAGCCTTTCTCAGAGGCGTCCCTACCAGGGTCATCTTAGAAGCTGCTACTTGGAATTCTGTACACACCTTCACCAAGCATTACCATTTGCCAATTTTCTTTAAATCCAGAGCTTGCTTTGCCGTTGCAGTCTTGCAGGGCCTTTATAGCTGGTCCTAATGCTGTCTAATTTCCTCCTCCCATACTTAGCTTTGGGAATCTACCCAAATGTGATGACTGCAACAGTGAAACACGAAGCACGTAGTACAGTTGTGTACACTTACCCTAAATGTGGATGTTCGACTGTATTCACTGTAGCAGTCCTAGTTACCCTCCCTCCGGCCCCCTGACTTCTTTTGGCTATACCTCTATTCTTGCTTACTATGCTTAAACCTTTTTGGTGTATTTGCTTTTTTGTTGGAGGTGTAACCTTGTATATATAATTGCTTCCCATTTAGGGCATTTGGGGCAAGAAAAACTGATGTAATGGTGTCGGCTGCATGCTTTATACCCCCGACTACCTGACGTCATGGAAGATGAGACAGCAACCGACGCAGGACCCAAGACTTTGATAATCAGGCTGACTGAGGGCTACTGTAAGCAGATAACCCAAATGTGATGACTACAACAGTGAATACACTTGAACATCTACATTTATGGTAAGTGTATACAACTGTACTTTCTTCCACCCTGGCTTTCAGAACCATCAGTTACAAAATGCATGTAGTAAAGTAGGCTTTGGATCTTGTCTCACAGGTCATGGATCAGCTGTCCTCTATACCAGATACTCCTGTTAAGGCACAGATTGCCTCCACCCTCTCCTTATCTGCTCAAGTCACTAGACAGTCAATAAAATGCAGCTACGATGCCGTTGAAGCATCAGACAGGTGATCTGCTTCAGCCTAGTTGTTCCACAGATACTCATAGGTTCATAGGTTAGTACTAAGCTAACTGCCCTTGCGAGCCATTTTAAGCCTAGCAAATTATCCCTTGTGAGACTCAAACCCTGCACCTTGTGTTTATAAGGGAAACGTCTTGACCATTAGGCAACCTTCCCAACTCCTGGCTCAGACTGCGACCATTACCAGATGAGTTTAAGAACAAAATTTTGGATGCTCCTCTTGACAATAGTTTTCTCTTTGGAAAACAGAATTGTGTAAAAACCTGCAGGAAGAGAGCAAGGAGCTGCACTACCTTAAGCACCTCTCTGTCTCACCAGTGCCTGAGTTTCACAGAAACTATCCCTCCAAACCAAGTTTTGTCAAGAAAGCTTCCACACCACCTACTTCCAAATCTAGGAAATGTGCCAGGTAATCATCCTCAACCAGACCAACCTCTTCCCAGCCCTTTAACAAACAGCCCTTTCCTGACAGGTCAACCTCTGTGCGACTACCAGACCCCTCCGAATCACCTACCCCTTTCTGCCCCCCTTTCTCACTGTTCTTCCCCTGGAGCAACAGATCACTTAAGACGACTGGGTCTTGTCAGTTGTGGAAAAGGGCTACTTCATGACTTGGTGGGAAATCCTTATCCAAAAAGGTATCCCATAACCTCCAAAGGACAAAACAAACCTCCTCCCACAAGTCATATAAGGTCTCTTTCAACATGCCAGAATACAAAGGGTTCCTCCAGTACAGGAAGGTCAAGGCTTCTACTCCAGAATTCGTAGTCTCAAGAAAGGATGGCCTGTGGAAGACCCATCCTAGACCTGTCCCTCCTAAACCCTTTTCTGCATGAACCCACCTTCCACATACTCACTCCAAACTCTTCTTCCAGTCTTGACTCCCAGATCATTCCTGGCCACTCTAGACCTAAAGGATGCATATCTTCACATTCCTATCCATCCATCCTATCGAAAATTCATGTGTTTTGCTGTGCAGTCCTTGGACTGTCAGTCTACTGCTTTGCCCTTTGACTTGTCCACAGCACCAAGGGTATTTACAAAATGCCTAGACCCTGTAGTGGCCTTTAGCAGGACAAGGGGCATTAAAATCTCCCCATACTTGGAAGACCTCATTCAGGTGGGTCAGCCAAACACCTTGTTAAAACTCCTTCAGTTCACCATTTCCCTTCTCGAAGGGCTAGGTATCACAGTCAACCAACTGAAATCCTCCCTTACTCTTGCCCAAGATCCGATATTCCTGGGCTGCAGAATAAGGACAGATCTGATGAAGGCATTTCTTCCCCCAGGCCAAGGTCACATCATTGACTACTTACTTCCAAGAACTACTCCTTACCCAACTCTCTCAGCCAGGGATTTTTTTCACCTCCTGGGTCTCATGGCGGCAGCCGCACTCCCCATGCTACCCCTAGCCATGTTACATATAAGGAAGTTTCAGTGGTACCTGAAGAATGCTTGGCCTCATCACGCTCATCCACTAGAGTTTCAGGTCCCATTCCTTCTCTGTTTCAAGAAGGAAATCCAGTGGTGGATCCAACAAATTCATCTGAATCCAGAGCTACCATTACAACCTTTCCCAGCAGCTCAACAGATGTACACGGGATGCATCAGATCTCGGTTGGGGGGAGACTTTGAATGGCCTAAAGATTCAGGGGCAATGGGACACTTTTTTCTTTGGAAAAAACACATCAACATCAGGAAGGTGACTGCTCTTATCCTTGTTTTGAAAACATTCCTTCCCCATATCCATCCAGTACCTCTCAAAATTTTTACAGACAACACCACAGTCCTGTCGTACGTCAACAAACAAGGGGGGACAAAATATTACTTGCTCTGCCGGCTAGCCGTCCAAGCTTGGGAAATGGCTACCCTCTCCAAAGTAACACTGCAGGCAGTTAACATCCCTCACAAACCAGTGCTCAGGCGGATGCCCTCAGCAGATCATTAACACAGAATGACAAATGGATGTCGTACAGAGATGTCTTCCTGGACAATATCCACTGGTGATGTACACCACAAGTAGATATCTTTGCCTCCCCTCTGAACAGACAACTACAGTTATTCTGCACAAGAGCCCTCTCCCCACTAGCGTGGAGGGTGGATGCCTTCACAATCTCCTGGAAGGAGATGATGATCTTAGTGTTTCACTGTTGCAGTCATCACACTTGGGTTATCCTGCCAGGGGTGTAGCCCTCAGTCAGCCCAAATACCAGAGGCTTAGTATTTTTGCATCGCTTGCTGTTGCTCCAGGACTGACGTCAAGTTGTCAGTGGTATAAAATCAGGCAGCCGACACCCTTACGTGAGTCTTTCTTGCCGAGGAGCCTGAAGCAGAAGCAGTTCGCACGAGTGCCGGTCGGCCACTACCTGAGTTTTCATTTCCGAATTGAAGTCTTCTAAAGCTAAGTACTCCATTGGGGATCCTTTTTTCTTCCTCTAAGTAGAAAAAGTTAACAATTGTCTCACCTGTGGAAAGCAATTACCACACCAAGACTTCCATTCTTACTGTGTCACCTGTTTAGGACCAGACCATGATGTCCCTAGCTGTCGCTTTTGTGCTTTGTTCGACCCCAGAACTATATGTTGGGCCTTTATTGAAGCTAGATATTTTCGCGCTCAGTCCTTTAATTCCGATATGGCTTCAGTAAGCCATCCGACTACCGATGTTCTGAAAAAACGTAAGGATAAAGACAGAGACACACCACACAGGTCCAAAACTGCTGACGACGCTTTCGTTAAGCTAGTCATCAGTACTCCGGTCCTCAGTGAGGCGCTTTCGCAGCCCCTGATGCCCGCTTCTGTGGATTCGCAGGCCACTACCGAGACCCTTTTGGAGCCAGGTATGCCGTGAGACTCTTCTTCGACTAAGGATCCTGTGGATGTCTCTACCTTGGATGGGTCCGGAGCCACTGAGCAGGCACTGGCTTCCGAGGAAGTTCTTTGCACTACGATACTAGACACAAACCGACAACTTCTTTCGCATCTTCAGTTCTTTCTAAAATACCGAGTTTCTAAGGCCCAGGGTATGAACTACGCCCAAAAAAACAACTACCCAAGCTCAGGCACCTGATTCCATGCCTCAATTTTAAATGCTTAAAATGGCAGAAGACCTTATTATGCTTATTAGGGGAAGCCACGCTACCGCTTCCAAAAGAGACTTGTCCCCAGTAGTTTTATCTGAACAGGTGTCCGATGACTGTTTCTGAATATGAAGACATGCAACCCCTCTCTGCTTGTGAGGAATCTGATGCAGAGGAATCCATTCCTTTTGCCTCTCCACCCGAGGATTTTTCATTTGGTGAAACCCTGCATATTTTAAAGGAGCATTTCCATTGGGAATGTCAGGACTGTCCTCAGTCAGAGACTCAGGGAATTCTTAGATTTACCACAGCACAGACCTTTAGCCATTCCTCCTGTCCTGGATGTTGTGGATGATGTTTTTATGGAATCCAGTTTGACTCCTGAGACCCTTCCTCCTGCTCCCAGGAAACCTGACTGGTACTACAGGGTCCCTGACTCTGAAAAATTCCTTTTCAAAAATCCTACAGATGACCCAGAAGTCATCTCCCAAGGACCTAAAGGAATTAAAGCAGCCTCAGCTAAGAATCCCACCTCCTCAGACAGGGATTCCCGAGCTTTAGACAGATGGAGTAAGAAGGTATACACCTCTGCAACTCTTGCTATTAGAGCACTAAATTGTCAGTTCCACATGTTGAAATAGCAGCATACCATGGAACTCCTCAAACAAAAAATGTCTTCCTTTCCAACTTCTGCAGAAAATAAAGAATTACAAGAGCTTATGCATTCTGCAAGCCAAGTTACTAAGCATACCTTGCAATGTGGCTTTGACTCTCTAGAAGCATCTTGCAGGGCAGCAGTCACTGGTTCTGTCCTTAGAAGGCATGCTTGGCTTATGGAACAGACCTTGCCAGACCATGTCAAATCAAAATTATTGGACGCACCATTGAACAAAGACAATTTGTTTGGCACCAAGGCAGAAGAGTTCTTAAAAAAGATGGAAGAAAAAGCTAAATCTATGCAGACACTGTTTACAGGTTCAGCCTCCGAGGTTCAGTAGGCATTACCTCTCCAAGCACTGGTCCTTTCCAGCTCCCTCCAGGCCAGCTCAGCCCTGACCCAGTAGAAGCAGACCCCCCCAGACAGCAGTCCGAGGGAATGCAGAGATCTAAGCAATGGAGTTCCTCCTCTTCAAAAACAGGGAGTACTAAGCCACCCCCGTATGGTAAGAACTCATAATGACTTTACACCTCCACCCCTTACCTCTGCCCACCTGCTTGTCCCCTAGGATGAAGACTCTCCATGTTATGTAGTCCTATCTTGCCTCCATTATTAAGTGTGGGTTCGGAGCCGATCTTCGGCTCCGACTCTGCCGCTTAGAAAGCCTGAAAACCTCTGATTGGCTCGTGGCTAATGGGTATCCCATGATGCATGCGCACATTTCCCACATCTCGTTTGCCGCGTCTTCAGTCGGAAGCTTCTTTTGGTTGGCCGTGGCTAAGTGATTTAGTTCTTTATTATTCTGCTTGTTAAAAGTTTTTAGCTTCGTGTGAAGTGCTTTTCTTATTGCTGATAGCCTTATTGTTGTACCAATTGTGTCCTTTTAACCGGACTTGACTTTTTACTGGATTTGACTTATTTCTGGCCTTTTTGTGTGTTCCCGTGAGTGTGTGCTTTTAGACTAAACCGTTTCACTTAGAGGTACTAGTCTGTTCCCTTTTCCTTTACACTAGGTTTGTTTAATTTAGAGAACCTAGTAAAACTTCCCTTGGTTGTTTGTTGAGAACTAGGGCTAGATCTGTTTAAGTTGGAGGATCTAGTTCCTCTCTTTTTGAGTGAGTGTGTTGTTTTTTTTTCTTCAATCGCCTATATTGAGACTGCCATTATGTCTAAAGAACATAAAGAGCATAAACAGGATTTAAAAAGTGTGCTAAATGCTCCCAAAAAATGTCCATCACTGATGGACGTAGCGTCTGTGTACTGCTTAGGGGCCATACATCTTCAGGAGACTTGTCTCTTTTGCCATTCCTTTAGTCCTAGAGTGCTCCAGGAACGGAAGAATAAGTTGATTCTAAAAGGCTTGTTAAAACCTTCTTTCGAGGAAGACCTAGCCAGTTCGTCGTCCTCTACTAGGTCGCATTCTTCTAGTAAAGATAAGGGCAAGACCTTAAAAAGGCCTTCTCCAACCACAGCTTCTGTCTCTGAACCTCCACAGAAGTTACCTAAATCGGAGATGGCCTCTGTTTCTTGGCTCCACTGTTCTCGGAGCCGATCGGGATTCTGGACAGGACATTGCAGTATTGGCACCAAGTGCTTCGGTGCCGATCACTAGCAGTCTTCTTCGGAGCCGGTCTACAGACATTCCACCAGTCTCCTCTACTTTAAAATCACCTATATTGCAGAGAGCGAGGTCTCCAACACTGTCCTCCAGATCCTTCAGGAGCTTTCCTGAAGAAGACATTGAGAGAGTGGTGCTCGGACTCCTTAAGTTGTTGGTCTTGCCAAAATTTTTATCGGCTCCAATCACTTGTGTCTCGGAGCCGACTGCTGTTACCGACCCTGCTCTTTTTCCTCCTGCAACCCAGATTGGGCCTTTGGAGCCAATGCTGTCTGTACTGACTATAGTGGTGTCCTCGGCTCTAGCACCCCGGGTGGTTGACTCTAAGCCGAGCTCCGCTCAGACACTGGCGCCATCCAAAGCTCTTCAGTCGGGCCTGAGGGGCACACTTGGAACCGAACCTCTTCGGTGCCGAGTCTTCCTCTTCGTGCTTCGGCCGGGGTGAGCTCGAACCCTGCATCGTTCTCGGAGCCGATTCCTTTGGAGCCATCGGCACCTACTCTCTCCTTGGAACCGGGGCATCGTTCGGAGCCGGAGGAATCTTTATTCGTGAAGACGAGGAGCATGTTGGATAGTTCATCCGTACCATGTAGGAGTACAGATGCTATACTCCCTCAAGCGCCGACTACGGTCTCAGCATCCTCTCTCCCCCGGGATGATAGAGACTCACAGCCTCAGGACCCCCGTTTGGGTAATCCTTGATCTTCTGAGACTCCCAGAGGATCCCGCTGAAGAGCCCCCTCGGAAGAGAACATGTAAGAGGAAGCATGTAGACTCCCCTGATGAGTCTGTCACATCTGACACTGACCTCGATGAGTCGGAGGGGGTCCCCTAACTCATCCTCTGAAGACATCTCCTTTGCAGACATTTTGTAAATCCTCAGGCAGAGAGGCCGCTGGCCCACCGTTACCCCTTCCGATGAGTCAGTGTACCTGAAGGCTTTTGGGTCTCAACCCTCAACTTTGTGGTGTCTCCTCCATTTGATGAATTACTAGATCTTGAGTCAGAAAGCATGGCAGACTCCTGATGCCATGGAACCGGTCCCCAGGAGGCTGAATAAATTTTTCTCCACCCCTAAGGACAAAGAGTTTTTATCCAAGGGTTTAGCTGTTGATGCCATGGTGGTGGCGGCCACTAAGAAGGAGCTAGCAGAGACGACTTCTATCCATCCATCTAATAAGGAATCCCGAACGATGGATAGGTACGGGAAGCGTATCTTCTCTTCAGCGGCTTTTACACTCCGATCGCTGAACTATCACATTTTACCAGACTTCAGAGAGATCTCCTAAAGGTGTTGGGAGATGCTCTTCAGGTTACCTCGACTGAAGCAGTCCCAGCTACAGTGTCTGCTCAGCTGGCTACCCTCACATCTATTGTTAACTCCTCCATGCGGCTGATCTCATACGTAGCTGATGGTGCGAGTAGGGTGGCGGGTTCAGGAGTCTATGCAACTTTGCTGAGCCTATAAGGTCAACATTCACCAATGCTCCCATGGACGGATCCTCTCTTTTTGGACCCAAGGTGAAAGATACCCTCACCAGGTGTGAGCAGGAAGGAAAGACTCTCTCTGCCGTGGGAGTCCGTTTTACCGTTCCTTCTAGACCTTACCCTAAAGGTCAGAAGAGTGGCAAAATGTAGTTCAAGAAATCACAGAGACCTTTCCAGGACACACAAGGTGATTTCTCCTTCAGAGGCAGGGGCGAAGGAAATAATGGTAGACGTTGCCCTAGAGCCAGGAGAGACCCACAAAATCAGGGAAGTTGCGATTCCTTTCGTGACCGTCCCTATCAGCGTTCCTGATGTGGAACCCGACTGTGCGTTTCTGGAGCCGGTCGGGGGTCGCCTGTCCTTGTACCCAGAAACCTGGTTAAATCTCACTCGAGACAAGTGGGTACAAGACATTATTACCAGAGGTTACTCTATACCCTTTTCCCTTCCACCACGCCCTCCCGAAAGGATCCCAGATGTACCACCCAATCACAGGGATCAAGCGGCTATAGAGATAGAAAAGCTGCTATTAAAGAGAGTCATCCAAAAGGTCCCAACAGACCAGACAGGATTCGGAACTTTACTCCAGGTTCTTTTTAGTTCCAAAAAGAACAGAGGACTGAAGACCCATCCTAGACCTCAGCAGGTTAAACGAGCATGCAAAGAAGTCCAAGTTCCGAATGGTCACTCTACAATCCATACTCCCGTTGTTGGGGAGAGACAGCTGGATGTGCTCAGTAGATTTCCAGGATTCCTACTACTACATAATGATGGACAAAGCATCAAGGAGCTACCTACGCTTCCGGCTGGGGAGCCAGTCATTACCAGTTTCGGGTGCTGCCCTTTAGTCTCACCACAGCCCCCCGGGTGTTCACCAAGTGCATGGCAGTAGTCACAGCTCATTTGCGGCGTCAGGGAATCCAAGTCTTTCCATACCTGGACGATTGGCTCCTGACCGCCACCACCAGGCATCGCCTAATTCAGTCGAGAGATTCCATAATCAAGCTCTGTTCCCAGTTGGGAATCTCGATAAACTGGGAAAAATCCTCTATTTTGCCCACTCAGTCAATAACTTTTATAGGAGCAAACATAGACACGGTTGATATGACAGCCAAACTGCCTACAGACAGAGTACAGAATCTTGTGCAACAAATTTACAGGATACTTCCCCTTTGAAGAGTCAAAGCGAAGGTAGTGTTGCAGCTTCTCGGAACTATGGCATCACCATAACCTTGGTACCTTTAGCAAGACTACATATGAGAATACTCCAATGGCTCTGGTCATCCCAGTGGTCGTTTCAGCAGTTGCCTCTGCATCATCAGATCCTGATTACAGACTCTTGCAAAAAGGACCTACGCTGGTGGATTCAACCAGGTCATCTTACCACAGGGAGTCCCTTTGTACCGCACCAACCCGTTGCCACTGTGACCACGGATGCCTCAGATAGGGTGGGGGGGGGGCATTATCTTGGCAGTACTGTCCAAGGCACATGGCAAGAGCAGGAGGCCCATCTGCATATCAGTGTCCTAGAGATGAGAGCGGTGCTTCTAGCGTTGCAAGCACTTCACGACTTTCTCTCTCTAGGGGCGATAGCTATCCAGACCGACAACATGTCGGTTGTCTGGTATCTAAACAAACAAGGGGGGACCAGATCATACCCCTTATGTCGAGAGGCCATGCGAGTTTGGAATTGGGCGATTTCTTCCCAACGCATTCTCATTGCAACGCACATCCCGGGGGCTTCCAACGTGATGGCGGACAAGCTAAGCAGGGCAATATTGTTACCTCACGAATGGTCCTTGAACCAGAAAATAGCCAGTATAATCTTTCACAAGTGGGGACAACCCTACTGTGACCCCTTTGCCAGTCCCATCAACACCAAATGCATCATCTTTTTCTCTCTCATCCCCTCGCCGGGAGAGTCTCCAAGAGATGCACTAGTCCACGATTGGCCCCCGGGTCTCCTTTATGCTTTTCCTCCTTTTCCACTCATCCCCAAGGTCATACAGAAAGCAATGCTGTTGGGAAGCAAGATGATCCTCATCACTCCTTACTGGCCTCATCAGATTTGGTTCCCTTTTCTCGGGCCTCACCTTTTGGACTGCCCATGGACTCTGGACCCAGTGCCAGACCTCCTGACACACATCAAGTTCTCTTCATGCCAGTCTCCACACTCTCAAACTGACAGCATGGCTACTCCAGTTCCGTCACTAGTCAGGCTTCATGATTTGTCTCCAGCTGTAACTCATGTTATTATCTCTTATCACAAGCCTTCGACCAGAAAATTGTATCATAGTAAATGGAAGAGATTTTCCATATGGGCACACAATCGAGAAGTTGATCCATTTACAGCTCCCATTACTATTGTTCTAGAGTTTCTTTCAGAACTCTTTCACCAAGGTTCAGCGGCTGCTATACTCAGAGTTCAACTAGCAGCAGTATCTAATTTTCATGTGGGGATTAATGATTCCAGTCTTATGTCTCTCAAACTGTGCAAATCCTTTCTTAAGGGTTCCATAATAAGACCTCCTGTGCAAGACCCCGTTCCTCCTTGGGACCTGAATCTAGTTCTGTCTAGACTTACTCTACCACCCTTTGAACCAGCCCATAGTTGTCAGTTGAAATTTCTGCCTTGGAAGACTATTTTTCTGGTAGCAATAACCTCAGCCAGGCGAGTTTCTGAATTATAGGCTCGGTCTGTTAAACCTCCATATTTAATTTTTCACAAAGTCTCTCCGGACCAACCCTTCTTTTATTCCTAAAGTCTGTTCTCAGTTTCACTTAAACCAAACAATTGAATTGCCAGTGTTCTTCCCTAATCACTCCAATAAAGCAGAGTATATATTCCACCAATTGGATGTGCACAGACAACTACATTTCTATGTCCACCGGACCAAAGAAGTTAGAAAATCAGAACAGCCATTTATTTGCTTTGCTGAGGCGAGAATTGGCTTGCCAGTTTCCAAGGTTAAACTTTCGAACTGGATCTCTAGTTGTATTTCCTTTACAGTTCTCAAGGAAAGGAGTTACCCTTTAAAGTCAAAGCGCATTCCACCAGGTCCTTCTCTACTTCTGCTACTTTTCAAGCCAGGACACATATTGATAGTATTTGTGCAGCAGCAACATGGGCTACCCCTCATACCTTCATTTCCCATTATAAATTGAATTTGACTTCCAGGGGGTAGAGCTTCGTTTGGTTCCACGGTACTCAGGAGTATCTTCAGTGAGCCACCCATTCAAGATGCTAGGGACGCTGTCCCACACGTAATAATGGAGGTGAGATAGGACTACATAACCTAAAGAAGTTATGTACTCACCATAATGTTCCATGTATGTAGTCCATCTCGCCGAACATTATTACGAATCCACCCACCAGCCCCCTTCCTGGAGGATCAGTTTTTCCTTTTCTAAAGTGTTTTTTGCCACAGGGGCGCCTTTTATTACAGTTTATTCTTCCGGACCTTTGTCCTTTTTCCTGTCTTATTCTGGTAGACCAGTAGCAAACAAGATCTGGGGAATGTGCGCATGCGTCATGGGATACCTATTAGCCCCGAGCCAATCAGAAGTTTTCAGGCTTTCTAAGTGGCCGAGTCAGAGCCAAGGATCGGCTTAGAACCCACACGTAATAATGTTCGGCGAGATGGACTACATACATGGAATATTATGGTGAGTACATAACGTTTTTGTGAGAGTCCAGTACTCTGTAGTATCTCTCAGGTTTTCTTGGAGCAGGTGGTAAGGTATCAGGAGTAAGACTGGACTCCAAGAAGGCATCATCTACAATATCCAGGACAGCGGGTCTAGCTAGAAGCCTGTGCTGAGGTAAATCTATAAATTCACAGAGTCTCTTTTTGGACTGAGGATAGTCCTGGCATTCCCAGTGGAAATGCTCTCTTAAGGTATGCAAGATTTCACCAAAAGTAAAATCCTTTGGAGGGGAGGCAGAGGGAATAGATTCCTCTGCATCTGAGTTCTCATAGGTAGATAAAGGTATGTCCTGGTAATCAGAAGGGTCAGAGTCATCAGACTCCTTGTCTTTAAATTCAGAAGGAAATTCACTTTTGTCTTTAGGCAGGGGAAGGCTGGCTTCCCCTAATTAGAGTAATAAGGTCTGCAACCATTCTAAGCATTTGTTTTTGTGGCATGGGAGCTGGAGCATGTGCTTTGGACATAGGTTTTTTTAGGCGTAGTGCGAAATCTGGGCATGAGAAACAGGTTAGATTTAGTTGGAAATGAAGTTGTCGGTTTAATATGAATATCGGTAGGTTGGAATACACCCTCAGAAGTCGGTGCCTGCACAGTGGCTCCAGATCCATCCAAGGTAGAAACATCCGCAGGTTCCATAGTCGAAGAAGCATTTTGCGGCATACCGGAATCCGAATGGGTCTCAGCAGAGGGCTGCGAATCTGTAGAAGCAGGCATCAGGGGCTGCAAAGGCGCCTCACTGAGTACCGGTGGACTGGCGACTAGCTTAGCGGAAGCGTCGGCAGTTTTGGACCTATGCGGTCTGTCTCTGTCTTTGCGCATTTTCAGAAGATTGGTAGTCGTGTGGCTTACCGAAGCCATTTTGGAATACGGAGAATGAGAGCAAAAGAATTTAGCTACAAAAATAGCCCGGCGATGAATTCTTTGGGTGTTAAGGCACAAAACCAACAGTGAAGGGACTTCGTGGTCTGGGCCCAAACAGGTGACACAGTAAGAATGAAAATCTCTGAGGTATTTGTTTTCCACAGGCAAGACAATTTAATTTTTTCTGACATCGGTTAGAGCAAGAAAAAGGAATCCCCAACAGGGTACTTAGCTTTAGAAGACTTCAGGTCTGAAACTTGAAAAAACAAAAATTTCAGGTAGCGGCCGATCATCACCTGTGAACTGCTTCTGCTGCGGGCTCCTCCTCGGCAGGAAAGGCCGATGTAATGGCGACCTGACGTCATGGAAGAGGCAACAGCAACTGACGCAGAAATCCCAAGACTCTGGCATACTTGACTGAGGGCTACCTGCAGACAGATAACCCAGGTGTGATGATTGCAACAGTGAAACACGAAGAACATCTGTATGGAGTTCTTCGTGTTTCACTGTTGCAGTCATCACATTTGGGTAGATTCCCAAAGCCGAGGAAATGGGTGGAGGCAGTCAAGGAAACTAGGGGCTGGCTAGGATGCCCTGCAAGACTGCAGAGGCAAACCCTGCCCTGGATTTGAAGAAGAGAGGCAGGTGGTAATGCTTGATAAGTGTGAACAGATGTCCAGATGGCAGCCTCATGGAACTTCCTGGTGGGACTTCTCTTAGGAAAGCTGCAGAGGTGGAGGCTGCTCTGGTGGAGTGTCCTAGCTCCCTTGAGGGAGGCTTTCCATGCTGTTTGTAGCAGAAATTGATGCAGTGTGCTATCCATTTTAAAACAGTTTGCTTGGAGATGGCTTTGCCTTCTGCCCATGTAGCAAAGCTAACCAGCAATTGATCAAACTTTTTGAAGGATTTAGTCCTGTCCAGCTAGAATCTGGGCTGTCTGTGCACATCTAGAGACTGTAGAATCCTTTCCCCTTGTTCTGGGGATTAGGAAAGAAGGTGGGCAGATGAATGGATTGTTTGAGAGCCACACTGGACACCACCATGGGCATGAAGGATGGGTTAGTTCTGAGGGATGCCCTGTCTGCATGGAAGATGATGATGGGTTCCACAGCAATGAGTGCTTGCAGCTCAGAGACTCTTCAGGCTGAAGTGATGGCCAGAAGGAAAGCTGTCTTCCCAGGAGAGAAATTTTAGCTCTGCAGAAGAAGCTGATTCAAAAGAGGGCAGGGTGAGCTTTTCCATGACAAAGTTTTGGTCCCAAGCTGGCGTTGGTGCCCTTCTGGAGGGCCTCAAGTTGCTAGTCCCTCTGAGGAACTGTTTCATCAAAGGGTGTGAGAAAATTGGCTGCTCAGTGGGAAAATGAGCAGAAATAGCAGACGCATGAATTTGTATAGAGGAGAAAGAAACCACTGTGTAGTAGGTCGGCTAAGTAATCCAGGATGAGGGGGATGGAGGGCTGTGCTGTACTGCCTCCCTTAGCCTGGATCCAGGTGCAGAACCTTTTCCATTTATTTGCATAAGATTTTCTGGTGCTAGGATGTCTGCCCTCATGGATAATATCAAGAGCCTGTTTACTTAGAATTGCAGATAGGTTTGGGGTTAGGGAGTAAGCCAAGCTTCCAAATTGAGTGTTTGCAATTTGGGATGCATGAAATCCCCTTCCCTCTGTCAGGAAGTTTGGATTCTGAGGAAGATGCCATGGAGGCATTGGTGACAGGCTGCGCAGTATTGTCTGGGCCAGTCTGGAGCTATAAGAATGGTCCTTGGTTTTTCCTCCCTTATTTTGAGCAGTACCCTGGGGATGAGAGGTAGGGGAGGAAAGGCATAGACCGATAGATTAACCCAGAGGAAGGACAAGGGCATCCACTTTCCAAGCCATGCAGTGATGCTCCCTCGTGCAGAATTTTCTGAGCTGATGGTTGGTGTGGGTTCCTCATTTCTGAGTTATTAGGATGAAAGTACTTCTGTTGAGTTGCCACTCGTGTCCAGAAGGTCTCTGTGTAATTAGTCTATCAGAGAGTTGAGAGAGCCTGGTAGGAATTGTGCTAATAGGTGTAGTTGCATGGAAGAGGCTTTGTGCCAAAGGGTCATGGCCAGCCTGCATAGAGGGTAGGAGTGAGTCCCTCCTTGCTTGTTGATGTAACACATCACAGTGGTGTTGTCTGTTTTAATCAGGAGAACCCCTGTAGAAAGTAGGGGTTTGAAAGCTATCAAGCCGTGCTGCACAGCCATCATCTCTTTTTGACTGACGTGCAGAGGGATTTCCTGAGGGCTCCACTGGCCCTGTATGCACCTGGCGCCCAGGTGTGCACCCCAATCGTAGTCTGGGTGGCAGGGGGTGGTGAGAAAGGTAGTCCCTTGTTGTGGGAGCATGCTGTTGCCAAACAAAGAAAATCTTTTCTGAGGCAAGGAATTATAGATGTTTGCGTTACACTGCTGCAGTCATTACACTTGGGTTATCCTGCTGTCAGGCGGTTCCCCAGTCGGCCTGAGTTCGAAAGTCTTGGTCAGGCGTCGGTTGCTGTCGCCTCCTCCCTGACGTCAGTGCGACAGGGGTATATAAGATGCAGCCGACGCCATTTTCTTCAGTCTTTCTTGCCGCGCGGTGCCCGAAGCAAAAGCAGTTCGCAAGTGCCGGTCGGCCATCTCCTGAGATTTTCATTCCGAATCCAGAACCAAAGTTTTCTACAAAGCTAAGTACCCCATTGGGGAAACTTTTTCTTGCCTCAGACCGATGTCAGTAAAACTTAACTGTACTTCTTGTGGGAAGCAAATACCTCATAAGGATTTCCATTTTTATTGTATCCCATGCCTAAGCCCAGACCACGACGTCACTGGTTGTCTGTTTTGTGCTAGGTTTAACAAGCGCACTATTAAACGTCGGTTTGATTTTGCCCGACATTATTTTGGTAGAAAATTCAATTATACCATGCCGTTGGAACTTCTGACGACCGAAATACATAAAAAGCACAAAGACAAGGATAGGCATCCAAGGCCCAAAACTGACGACAAAGCCTCTTCTAGGCCAGCCGCTGGTTCTCCGTTTTTCAGCGAGGTGCCTTCGCAGCCCCTGATGACCGCTTCTGTAGAACCACAGGCCGCCTCTGACTCCCACGTGGAGATGGCTGGGCCTTTGGATGCACAAGTTATTCAGCCTATCGAAACTAACCCTTCAGAGGGATCCAGAGTAGCTGAGCTACCCGCAGCTTCAGAGGGTGTTTTCAGACCTACTCAGTTAAGCATTAAACCCTCTGCTAAGTCTAAGCCTCCTTTAAAGACAAAGAAGCAAATACAGCATTCTCCAGGACAGGCCTCCATGCCTAAGAAACAAATGCTTCAAAATGGCCGAAGACCTAATCACTCTGATCAGGGGATCCCATCCCCCTCTTGATAAAAGGCCTAGACAGGATACAGACTATGACTCATCCGACCAGGTGTCCATCTCTTCAGATTCATCCTCAGACCTAGGATATTCTTTACCCCCTTATGAGGATTCTGATGCTGAGGAGTCAATTCCATTAGCCTCTCCGCCGGAGGACTACTCCTTTGGGGAAACCTTACATACCGTGAGGGAGCATTTCCATTGGGAAGGCCAGGATTACTCAGAATCCAAGAAAAGGCTCAGAGACTTCCTTTTATTACCTCAGCACAGACCCCTTGCTATTCTGCCAGTGTTAGATATTGTGGATGATGTGTATACTGAATCCAGCTTAAATCCTGATTCCTTACCTCCAGCCCCAGTTAAATATGACGGGTATTACAGAGTCCCTGACTCACACAAATTTCTGTATAAAAGCCCTGTTGCTGACCCTGAAACTATTTCTCAGGGACCCAAAGAGGATAAGGCCTCATCAGCAAAGAATCCAGTTCCCTCTGACAGAGATTCCAGAGCATTAGACAGATGGGGAAAGAAAGTATATACATCTGCAACTTTAGCAATGAGAGCCTTAAATTGCCAGGTTCACATGCTAAAATAGCAGTTTTTACTGTCTCAGTTGAAAGAAAAAATGCTTCCAGATTCTCCTAATTTTAAAGAAATGCAGGATTTATTGCATGCAGCTGAACAAGTGGGAAAACATACTTTGCAATGTGGTTTTGATTCTTTAGAGGCCTCCTGTAGAGCAGCAGTTACAGGCCCTGTCATTAGAAGACATGCTTGGTTAAAAGAACATACGTTACCAGATCATGTTAAAGCAAAATTATTGGATGCACCTTTGCAGTAGGATTTGTTATTTGGAGTTAAGGCAGAAGAGGTATTAAAGAAAATGGAGGATAAGACAAAATCTATGCAAATGGTGAAGGATTTCTTACAGGTTCAGCCACCTAGATTTAGCAGAAATTGGCCAACTAAGAATTGGTCCTTTCCAGTTAGACCTCAAAGGGGCAGATACAGACGTCCAAGAGGTAGAGGTCAACCACAATGTCCTTACAGGCCTTGACAATGGGTTGCATCAGGCCAGAAAGAAGGGGAAGGCAGGCCCCAACCATATAACAAGCAGCCCCAATGACTTCCCACTACAGCTGCCAAACAACTCTCTCTTGGCAGCCTCTTGTGAGGAAAACTGGCACTTTTCTATCACAATTGGCATATGATCACCAAAGACAAATGGGTTCTCAACATTGTATCTCAAGGTTACAGGTTCCACTTTCACACTCTGCCAAGGTTAAAAGGAATGCCAAATCTGCCACCAAATCAATGGGCAGAGGCTCAAAAACAAATTACAGCACTCATGGATATGAGAGCTATTCAAAAGGTACCACCACAGGAGCAAGGACAAGGATTTTACTCGAGACTCTTTCTGGTTCCCAGAAAGGACAAAGCCTGGAGGCCCATTCTGGATCTTTCTTCTCTAAACACTTACCTGGATGTTCCAAAATTCAAAATGTTGACACTACAGCAGCTTCTTCCCATGCTGGGCAAGAAAGCTTGGCTCGTGACCTTGGACCTCAAGGAGGCATACCTGCATGTCCCTATCAGACAAAACTGCAGAAGATAACTCAGATTCATAGCTGGTTCAATGCACTATCAATTATCTGCACTGCCCTTTGGCTTATCTACTGTGCCCAGGGTCTTCACAAAGTGCCTGGCACCAGTAATTTCATTTTGCAGACAGAAAGGAATTCATATTTATCCGTACCTGGACGACTGCCTGATTCAAGCAGAGAGCAAGGACGATGTTCTTCATCTCACATTGCTGCAGTCCTTACATATGGGTAGTCCGCTGTCCTCGGTCGGCCCGAATACCAAAGTATTAGGCTGACGTCGGTCAAGGCGCTTTAAACTGACATCAGGACGTCAGGGTACAAAAGCGCATGACCGACGTCATTTCCGCAGTCTTTTTTGCCGCATGGTCCGATGCAGAAGCAGCGTTGCAAGTGCCGTTCGGCGTTCTGAAATTTTTCGAATTCGGAGTTTCAGACCGAATCCAAGTTGGCTAAGTACCCCGTTGGGGATTATTTTGTTTTTTTCTTGCCTCAGTGTTTACCGGATGTCAGAAAAAGTGAATAACTGTATTTCTTGTGGGAAACAGATACCGCATAGGGATTATCATTCTTTGTGTATTCCTTGTTTGGGGCCTGAGCACGACGTTGTTGGGTGTCGCTTTTGTGCTAGGTTCAATAAGCACTATTAAGCGAAGGTTGGATTGTGCTAGGCTGGTCTTTGGGAAGCGGTGCAATTATAATATGCCGCCGGATTCTCCGGCGCCGCTTCTCTGAAGAAGCGCAAAGACAAAACAGTTAAACCCAGGCAAGATGAGTCATCCGTTCGGACGCCGGTTCTTTAGAGGTTTCAGTGGACCGGTGGTTCCGGCGGAGACTTCTCTGGAGTCTCAGGGGAGACTTTGATTTTGCAGGAGGTGGTCTCTCAGGAGGCAGGTCAGGCTGAAGGGGCTTCCCAAGTTACTGTACTCCCTCCCTTCCTAGGGTGGTTAGGCCTTCTCCTTCTGTTTCCAAGGCTTCTCCCAGAGGCAGGCCAGTTTCAGCTTCTGTTGGTGTCACTCCTAGTTCAGCAGGGTCTGTGCCTAAGAAGCACATGCTTAAAATGGCAGAAGATTTAATTACTCTGATTAGAGGTTCTATGCCCCTCCTGATAAGAGGCCTAGGGTGGAGCCAGAGTTGGGAAGTTTTGAGCAGGCTTGGATATTTCAGAGTCTTCAGCTGAAGACTTGCAGGAGTATTCTCCTTATTCTGATTCTGATGCAGATGATTCCACTCCTTCTGCTTCTCCTCCAGAGGATTTTTCTTTTTCAGAGACACTTCATTCTATGAGGGAACATTTTAAGTGGGAAGGTCAAGACTTCTCTGATTCTAGGAAAAGGCTTAGGGAGTTTTTGCTGTTACCCCAGCATAGGCCCTTGGCGATACCCCCTGTTCTGGATGTTGTGGAAGATGTGTTTGCAGAGGCTTCACTTAATCCTGATTCTCTGCCTCCTGCTCCTGTTAAACCGGATAGGTATTACAGGGTGCCTGAGGCTCATAAATATCTTTATAAGAGTCCTAGGGCGGACCCAGAAACCATTAGTCAGGGACCTAAGGGTGTCAAGGCCTCTGTTGTAAAAAATCCGGTTCCTCTAGATAAAGAAGCCAGAGCTTTGGATAGATGGGGAAAGAAGGTCTATACATCTTCTGCCTTAGCTATGAGGGCTTTGAATTGCCAGTTTCATATGTTGAAATATCAAAACTTTCTTCTTTCTCAATTGAAGTCTAAGGTGGATGCTCTGGCGGAAGGCATTGAGTGTAAAGAGTTGCAAGATTTGGTGCATGTCTCTGAACAAGTGGGTAAGCATTCATTACAGTGTGGTTTTGATGCTGTGCAGGCCTCGTCTAGGGTGGCTGCCACTGGCTCAGTTCTTCGCAGGCACGACTGGTTAAAGGATCAGAATTTATCTGACCATGTTAAGACAAGGATTTTGGATGCTCCTTTGCAGTCTGATGTGTTGTTTGGTTCACCTGTGGAATCAGTCTTGAAGAAAATGGAAGACAAGGCTAAGTCTATGCAGGCTGTTAAGGATTTTTTGAAAGTTCAGCCTCCGAAGTTTAGTAGGAATTGGCCTGCTAAGGGGTGGACGTATCCTTCTTATGATTCTCAGTCTAGGGGTAGATCTAGACGTGGCAGGGGCAGAGCTCAGAGTTCTTTCAGGCCTAGAACAGGGAGTTCACCTGCACAATCTTCGGGTGAGGGCAGGGGCCAGTCCTTTCGTAAACAGGCCCAATGACCTACTTTTTCAGCTGCCAGATCCTTCTTGCCTGGCAGCACCTTTGGGAGGAAGGTTAGCACTCTTCAAGGAAAATTGGATGTTGATTACCCAAGACAAATGGGTATTGGATATCATACACCAGGGTTACAAGTTTTATTTCCATACCTTGCCTCCTTTCAAAGGCATGCCAGACGTTCCTCCTCAACAAAGATTAGAGGCTCGCAAACAAATTTCTCTACTTCTTCAAATAGGGGCCATACAAAACGGTTCCTCTGCCAGAAGTGGGCCTAGGATTTTATTCTCGCCTGTTTCTAGTACCAAAGAAAGGAAACACGTGGAGACCAATTTTGGATTTATCCATCCTCAACACATATCTGGACATTCCCAAGTTCAAAATGTTAACGTTACAACAGCTTTTACCTCTGCTGGGCAAAGACCACTGGATGGTGACTCTGGATCTCAGAGGCTTACCTTCATGTTCCTATCAGGCCCAGTTGCAGGAAGTATCTGCGTTTTCGGGCTGGGACTTCACATTATCAGTTCTCTGCATTGCCCTTTGGCTTATCTACTGCCCAGAGTGTTCACGAAGGTTCTGGCTCCAGTGGTAGCTTTCTTCAGGCTAAGAGGAATACAGATCTATCCTTATTTGGACGACTGCCTGATACTGGCCCAAGAAAAGGACAAACTTCTTCATCATTTACAGTATGTGATGGCAGTGTTAAGATGCCTGGGGTATTCTGTGAACGAAATAAAGTCCAGTCTAGTACCCTCTCAGGACATGTGCTTTCTGGGTGTGAGACTGAATACAGCATCCCAGATGGCCTTTTTGACCCCGGACAAACAAAAGAATCTTTCTCTTTACTTCCACCAGTTGTCTCATCAGTCCAGGCTGACTGCAAGGACAGTCCTTCAAGCCTTGGGGTTCATGGCATCTTGTATTCTGGTACTTCCCAATGCCAAACTGCATATGAGGAAGCTACAATGGTATCTCAAGAATGTATGGACACAGCACTGCCAAGATTTGGACACTGTCATTCAAATAATACCTTGCATTCAAAAGGAATTTTTGTGGTGGGCTCAGGAATGTCACCTAAACAAGGGACTCTCTGTGACCCGGCCAGAGGCGAGTCAGATTTTAACGACAGATGCCTCAGACAAAGCTTGGGGAGCTCATCTAAATGGAAAATGGATACAAGACACGTGGCCTGCCAGACTTCAACATCTACATATCAACTTGAAGGAGATGTTAGCAGTCCAATTTGCATTGATAGCTTTCAAGGATTTACTTCTTCCAGGGCAGGTGTTGATTCAAACAGACAACACAACTGTCATGTACATCAACAAGCAAGGGGGAACGCATTCTTATCCTCTATGCAGACAAGCAATGATTTTGTGGGAGACTGCTCTCAGTTTACAGCTAAATCTTCAGGCAAGGTTTCTGCCAGGAGCACAGAACTCCTTAGCAGATGTGTTGAGCAGACAAATTATGGATCCCCACGAGTGGAAATTGGATCCTCATGTATTCCAGAGGTTGACAGTGTTATGGGGAACTCCAGACATAGATCTGTTCGCTTGTCCACTAAATTACCAGCTGCCAAAGTTTTGCACAAAAAGGTTTCATCCCTCAGCTTGGAAAGTGGATGCTCTCTCATTCAATTGGAGCAATCTTCAGTGTATGCCTTTCCACCTCTGCCTCTCCTCCCAAAGGTACTGCTGAAGGTCAGACAGGACAAGCCAAACATGATTTTAATAGCTCCAGATTGGCCTCGACAGCACTGGTACCCATTACTGAGAAGTCTGGTACAGGAGCCTCCATGGCCTTTGCCTTGATTCCTCACCTGCTGTCTCAGGAGAACGGTCATTTACTCAATGTCAAACTTCATTCTCTACATCTGACAGCCTGGCATATTCTGGTTTAAACCCTGGAAGGTCTCAGCTTCCACAACAAGTTTTGAATGTTATTTTGGAGGCCAGAAGGCCTAGTACAAGGAAAGTTTACGCAGATAAATGGAGGAGATTTTTATTTTGGAGTACAGCAAAGGATTTTGATGTTTCTAAACCTAATTTAAGTGTGGCGCTTCAATACCTTACTGAGTTATTGGACAAAGGTTTGTCCTTCTCCTCTATAAAGGTTCATGCTGCAGCAATCTCTGCTCACTATGACTGTGACCCACCATTTTTTTCTCAGCCTTTGTTTAAGCAATTCCTTAGAGGGGCAAAGAATATAAGACCCCACGAGAGCTCCTACTCCTGCTTGGGATCTCAATTTTGTGTTGGAGAAACTCACTCTACAACCTTTTGAGCCTGCAGCTTGGCAGAGTTGAAATATTTATCTTGGAAGACTGCTTTTTGTTGGCCATTACCTCTGCGAGAAGGGTTTCTGAATTACAGGCCCTTATGGCAGTTGAGCCTTTCTTAATTTTCCACAAGGATAGGGTGTCTTTGCACTAACCCTTCTTTTATGCCTAAAGTGGTTTCTAGTGTGGCTTTAAACCAGACTATTCATTTGCCTACTTTTTATGCAAACCCCCAAAATAAAGGGGAAAAGATTTTGCACACTTTGGATATTCACAGACAGTTGCGATATTATTTGAGCAGAACTAAAGGGTTCAGGCAGTCTCAGCAGTTGTTTGTTTCTTTTGCTTTGGGTTCTCAGGGCAAACCTGTTTCAAAACAAACTATTTCTAAGTGGATTGGTTTTTGTATTGCTTTCTGTTATTCCCACCATGGTAAGGAGATTCCAGCTGGGATTAGGCCTCATTCCACTAGGGCTACTGCCACTTCTACAGCTTTTAAGGGGTGGCTACTAAAGATATTTTGGAAGCAGCTACTTGGAGTTCAGTGCATACTTTCTCTAAGCATTACCACCTTCCACTTTACTCTAAATCTAGGGCTGGATTTGCAACTGCAATTTTACAAGGCATGTTGGCAGCTCCTAATGCTTTATAGTTTTGCCATCCTCCCTTACCTCTGCTTTGGGATTCTACCCATATGTAAGGACTGCAGCAATGTGAGATGAAGAACATAGTACAGTTTTGTACCTACCATAAATGTAGATGTTCGAAGATCCACATTGCTGCAGTCCAATTTACCCTCCCTCCTTCCCCTCTGTTGTTGAAGGTGGTGGTGTGGTTTATGTTGTACATATTGTAAATATGGTTAGGGCACGGGTGGTTGGTTGGGTTTTGCTGGTTTTTGGCTTTGGCCTGTCTTGTTAAGGGCCTTCTGACATCTGGGGCAAGAAAAGACTGCGGAAATGACGTCGGTCATGCGCTTTTGTACCCTGACGTCCTGATGTCAGTTTAAAGCGCCTTGACCGACGTCAGCCTAATACTTTGGTATTCGGGCCGACCGAGGACAGCGGACTACCCATATGTAAGGACTGCAGCAATGTGGATCTTCGAACATCTACATTTATGGTAGGTACAAAACTGTACATGTTAAGTTGTCAATCTCGCCTTCATTCTTGCTTGATGGGTTCGGAGCCGATCCTCGGCTCCGACTCGGCACTTGCTAAGCTCGAGAGTCACTTTTACCAGCTCGAGGCAGCCCCATATCCCATGATGCAAGGCGGTAAGTACCCAGATCTCGTTTGCCGCTTCGCTTATGAGGTCCTCCTTTTACCAGCTCCTGGTAAGTGATTTGCTACTTTGCTATTTTAGCCCCTTTTAACTAAAAAACCCTTTATTGTTAGTTTTATTTTAGTTTTAAACAATTACTGACAGAAAATTTCCTGTCTCTTCTTATTTTTTTAGTCAGACCTTTTCCCATCCCATCCCCCCCTGTTAGGGTGTGTGTGTGTGTTTTCTAGTTATACCTTTTGGTATATTTAATTTAATTTCTTTGACTGGTGTGTGTGTCTGTGTTTGCATCATGTCTAAAGAAAGGGTCTCAGGTTTTAAGAAGTGTGACTCGTGCTGTCAGAAAATGTCTCTGACAGACGGTCACACTTCTTGCCTGTATTGCCTGGGGCCTCTTCACCTGCAGGACTCCTGTGCTATTTGTCATTCTTTCAGCCAGAGAGTCCTGCAGGAAAGAAGAAATAAGTTGATTTTGAGGGGCCTTCTTAAGCCGGAGGGCTCTCCGGCTAAGTCGGCTCCATCTAAGACTGCTAAGTCTTCCAAGGCCCAGGCTTCTGTGTCCAAGCCTGCGGCCTCGGCTCCGACTCGTTCTGAGTCGAGATCGGCTCCGGCTGGAGCCGATTCTGGCTTAAAGCCTCGGCACCGATGGCTATCGGTGCCGATTCTGGTTCGACCACTTCGGTGTCGGCTCCGATCGGTTCCGACCACCATGTGGCTCAGGCATCGGTGTCGGCTCCGACACCGTTACTTTAATGGCTGTATCGGCTCGGCTGGAGCCGATGCATCGAGCTACCTGTCGGCTCCGATAAGTTGTCGGCTCCGACAGGTTCAATAGTTTCATCGGTTCCGATGGCTCCTTCGAGGAAGAGGTCTAGGTCTCCTTCCTTGGAGCCGATACTTCGGCTCGGCTTCACCTCTCCTCTCGGAACGGAGCCATCGGAGCCGATCTTCAAGGTCATCCAGGCTTTCTGACCATGATTTAGAGAGAGTGGTCAGTAGATTACTTAAGTCACAGGCACTGGCCCAAATGTTACATAGTCTGTCTCAACAGACGGCTATTGGTCCACACCCCATTGCAGTTCCTCCTTCAACTCTACCCCAGAGCTTGGAGTTGGAGTCTTCAGGAATGGTTACTGCTCCGGCTGAGGGACAGATACCCCCTTCTGTTCCTTCAGCCTCTACTCTTATCTCCTCTTCGAGACCTTCCTTAGAGGGATTCAGTGGCCGGGCTTCCATGGTCTCCTCCGAGGGGGTGAGTGGCATCGGACCCTTGTCCGAACCCGCTCTTCCCCTTGGAGCCTCGGCCTTGGTGAGCTCGGCTCTGACATCTGCCTCGGAGACTTCCCTTTCGGTGGTCCCTGGAGTTCCTAGCTCTTCGGAACGGGTTCTCTCGGACCTTCCTGGGAGGGGAGCATTCGAGGTGATGAAGAGTGTGCTGGCCACTGGTATCAGCCAGCAGTCTGTTCCCTTAGCTCCTCCCTCTGTAGTGCCTGTTGACATCTCTGCCACTTCTCTTGCTACAGGACCCAGAGATCCTCCGCCTCAGGTTTCCCCATTGGGAATATCCCCCTCTTCCGAGGATTCTCCTGATGTTTCGGGAGATCCTCCCAGAAAGAGGACTTGTAAGAGGAAACATATAGACTCCCCCGAGTCTATCACTTCAGATACTGACTTAGATGAGTCAGAGGGATCCCCAAGATCCCCCTCTGAGGATGTCTCCTTCTCAGACATCCTAGAACTCCTTAGACAGAGGGGAAACTGGCCCACCAATAATCCCTCTGAGGATGAGTCAGTATACCTAGAGGCGTTTGGATCTCGGCCCTCCACCTCCTGGGTGTCTCCGCCTTTCGACCCCCTTATGCAAGTTATTGCCCGAAAGGCGTGGGCTGCTCCTGACTCTGTAGAGCCAGTCCCTAGGAGGCCTTCAAAATTTATTACTGCCCGTGTGATAAGCAATTCCTCACTAAGGGTGTCCCGCTGATGCCATGGTGGTGGCTGCTGCCACCAAGAAGGAACTTGCAGATCCTCTGTACCCGTCCATCCTCCTAATAAGGACTCTAGGACCATGGATAGGTGCAGCGGATGTTTTCCTCAGCGACCTTTGCTATGCTTAAGCTGAATTACCTATGTCACTTCACCAGACTCCAAAGGGATATCCTTAAGGAGCTAGGTGATGTTGTACAGGATCCTACAGCTGCAGGAGCTCAGGAAAAAATTGCTTCACAGCTAGGAACCCTTAATTCCATTGCAAACTCCTCCATGCGGCTAATATCATATGCTGCTGATGGAGCGAGTAGGGCCGCAGGTACAGGTGTGGCCCTTAGACGCCAAGCCTGGATGCGGCTATGTGACTTTGCAGATCCCTTTAAGGAGTCCTTCACAAATTCTCCCTTTGATGGGTCAGCTTTGTTTGGCCCTCAAGTGAAGGAAACTTTGACCAGGTGTGAGCAGGACGGCAAGACTCTTTCTGCTGTAGGAGTCCGTTTTTCCACCCCTTCTAGACCTTACCCCAAAGGACAGAAAGGTGGCAAAATGTGGTTCATAAATCCCAAGGACTCTCGCGGGATTCACGTGGTCAGTTTACCCCCAGAGGCAGCGCGGGTAACACCAACAGACGCGCTCTAGAGGCAGAGGGGGGTCCAAAACCAGGAAACAGAGAGCCTCTCTCTGACAAGCCCTTTCAGCATCCCTGAGATGTTGCCCCGCTGTCCATCCTTGGACCCAGTCGGGGGAAGACTATCGCTGTACCCAGAAGCCTGGCGTTCCCTCACTCAAGACAGATGGGTACAGTCGATCATATCCGAGGGTTACAAAATTCCTTTCGAGGAAAGTCCTTTCTATCACTCAAATTCCCTTCCAGATGTACCACCCGGTCTAAGGGAAATTGCAGAGTTAGAAGTCTTAAAACTTATGCAAAAAAGAGCCATTCAGCCAGTTACGACAGATCATTCAGAGCCCAGAATCTACTCAAGGTTCTTTTTGGTCCCCAAAAAGACGGGAGACTGGAGACCAATATTGGATCTCAGCAGACTCAGCAAGTCTGTGAGGAAGACAAGATTCCGAATGGTCACTCTTCAGTCAATTCTGCCCTTCTTACAGAAGGACAACTGGATGTGCTCAATAGATCTTCAGGATGCGTACTAATCACATCAAAATTCACAGACGCTCCAGGAGATTTCTCCGCTTTCGGCTGGGGTCCAGTCATTTCCAGTTCAGAGCCCTGCCCTTTGGTCTCACTACAGCCCCCAGAGTGTTCACCAAATGCATGGCAGTGGTCACGGCTCACCTGAGACGTCAAGGATTCCAGGTGTTTCCGTATCTCGACGACTGGCTCCTTTCAGCCACCACCAGGCATCAGCTTATTCAAGCCAGGGATTACACAATAAAGCTTTGTACTCTTTTGGGCATCTCGATAAACTTCAAAAAGTCATCCTTATCGCCCTGCCAGTCTATTACTTTCATAGGCGCAAACTTAAACACTGTTCGGATGTCAGCTACCCTTACAGATCAAAGAGTTTCAGACATTCAAAGTCATGTCAGGATCATTCTAGCCAACAAGAAAGTACAGGCCAGAATGGTTCTAAAAGTATTAGGCCTCATGGCTGCGGCCATTACTCTTCTTCCCCTGGCTCGCTTCTACATGCGCCTTCTTCAGTGGATGCTGTTCACACAGTGGTCGTACCAACAACTTCCAATGCGTCACCAGATTCTGGTGACACAGACTTGCAAAGATCATCTTGCTTGGTGGATCACATCTCCCCAGGTTCACCAAGGCAGACACTTTGTACCCCATCCCCGGTAGCCACTGTCACCACGGATGCCTCCCTGATCGGGTGGGGGGGTCATTATCAGGGCAGGATGGTTCATGGGACGTGGCAGCCGTTCGAATACCACCTGCACATAAATGTCCTGGAGATGAGAGCAGTGCTTTTAACGTTGCAAGCCCTCAACGACTTTCTTCCCGTAGGGACAATTGCAGTCCACACAGACAACATGTCTGTAGTTTGGTATATCAACAAACAGGGTGGAACCAAGTCCTACCCCTTGTGTCGAGAAGCGCTCAGACTATGGCAATGGGCAATCTCCTCTCATCGGTTTCTGGTAGCAACGCATATCCCTGGGAAAACCAACATTGTAGCGGACAGATTGAGCAGAGCTATTCTCATGCCTCACGAGTGGTCTCTCAAGCAATCTATAGCGGAAGAGATTTTTCTGGAATGGGGTCGTCCATGTTGCGATCTTTTTGCTACTCCCCAATACAGCAAATGCCCAGACTTCTTCTCTCTCTTCCCTCTTCCAGGCCATCCCCCCAGAGACGCTCTGACCCAGGATTGGCCCCAGGGACTTCTTTATGCCTTCCTCCATTTCCTCTGATCCCTCAAGTTATCCAGAAGGCAACCATTTTGAGAGCCAAATTGATTCTCATTGCCCCTTACTGGCCTCGACAAGTTTGGTTCCCGTTCCTCCATCGTCACCTTTTGGTGCAGCCGTGGCATCTGGACCCAGTGCCAGATCTTCTGATTCACCAATCCGGTCAGCGGTCTATCCCTTCTCTCAACCTCACAGCATGGTTGCTCCACTTCCTTCCTTAGCCAGGCTTCCTTTGATCTCTAACCCAGTTAGAGACATCATAGTAGCTTCTTTAAAATCCTCTACCAGGAGGATTTATGCAAGCAAATGGAAACGTTTCTCTTATTGGGCTAAGGCCAAGAGTATTGATCCTTTCACTGCCCCTGTTCAGGCAGTCCTGGACTTCTTAGCAGAGATTTTTCATGCAGGCTCCTCTTCTTCCACAGTCAGAGTTCAATTGGCTGCTATCTCGAACTTTCATGTCGGGATCGCAGATCACAATATTATGTCCCATAGGCTCTGCAGGGCCTTCTTGAAAGGAATTTTCCTGCTAAAGCCTCCAATCAGGAATCCTCCTCCTCAGTGGGATCTAAATTTAGTGCTGACATCCTTGATTCTTCCCCTTGAGCCAGCTGTTTCTTGTTCCCTGAAATTTCTTTCTTGGAAGACTTTATTCCTAGTGGCTATTACATCGGCCAGGAGGGTGTCTGAACTTCATGCTCTATCGGTTCGACCCCCCTATTTGGTTTTTCACAAAGACAGAGTATCATTGAGAACTAATCCGACCTTTTGCCTAAGGTCGCCTCAAAGACCAATTTGAATCAATCCATTGATCTCCTGTATTTTTCCCAAACTATTCAGACAGAGCCGAACAAAACTACATTATCTTGATGTCCACCGTCAACTCAGATATTATTTGGACAGAACAAAAATTTAGGAAATCTGATCAACTTTTGTTTCCTATGCGGATAATAAGAAAGGCCTTCCTGTTTCTAAAGTGACCTTGTCTAGATGGCTTTCTTCGTCATCTCTGAAATTTATCTGCTCAGGGGAAAACAGCTGTGCTCAAAACCTAAAGCACATTCAACTAGGAGCTTAGCTACTTCTACAGCCTTTCAAGCTAGACTTCCTTTAGACACTATTTGTGCAGCGGCCACTTGGGCCACTCCTCATACTTTTGTTTCCCATTACAAATTGGACTTGGCCTCCAGGGACAGAGCCAGTTTTGGCTCTACAGTCCTCAAGAGTCTGTTCCATTGTGCCACCCAGGATAGAGGTGCTAGGACGGTCCATCAAGAAGAATGAAGGCGAGATTGACAACTTAACATTAAGTTATGTACCTACCATAACGTTCCATGTTAGTTGTCTTCTCGCCTTCTTTCTTGACCTCCTCCTTCCCCAGGCCTGGACAGACCTTTCTATAAGAATTTATTATGCTGAAGACCATTCAGACCTGGTCCTTCTTCCATCCTGTAAGTTTTCTTTCTTCCTTTTGGAAGTGTTTTTATGCTTGGTGCTATTGCCCTTTGTCATCAAACGAGATCTGGGTACTTACCGCCTTGCATCATGGGATATGGGGCTGCCTCGAGCTGGTAAAAGTGACTCTCGAGCTTAGCAAGTGCCGAGTCGGAGCCGAGGATCGGCTCCGAACCCATCAAGCAAGAAAGAAGGCGAGAGAAGACAACTAACATGGAACGTTATGGTAGGTACATAACTTCTTATTTCTTCTAAAGCATCTGGCATTTGTAAAAAAGTTAAGTTGCCTGGGGTACACAGTAAACTAAAAGAAATCAAAATTAGTGCCCTCACAAGAGATAATATTCCTGGGTGCCAGCTTGAACACAATGGCCCAGATGGTTTATCTCACACCAGGCAAGCATGGACAACTGACTCAATACTTTCAATTGATGGCAACAAAGACCCAACTCCCTGCAAGAAAAATTCTGCAGGCCTTGGGTTACATGGCATCTTGCATACTACTAATTCCATATGCCAGACTGCATATGAGGAAACTACAGTGGTACCTAAAGAATGTATGGTCTCAACACTGTCAAAGTTTGGAAACAGTTATACCACTAATTCCTTGCCTTCAACAGGAGTTTCAATGGTGGGCTCAAGCTTGTCACCTCAACAAGAGACAGCCTTTCACTCAACCCACAGCCAGGCAAACACTGACAACAGATGAATCGGGTTACGCCTGGGCAGCACACATGGCAGGCAAATGTATTCAGGGTAAGTGGCCCGCAGAACAAAGGCATCTTCACATCAATCAAAAAGAGGTGCTAGCTGTAGAAAATGTCCTTATAGCTTTCAAGGGCCTGCTGCATCCAGGACAACTACTACTAAAGACAGGCAACACCACAGTTATGTGGTACATAAACAAGCAAGGGGGCACTCACTCCTACCCCCTCTGCAGACCAGCCATGACCTTGTGGAATATAGCTCAAAACTATCAAGTTCATTTGCAAGCACAATTCCTGCCAGGAGAGAAAAACACACTGGCAGATGACTTAAGCAGAAACATCATGGATCCCCACGAATGGGAATTGAATCCACAAATATTCAGAATGATAACACAGAAATGTTGGAGCCCGGACATAGATCTGTTTGCATCCCCAATGAACTGCCAGCTACAGAAATTCTGCACAAGGAGTTACCATCCACAAGCATGGAAAGTGGATGCCCTCTCATTCAGCTGGAGAAACCTACAAGTATACGCTTTCCCACCACTACCTCTCCTGCCAAAGGTACTCATAAAAGCCAGGCAAGAAGAGCCAAAGATGATCCTGATTGCACCAGACTGGCCACGCCAGTACTGGTACCCAATCTTAAAGAACTTGGAACAAGGACCACCCTGGATTTTGCCTCAAATCCCACATCTGCTGACTCAGCACAACAATCAGATACTACACAGCCAGCTAAAGACCTTAAACCTAGCTGCATGGAAGATTCCTTAGTCAAGCAAGCAGTGCCTCTCTCCAAAGCTGTTATGGATGTCATTCTGGTGGCCAGAAGGCCTAGTACCAGGAAAGCCTATTCGGATAAATGGAAGAGATTCTGTGCTTGGAACCAAGCTCACAGCCTTGACCCTGTTGTTCCAAACATTCCTCAGGTACTACAATATTTAACTGAGATGCTGGACAAAGGCCTCTCCTTCTCATCCATCTAGATCCACACCTCTGCCATCTCTGCTCATTACAAAACGGATCCACCAATTTTCTCTAATCCTTTGCTAAGACAGTACCTCAGAGGGGCTAAAAACATAAGACCGCCCCGTAGAGCACCTACTCCAACTTGGGACCTCAGCTTTGTTTTGGAAAAATTAACTTTACCTCCTTTTTAGCCAGCTAACACAGCAGAATTTAAATACATCTCTTGGAAAACTGCTCAGATCCTGGCAATAACATCAGCACGAAGAGTTTCAGAATTAAAGGCACTAATGGCAGTGGAACCTTTCCTCATTTTCCACCAGGACACGGTGTCTTTAAGAACTGACCCTACATTTATGCCAAAGGTGGTATCTAGTGTGGCTCTAAACCAAACTATTCACTTGCCAACTTTTTATCCAAAACCACAGAATAAAGGGGAGAGACTACTGCATTATTTGGACATTCACAGGCAGTTACGCTTCTACTTGGACAAAACCAAAGCTTTCAGAAAATCTGAGCAATTATTGGTAGCATATGCTGCAGGAGCACAGGGAAAAGCCATTTCAAAACAGACCATTTCAAAATGGATAAGACATTGTATACGTTTCTGCTATACACACCATGGGAAACCTGTACCTAGCAGCATTAGATCTCACTCCACCAGGGCAACAGCCACTTCAACTGCCTACCTCAGAGGAGTACCTACCAAGTATATTTTGGAAGCAGCAACTTGGAGTTCTGTACATACCTTCACCAAGCATTACCATCTGCCTCTATACTCTAAATCTAGAGCTGGCTTCGCCACTGCAGTGCTGCAGGGTTTTATAGCCACCCCTAATGCCTTATAGAACCAGCCACCCTACCTCAGCTTTGGGATTCTACCCAAGTGTAATGACTGCAGCAGTGTAACACGATGAACATGGTACAGTTTTGTACCTACCATAACTGTAGATGTTTGAGTGTATACACTTCTGCAGTCCAGGTTACCCTCCTCCTTCCCCTCTTACTTGCTGGTACGTACCTATGTCTTCTACCTTTTACTACCTATGGGGAGTATTTGCTGGTAGCTGAAATTTGTTGTTTGCTTTTGTTATGTATGTTTTGTTAGCAATTTGAATTGCCTACCTATTTGGGGGCACCTGACATCTGGGGCAAGAAAAACTGAAGAAAATGGCGTCTGCTGCAGCTTATATACCCCTGTCGCACTGACGTCAGGGAGGAAGCGACAGCAGCCGACGCCGGACCAAGACTTTGTAACTCAGGCCGACTGGGGAACCGCCTGATGGCAGGATAACCCAAGTGCAATGACTGCAGCAGTGTATACACTCGAACATCTACATTTATTGTAGGTACAAAACTGTACTGTATGAAAGAGTCTCCAGATCTTGAGAGTGTTGACACCAAAGGCTTTTTAGGTACCACTGAAGTTTCATCATATGCAGTCTGGCATATGGAGTGAATAGTATGTAAGATGCCATGAACCCCAGAGCTTGCAGGATCTTCATTGCAGATAACTGGGGTCTGGTGGCTAGTTGAGTAGTAGGCTGTCAGGAAAATTCGTTTTTCTGGTGTAAGGAATGCCATCTGGAATGCTGTGTCCAGGATTGCTCTGAGGAAGATAATCCTTTGGGTAGGCACCTGTTTGGATTTCTTTTTGTTGATTGTCTACCATAGGGAGGTTAGTAAGGTCTTTACAAAGGCCAGGTGCTTGAGCAGCTTTTCCTGGCTGTCTGGCTGAATAACGCAGTTGTCTAAGTTTCGGTAAATCTGAATATTCCTTTGTCTGCAAAAGGCAATAGCCGGAGGCAGACATTTTGTGAAAACTCTGGGAGCAGTAGATGAGCCAAAGGGAAGTGCAGAGAACTGAAAGTGTTGAGATCCTACCCTGAAAAGTACAGTTGTGTACACTTACCATAAATGTAGATGTTTGAGTGTATTCACTGTTGTAGTCATTACATTTGTGTTATCTGCTTACAGGTAGCCCTCAGTTGGCCTGTTTAGCAAAGTCTTTGGTCTTACGTCGGTGGCTGCCCCTTCTTCCATGACGTCAGGGGTATAAAACATGCATCCGAAGCCATTACATCAGTTTTTCTTGCCCCAGACGTCAGGTGCCCCCCTAATGGGAAGCAATTAAACATAAAAGCACAAAGATATGCCTCCAACAAAAAAGCAAATACACCAAAAATGCTATTAAGCATAGTAAAGGAAAGTAGAGGTACAACCAAAAGAAGTTAGGGGGCTGGAGGGAGGGTAACCAGGACTGCAACAGTGAATACACTCGAACATCTACATTTATGGTAAGTGTACACAACTGTACTATGTTCTTCGTGTTTCACTGTTGCAGTCATTACATTTGGGTAGATTCCCAAAGCTATCTTTGGGAGGAGGAATTTAGATAGCATTAAGGCCAGCTATAAGGCCCTGCAAGACTGCAGTGGCAAAGCCAGCTCTGGATTTAGAGAAAATTGGCAAATAATAATGCTTGGTGAAAGTATGCACAGAACTCCAGGTAGCAGCTTCTAGGATAATCCTGGTAGGGACGCCTCTGGGAAAGGCTGTAGAGGTAGATGCAGCCCTGGTGGAGTGAGGTCTGATCCCCTGGGGGAAAGGTTTTCCATGGTGCTTATAGCAGAAATTAATGCAGTGGCTTATCCATTTAGAAATGGTTTGCTTTGAAATAGCCTTCCCCTCTGCCCCTGCTGCAAATGCCACCAGCAGTTCAGATTTCCTTTGAGGTTTAGTCCTGTCCAATTAGAATCTAAGTTGTCTGTGCACATCTAAGGAATGCAGTATCCGTTCCCCTTTATTCTATGGATTGGGAAAGAAGGTTGGCAAATGAATGGACTGATTAAGAGCCACACTAGATACCACCTTGGGCATGAAGGAGGGATTGGTTCTGAGGGACACCCTGTCCGCATGAAAGATGATGAAAGGCTTTACTGTCTTAAGGG
Source organism: Protopterus annectens (assembly GCF_019279795.1). Classification (NCBI taxonomy): domain Eukaryota; kingdom Metazoa; phylum Chordata; order Ceratodontiformes; family Protopteridae; genus Protopterus; species Protopterus annectens. The sequence continues at coordinate 148,994,425 of NC_056732.1, forward strand.
TCTGTAACTCAGATACTCTTCTAGCTGAAGTGATTGCTAAAAGGAAAGCTGTTTTCCAAGAAAGAAAATTTAAGTCTGAAGTAGCAGCTGGCTCAAAAGGAGGTAGACTGAGTTTCTCCAAGACAAAGTTAAGGTCCCAGGCTGGGATTGGAGCACTCCTGGGTGGTCTCAAATTGCTGGCCCCTCTGACTAACTGCTTGAGCAGTGGATGAGAGAAGAGGGGAGGTTCTGTGTTATAATGAGCTGAAATGGCTGAGGCGTGGATTTTAATGGAGGAAAAAGACAGGCCCTTGTTAAGCATCTCAGTTAAGTATTGTAAAATCTGAGGTAAATTGGGTGCTGCTCATCCCTTGAGATTGATTCCAGGCACAGAATCTTTTCCATTTGTCAGCATAAGATTTTCCAGTACTAGGTCGTCTCGCCTACAAAATGACATCCATCACAGGTTTGCTGCGGAATGCTAAAAGGGAATAAGTGATTAGCCAAGCTGCAAGATTCAATGTTTGGAGCTGAGGGTGCAAAATTTGGTTCTCCTGCTGAGACAGTAAGGAAGGTGTCTGAGGCAGTTGCCACTGAGAAATGTGTGACACACTGCGCAGGAGTGGGTACCAGTGTTGGCGAGGCCAGTCTGGAGCAATCTAAATAATTTTTGGTTTGTCCTGTTTGACTTTTAGTAGAACTTGGGAGAGCAGAGGCAGAGAGGGAAAGGCATAGACTGAAAGTTTTTTTCCATCTGAAGGACAGAGCATCCACTTTCCAAGCTTTTTTTGATAAGTTCTTGTGCAAAATTTGTCCAACTGGTAGTTTTGGGGTGAAGCAAAAAGATCTATGTCTGGGCTTCCCCATTTGCGTGTCAACATGTTGAAAATCCGTGGTTCCAGCTTCCATTCATGTGGGTCCATGAGACGACTTCTTAGTCTGCCAGAACATTCAGCTTTCCGGGCAGGAATTGAGCTTGTAGTTGTACTTGGTATCCCAAGGCCATTTTCCACAGTGCCATGGCTAGTCTGCAGATGGGGTAGGAATGTGTACCCCCTTGCTTGTTTATGTACCACATAACCGTGGTGTTGTCATTCTTTATCAGTAATTGTCCTGGATGAAGATAGTCCTTGAAGGCTGTCAGAGCATTCTGTACAGCTAGCATTTCTTTTTGATTGATATGAAGGTGCATTTGATTTGGGCTCAATTTGCCCTGAATGCACTTCCCTGCCAGATGAACCCCCCATGCATAGTCTGTTGCGTCTGTAGTTAGGGTTTGGGTGGCAGGGGGTGGTGTGAATGGCAGTCCCTTGTTTTGGTGGCAGGCGTCTGCCCACCATAGGAACTCTAGGCGCAGGCAAGGTATTATAGGAATCATTGTTTCCAGGCTGTGACAATGTTGACTCCATAAACTTTTTAAGTACCACTGAAGTTTCCTCATATGCAGTCTTGCGTATGGAATTGGAAGAATGCAGGAGGCCATGAACCCCAAGACTTGCAGTATTTGCCTTGCAGATAGCAGGGTTTTTGTGGCCACCTGTGTGAAGTAAGTCACCAAATGAATTTGTTTTTCTGGCATAAGGAAAGCCATCTGGGCAGTTGTATTCAAGCTTGCACCCAGGAATGTAATTTTTTGATAGGGTACCAGTTGTGATTTCTTTTAGCTTATGGTGTACCCTAGACAAGTTAGAACTCTTTTTACAAACACCAGATGTTTTAGAAGAATGGCCTGGTTTTCTGCCTGAAATTAGACAATCGTCCAGGTATGGATGTAGCTGAAAATTCCTTTTCCTGCAAAATGCAACTACTGGAGCCAGGCACTTTAATACCCTGGGCGCAGTAGACAAGCCAAAGGGCAGTGCAGAGAACTGATAATGCATGCAGCCTGCTTTGAAGCGCAAGTACCTTCTGCAAAATGCCCTGATTGGGATATGCAGGTAAGCCTCTTTTAAATGTAGAGTTGCCAACCAGGCATCCTTGCCTACATAGGAAGTAACTGGTGAACAGTCAGCATCTTGAATTTTGGAATGTCCAGAAAGGTGTTTAGAGTAAGACCGGTCCAGAACTGGACACCATGATTTGTCTTTTCTGGGTACCAGGAAAAGTCTGGAATAGAAACCTTGTCCCTTTTCCTCTTCTGATACTAGTTGAATACCCCCCATGTTTAGGAGGGAAAGTACTTGTTTCTGAGCCTCTGCCCATTGATTTGGGGGCAGGTCTGGCCACCCGTTTGAGGTTGGCAGCATGTGGAAATGAAATCTGTATGCCTGGGGCACTATTTTTAACACCCATTTGTCTTGGGTTATAATTTGCCAGTTTCTGGAATGAAGAGCCAGTCTTCTCCCCAAAGGGGCAGCTAAGAGGTAAGTGCTTGGTAATTGTTAAGAGAAGTCATTGAGACTGTTTACCATAGGGTGGTGCCTTGTTGATGTTCATCGTGTTTCATTGTTGCAGTCATTACAATTGGTTAAAAGAACAGAATCTGCCTGATCATGTTAAAGCAAAACTTTTAGATGCTCCATTGCAGCATGATACCTTGTTTGGTGTTAAAGCAGAAGAGCTGCTGAAGAAAATGGAGGACAAAGCTAAATCTATGCAAACAGTCAAGGATTTCTTTCAGGTACAGCCTCCCAGATTTAGCAGAAACTAGCCCACAAAGAATTGGTCCTTTCCAGTGTCAGACAGTCCATAAAGAGGCAGATACGGATGTCCCAGAGGCAGATCACAGCCCCAGGGCTCATACAGGCGTAAACAATGGGGTGCTTCTACCTCCAAAAGCGGAGAGGAAAAATCACAGCCATACAGGAAACAGTCTCAATGACTTTCCACTGCCAGCACCAAGCACTTATCTTCTGGCAGCCCCTTTGGGGGGGAAGCTAGCACTTTCTTCACAGAATTGGCACATGATCACCCAGGACAAATGGGTCTTAAGTATCTTTTCACAAGGCTACAGGTTCCACTTTCACACCCTGCCAAGGCAAAACAGTATGCCAGACCTGCCACACAATCAATGGGCAGAGGCACAAAAACAAGTTTCACACCTCATGGACATGAGCCATTCAGCTAGTACCACAGCAAGAGCAGGGACTAGGATTCTACGCAGGGCTATTCTTGGTGCCCAGAAAGGACAAAGCCTGGAGATCAATGCTGGACCTGTCTATCCTAAACACATTCCTGGATATTCCAAAATTCAAAATGTTAACTCTGCAGCAGCTTCTGCCCATGCTGGGCAAGAAGGCTTGGGTTGTGACTTTAGACCTAAAAGAGGCATTACCTGCATGTTCCAATCAGACAATCATGCAGAAGGTACCTCAGATTTATAGCTGTCTCAATGCGCTACCAATTCTCTGCACTGCCCTTTGGCTTATCTACTGCGCCCAGGGTCTTCACAAAATGCCTGGCACCAGTAATTGCATTTTGCAGACAAAGAGGAATACAAATATATCCTTACTTGGACGACTGCCTTATTCAAGCAGACAACAAGGACATATTCTACTACAGCATCTGGCGTTTGTAAAAAGATTACTAACAGGTCTAGGGTACACAGTAAACAAAAAGAAATCAAAACTCGTACCCTCTCAAGAGATAATATTCCTGGGTGTAAGCTTAAATACAACTGCCCAGATGGCTTATCTCACGCCAGACAAACACAGACAACTGACTACTTATTTCAAAATGTTGGCAACAAAGACCCAGTTATCTGCAAGAAAAATTCTGCAGGCTTTGGGTTTCATGACATCCTGCATTCTGCTAATTCCATATGCAAGACTGCATAAGAGGAAACTTCAGTGCTATCTAAAAAGTGTTTGGACTCCACATTTGCCACAGCCTGGAAACAATAATTACCCTCATTCCCTGACTGCAACAGGAGTTTCGATGGTGGGCAAAAGCTTGTCACCACAACACGGGACAGCCATTCACCTTACCCACAGCCAGGCAGACATTGACAACAGATGCATCAGATTATGCCTTGGGGGGCCCATATGGCAGGAAGATGTATTCAGGGCATATGGCCCGCAAGTCAAATGCATCTACATATTAATCAAAAAGATATGCTAGCTGTTCAGAATGCCTTGACAACCTTCAAGGATCTATTTCATCCAGGACAACTATTGATAAAGACGGACAATACTACAGTTATGTGGTACATAAACAAGCAGGGAGGCACACATTCCTACCCTCTCTGCGGGCTAGCCATGAACTTGTGGGACACAGCATTGACTTACCAAGTACATCTGCAAGCACAATTCCTGCCAGGAAGGACAAATACTCTGGCAGACGAACTAATCAGAAACCTAATGGATCCCCATGAGTGGAAATTGGATCCACAAGTCTTCAGCATGATAGCAAGTAACTGGGGATGCCCGGACATAGACCTGTTTGCCTCCACACTCAACTACCAACTACAGAAGTTCTTCACAGGGACTTATCACAAGCAAGCATGGAAAGTGGATGCCCTATCTTTCAGCTGGAAAAACCTAACCGTTTATGCCTTTCCTCCTCCGCCTCTCCTCCCCAAGGTACTCCTCAAGGTCAGACCAGAGAAACCAAAAATGGTACTGATTGCCCCAGACTGGCCCCGCCAGCACTGGTACCCAATCCTAAAGAGCTTGTCTCAATGCCCAGCTTGGGCATTACCTCAAATTCCTCACTTATTGACCCAACAAGACAGTCAGATACTGCACAGCCAAATCAGGACTTTAAACCTGGCAGCATGGCGGATAATGTAGCCATTCACGACACACCTCTCTCTAAAGCAGTGATGGATGTTATTTTGGAAACCAGAAGGCCTAGCACCAGAAAATCTTATGCAGAAAAATGGAAAAGATTCTGTGCTTGGAACCAGACACAAGGTTTTGACAAGATTGTTCCAAATATTCCTCAGATTTTTCAATAATTAACTGAGATGCTGGTTAAAGACCTTTCCTTTTCATCAATTAAAATTCATGCCTCTGCCATTTCAGCTCATTACAATACAGAACCACCTATTTGTTCTCATCCATTACTAAGGCAGTACCTCAGAGGGGCCAAAAACATAAGACCCCCAAGGAGAGCACCAATACCTGCATGGGACCTCAACTATGTCTTGGAAAAACTTACACTGCCTCCTTTTGAGCAAGCCTCTGCAGCTGATATAAAATTCTTATCCTGGAAAACAGCTCTGCTCCTAGCAATAACCTCCGCTAGACTAATCTCAGAGTTACAGGCACTCATGGTTGTGGAACCTCTTATTTTCCATCCTGACAGGGTTTCTCTGAGGACAAACCCTACATTTATGCCTAAGGTAGTGTCCAGTGTGGCCCGTAATCAAACAATTAATTTGCCTACCTTTTATCCAAACCCACAGAATAAGGGTGAGAGAATTCTGCATTCTTTGGACATTCACAGGCAGCTACGCTTCTACTTGGACAGAACCAAAGCTTTCAGAAAGACTGAACAACTTCTAGTGGCATAAGCTGCAGGGTCACAAGGAAAGCCTATCTCAAAGCAGACTATTTCAAAATGGATAGGCCACTGCATTCGTTTTTGCTATTCACAGCATGGCAAATCAGTGCCTAAGGCCATTAGGTCACATTCAACCAGAGCAGCAGCCACTTCAGCAGCCTTCCTCAGAGGAGTACCAACCAAAGACATTTTAGAGGCTGCAACTTAGAGTTCATTGCATACTTTTACAAAGCACTATCACTTACCTCTCTATTCTAAATCCAGGGCCGGCTTTGCCACTGCAGTTCTGCAGGGCCTTATAACCTCTCCTAATTCTATTTAGCCAGCCTCCCAACCTTAGCTTTGGGATTCAACCCAATTGTAATGACTGCAACAGTGAAACATGATGAACATAGTACAGTTGTGTATCTACCATAAATGTAGATGTTCGAGTGTATTCACTGTTGCAGTCCAGGTTACCCTCCCACCCATCCCCCTTTTTCTTTGCTGGGACTTATCTGTACTTCTCTAGTCTATACAACCTATGTGGTGTATTTGCTTATAGATGAAGGAAAAGTTGTTTTTTGTGCATGCATGCTTATTGGCATAATTTAGCCTACCATTTTAGGGGCACCTGACATCTGGGGCAAGAAAAACTGAAGAAAATGGCGTCTGCTGCATCTTTTATACCCCTGGCACACTGACGTCAGGGAGGAAGCGACAGCAACCGACGCCGGACCTAGACTTTGGAACTCGGGCCGATTGCGGGTAGCCTGCCAGCAGGATAACCCATTTTTTAGGCATGGTGGCCTGTCCAGGAGAATGCTGTACTTGTTTCTTTGTCTTTAGAGCTGCTTTAGTCTTTGAAGCTGAAGTAGGTTTCACATATAACTGTGTAGGCCTGAAAACACCCTCATAAGCCGATGCCTGCTCAGCGGCTCTGGACCCATCTGAGGGAATAGTTTCCGAGTGTCAAATACCTTGAGTTTCTAGATGCCTAGTCAGCTCCACGTGGGAGTTGGAAGCGGCCTGTGGCTCTGAGGTAGTGGGCATCAGGGGTTGCGAAAACGCCTCACTGAGAACCGGCAAACCGGCGACAGGCCTAGTGGAAGCCTTGTCATCGGTTTTGGACCTCTGATGCCTGTTCTTTTCTTTTTTCTTTTCGCTTTTTTGCTTTAACATGATCAGGCATATTCTGTTCTTTTAACCAATTGTAATGACTGCAACAGTGAATGCACTCGAACATCTACATTTATGGTAGGTACACAACTGTACTTTTCTGATTTGGAAGTGGAAGCACCCCATTGCTTAGTTCTGAAAGTCCCTTGGGACTGAAACCTGGTACTTTTGAATGTCTGGGTTTGGCTGGAGTGGCTGTGGAAGGATCTGGAAAGGACCAATTCTTAGTAGGCCAGTGCCTACTAAATCTAGGAGGTTGTGTTGTAGGAAGTCTTTCACGGTTTGCATAGATTAGCTTTATCTTCCATCTTTATTATAACTTCTTCAGCCTTATTGCCAAACAGGCGGTCCTTCTGTAAAGCAGCATCCAAAAGTTTTGCTTTAACATGATCAGGCCGAGATTGCTCCTTAAGTCAAGCATGCGTTCTATGCACAGACCCAGTAACAGCAGCCCTACAAGAGGCCTCTAAAGAATTAAAACCACTTTGCAAAGTATGTTTGCCAACTTGTTCAGCTGAATGCAATAAATCCTGTAAATCTTTATTCTCCACACAGTCAGAAATCAACATAATTTTCCGTGCAGTCCCATGGTATGCTGTTGATATTTTAGCATATGGAATTGACAGTTTAAAGCCCTGATTGCTAAAGTTGCAGCAATATAAAACTTTTTATCCCATCTATCCAGCGCCCTAGTGTCTCTATCAGAAGGGGTAGGATTTTTAGCAGTAGAAGCCTTAATGCCCTTGGGGCCCTGAGAAATGGGTTCAGGGTCTGCAACAGGATTTTTGAAAAGGAATTTGTGGGACTCAGCAACCCAGTAGTACCTGTCTGGTTTGCTAGTAGCTGGAGGCAAGGAATCAGGGGCCATACTGGATTCCGAAAATACATCAACAATGTTTAGTACAGGAGGTATAGCCAACGACCTATGCTGAGGAAGAAGGAAATCCCTAAGCCTCTTTTTGGATTCGGAGAAATCCTAACTTTCCCAGTGGAAATGCTCCCTTAAGGTATGTAAAGTTTCCCCAAAAGAGAAATCCTCAGGTGGAGAAGCAGAGGGAATGGAATCCTCTGCATCAGTCTCCTCACAATTAGGTATGGACAAATCCAGATCATTAGAAAAGTCAGAAGAAACAGAGACCTGTTCAGAAGATTCATAGTCAAGTTCAATCCTAGGCTTCTTGGAGGAGTGGGGGGCGTTGACTACCCCTGATTAGAGTAATTAAATCTTCAGCCATTTTGATAATCTGTTTTTTTTTAGGCATAGGGACCTGAACATGTGGCCTGGGCATAAATTTTTTAGACATAGATCAAGATTTAGGCCTTAGCATTGAAGTTGTAGTCTGTTTAATATGCAAGTCTGTAGGCCTGAATACAACCTCACAAGCCGGTGCCTGCTCAACGGCTCCGGACCCATCCAAGGTAGAGACATCCACGGGTTCCATATGTGAAGCATCTCGTGGCATACCGGACTCCGAATGGGTCTCAGTAGAGGCCTGCGAATCAGAAGTAGCGGGTGTCGGGCTGCGAAAGCGCCTCACTGAGTACCGGCGAACTGGCGACTGGCTTAGGAGAACCGTCATCGACAGATGTTCTTCGTGTTTCACTGTTGCAGTCATTACAATTGGGTTATCCTGCTGGCAGGCTGTCCTCAGTCGGCCTGAATTCCAAAGTCTTGGTCCGGCATCAGTTGCTGTCGCCCCTTCCCTGACGTCAGAGCGTCAGGGGTATAAAAGATGCAGCTGACGCCATTTTCTTCAGCCTTTCTTGCCGCGCAGTACCCGAAGCAAAAGCAGTTCGCAAGTGACGGTCAGCCGACTTCTGAGATTTTCGTGTTCGAATTTCAGATCCGAAGTCTTCATTAAAAGCCAAGTACCCCGTTGGGGAAACTTTTTTCTTGCTCCCGACCGATGTCAGAAAAAGTTAATAAATGTATTTCTTGTGGGAAGCAAGTACCTCATAAGGACTTTCATTCTTACTGTATTCCTTGCCTAGGCCCTGACCAAGATGTTGCTAGTTGTCGGTTTTGTGCTAGATTTAACCAACGCACTATTAAGTGTCGGTATGATTTTGCATTTCACTATTTTGGCAGAAGATTTAATTATATGATGCCGTCGGACAACTATCCGACTACAGGAATTCATAAGAAACACAGAGAAAAAGAAAAGGACAGGCAACAGAGGTCTAAAACGGACGACTAGGCTTCTTCTAAGCCAGTCGCCGGTTCTCAGTGAGGCGCCTTCACAGCCCCTGACGTCCGCTACCTTAGAGCCGCAGGCCACTACTGACTCCCACGTGGAATCGACTAGGCCGCTGGAAACTCAAGGTACTGGACCCTCTGAGACTATCCCCTCAGATGGGTCCTGAGCCGCTGAGCAGGCACAGGCTTCTGAGGGTGTTTTCAGACCTACTCGGTTGTACAGTAAAACGACTTCAGCTTCAAAGGCAAAGACTGAAGTACCTTTAAAGACAAAGAAACAAGTACAACAGCCTCATGGACAGGCCTCCATGCCCAAGAAACAGATCCTCAAAATGGCCGAAGACTTAATTACTTTGATCAGGGGTTCCCATCCCCCTCCTGATAAATGTCCTAGGCAAGAGACAGACTATGAATCTTCGGATCAGGTTTCCATTTCTTCTGATTCCTCTTCTAATCAGGAATAGTCACTTCCTCCCTATGAGGATTCTGTTGCTGAAGAATCTATTCCTTCAGCCTTTCCTCCTGAGGACGACTCCTTTGGGGAAACCTTGCATACCATGAGGGAACATTTCCACTGAGCGAGCCAAGATTTTTCAGAATCTAAGAAAAGGCTCAGACTTCCTTTTACTACCACAACACAGGCCCCTTGCTATTCCACCTGTGTTGAACATTGTGGATGATGTCTTTTCAGAGTCTAGTCTGACCCCTGACTCCTTATCTCCAGCTCCTGTTAAGCTGGACAGATACTACAGGGTTCCTGACTCTCATAAATTCTTTTCAAAAACCCTACTGCTGACCCAGAAACTATCTCAGGGTCCCAAAGGGATCAAGGCTTCCACTGCAAAAAACCCTACCCCCTCTGACAGGGATTCTAGACACTGGACAGATGGGGAAAAAAGATATACACTTCTGCTACCTTTGCTATAAGGGCCTTAAATTGCCAGTTTCATATACTCAAATATCAGCAATATATTATGTCACTGCTTAAACAGAAAATGTTAATAAATTCTGAATGTGCGGAAAACAAGGAAATGCAGGATTTATTTGAATGCAGCTGAACAAGTTGGAAAGCATACTTTGCAATATGGTTTTGATTCTCTGGAAGCCTTCTGCAGGGCCGCTGATGTTCATCGTGCATACAGCTGCAGTCATCACACTTGGGTTATCCTGCCGTCATGCGGGCCCTCGGTCGGCCGAATTCCAAAGTCTAGGTCCGGCGTCGGTTGTCGTCGCTTCTTCCCTGACGTCAGTGCGGCAGGGGTATAAAAGAGGCAGCCGACGCCATTTTCTTCAGTCTTTCTTGCCGCGCGGTGCCCAAAGCAGAAGCAGTTCGCAAGTGCCGGTCGGCCAGCTCCTGAGATTTACGAACAGTATTTCAGCTGAAGTCTTCTTTAAAGCTAAGTACCCCATTGGGGAAACGTTTCTTGCCTCTGACCGATGTCAGACAAAGTTAATAATTGCATTTCTTGTGGGAAGCAAATACCGCATAAGGATTTTCACTCTTACTGTATACCTTGCTTAGGGCCAGACCATGATGTCTCGGCCTGCCGTTTTTGTGCTAGGTTTAACAAGCGCACTATTTAGCGCCGGGCGGAGTTCGCCCTTCATTATTTTGGCAAAAAATTTAATTATATCATGTCATCGGATACACCGACGCCAATTTTAGGCAAAAAACGCAAGGATAAGGATAGACATCCGAGGCCTGCACCGAGTACTGAGATCATGCTTAGGCCGACTATCTGTTCTCAGCGAGGCGCCTATGCAGCCCCTGACTACTGATGAAACTATTTTACCGGCAACTTCAGTACCTGAGGCCGCAGGATCCTCGGTCTCCATTCCCACTGCGGATACCGACACCACTCTTGGCGGGGAAACCGAAATTTCAGTGAGACCTGCCATTTCTGAAGGCGTGTTCAGGCCTACCACCTCCTCTATTAAATTATTCACTAAGTCTAAAGCTGCAATGAAAATTAAAAAACAAGGGCCTCACACCCCCTCTCAAGGCCCCATGCCTAAAAAACAGATGCTTAAAATGGCTGAGGATTTGATTACTCTCATCAGGGGTTCTCAACCCCCCCAAGACAAAAGACCCAGGTTGGAGGAAGTCTACCCTTCCTCAGACCAGGCTTCTATTACTTCAGACCATTCTGAGGACCAGGATTACACCTATTCCCCATTTGAAGACTCTGATGCTGAGGAGTCTATTCCCTCAGTCTCCCCCCCCCCCCCCTGAGGACTTCTCTTTTGGGGAAACCTTGCATACATTGAGAGAGCACTTCCACTGGGAAGGCCAAGATTATTCAGATTCCAAGGAAAGGCTCAGGGAATTCCTACTACTTCTCCAGCATAGGCCCCTGGCTATTCCTCCTGTCTTAGATATTTTGGATGATGTGTACGCAGAAGCCAGTCTTAATCCAGACTCATTACCTCCAGCCCCTGTTAAACCAGACAGATATTACCGGGTTCCTGATTCTCACCAGTTCCTTTATAAAAGCCATACTGCTGACCCAGAAACAATTTCACAGGTCCCAAGGGGATTAAGGCCTCTACTGCTAAAAACACTTTGCCTTCAGAGAGAGATTCTAGAGCATTAGAAAAGTGGGGGAAAAGGTGTATACTTCAGCCACTTTAACCATGAGAGCATTAAACTGTCAATTTCATATGTTAAAGTACCAACAGTTCTTGTTATCTCAGCTGAAAGGCAAAATGACACAAACAGAACAGCCAGACTTGAAAGAGTTGCAGGATTTGTTGCATGGAGCAGAACAAGTGGGGAAACATACCTTGCAGTGTGGTTTTAATGCTTTAGAGGCCTCATGCAGAGCTGCTGTCACAGGGTCTGTCATACGTAGACATGCTTGGCTCAAAGAGCAAACCTTACCAGATCATGTCAAAGCAAAGTTATTAGATGCACCACTACAAAAAGATGTATTGTTCGGTGCTAAAGCTGAGGAGGTACTAAAGAAAATGGAGGAAAAAGCAAAATCTATGCAAACAGTTAAAGATTTCTGGCAGGTGCAGCCTCTATGCTTCAGCAGAAACTGGCCTTCAAAAAATTGGTCCTTTCCAGCCACGGACAGACCCCAAAGGGGCAGATACAGACGCCCAAGGGGTAGAGGACAACCTCAAGGATTGTACAGAGCTAGACAGTGGCAAACACCAGCCCCCAGAGGTGGAGAAGATAGACCACAGTCATTTAGAAAACAGATGCAATGACTTTCCTCTATGCCTGCCGAACAAAGATATAATGGCAGCACCTTTGGGCGGAAAACTGGCCTTATTTTCAAAAAACTGGCACATTGTTACACAGGACAAATGGATTCTGGATATTATAGACAGAGGCTACAGGTTCCTCTTTCACACACTTCCAAAAATGAGAGGCATGCCAAACCTGCCACAAAATCAATGGGCAGAGGCACAAAGGCAAATTTCCACACTCATGGATATGAAAGCAATTCAAGAGGTACCTGCAAAAGAACAAGTTCAAGGTTTTTATTCAAGGCTATTCCTGGTACCAAGGAAGGACAAAGATTGGAGACCCATCTTAGACCTATCCATTCTAAACACATATCTAGAGGTACCAAAATTCAAGATGCTCACATTACAGCAGCTTCTTCCCATGCTGGGCAAGGAATCTTGGCTGGTAACGTTGGACCTCAAGGAGGCATACCTGCATGTCTCTATCAGACAAGATTGCAGAAGATACCTCAGATTTCTTGCAGGTTCAACCCATTATCAATTCTCTGCATTGCCCTTTGGCTTATCTACTGTGCCCAGAGTGTTTACGAAATGCCTGGCATCAGTAATTGCCTTCTGCAGACAACGAGGATCTAGACGACTGCCTGATCCAAGCAGACAGAAAGGACCTTCTATTGCAACATCTGGCGTTTGTAATAAAACTGTTAAACTGCCTGGGGTACACAGTAAACAAAAGGAAATCAAAACTAATACCTTCTCAACAGATAATTTTCCTGGGTGCCAGCTTAAATACAACAACCCAGATGGCCTACCTCACGCCAGACAAACAAGGGCAACTGTCTCAGTACTACAACAAAATGGCAACTTTAACCAGGCTAACTGCAAGGAAAATCCTGCAGGCTCTGGGGTTCATGGCATCTTGTATCCTACTAATACCATTTTCAAAGCTGCATATGAGGAAACTACAATGGTACCTAAAAAACTTATGGTCTCAGCACAGCCACAGCTTGGAAACAATTATACCACTCATTCCATGCCTTCAAAAGGAATTTTTGTGGTGGGCTCAAGCATGCCAAAGAAACGCAGGTCTTCCTTTCTGTTTACCACAAGCAACTCAAATCATCACAATAGACTCCTCAGACTACGCCTGGGGAGCACACATGGCAGGTCAGTGTATTCAGGGAAAATGGTCCCAAAAAGAGATGCACCTACACATCAACCAAAAGGAGATGCTAGCCGTACAAAATGCTCTTATGACCTTCAAAGACCTACTGCATCCAGGCCAGCTATTAATAAGGACAGACAACACCACAGTCATGTGGTACATAAACAGTGGGGAACACATTCTTACCCCCTGTGCAGGCAAGCCATGACCCTGTGGAACACAGCAATGGAATTACAAATTCAACTACAGGCACAATTCCTGCCAGGGAAGGAAACACACTGGCAGACAACTTAAGCAGAAATATGACAGACCCACACGAATGGAAGTTACATCCTCAAGTCTTCTCAAAGATAACTCGGGCATGGGGACTGCCAGACATAGATCTATTTGCTACCCACAGAAATTACCAGTTGGAAAAATTCAGCTCAGAACTCTAAATCTAGCTGCATGGAGAATACCTTAGTTTACCAACAAACTCTCCTCTCCAAGGAGGTACAGGATGTCATCTTGGAGGCCAGGAGACCCTCTACTAGAAAAACCTACTCCGCCAAATGGAAACTATTTTGTTCCTGGAATCAAGCAAAGGGTCAGAATCCTTCGGTAATAAATATACCTCAGATTTTACAGTACCTAACTGAGATGTTAAACAGTGACCTCTCCTTCTCTTCCATCAAGATCCACGCTTCAGACATTTCAGCACAATATAATACGGATCCTCCTTTATTCTCACATCCTCTATTAAGGCAGTTCCTCAGAGGGGCAAAAAATATAAAACCCTCACCACGGAAACCACCAGCTCCAGCTTGGGACCTCAGCTTTGTATTAGAGAAGCTGACATTGCCTCCTTTTGAGCCGGCTTCTTCAACAGAGCTACAATACTTGTCATCGAAAACAGCCTTCCTACTGGCTATTACCTCAGCACGCAGGGTTTCGGAGCTACAGGCCCTCATGGCTCTGCAACCATTCATCATTTTCCATCAGGACAGGGTCTCCTTATGAACCCAACCCTACCTTCATGCCAAAGGTAGTATCCAGTGTGGCTTTGAATCAGTCTATTCATTTACCTACCTTTTATCCAAATCCACAGAACAAAGGAGAGAGGCTACTACACTCCTTGGACATTCACAGGCAACTTTGTTATTACTTGGACAGAACAAAGTCATTCTGAAAATCTGAGCAGCTCTTTGTGTCCTATGCTACAGGTGCTCAAGGAAAGGCTATTTCCAAACAGACTATTTCAAAATGGATAGCCCACTGCATACGCTTTTGTTATTCATTTCATGGAAAATCAGTGCCTGTATACATCAGATCCCACTCCATCAGGGCTACAGCTACCTCAGCAGCTTTCCTCAGGGGGGTCCCTACCAAGGACATCTTGGAAGCAGCTACTTGGAGTTCAGTGCACACTTTCTCCAAACACTACCACCTTCCACTATACTCAAAATCTAGAGCGGGCTTTGCCACAGCAGTCCTGCAGGGCATTCTTGCCCCTCCTAATTCCGCTTAGTACCAGCCACCCTTGCTTAGCTTTGGGATTCTACCCAAGTGTGATGACTGCAGCTGTATGCACGATGAACATAGTACAGTTTTGTACCTACCATAAATGTAGATGTTCGAGTGCGCATACAGCTGCAGTCCAGGTTACCCTCCCTCCATCCCCTCTTAGGACAGGACTTATGACAAACACCTTTTACATACAACCTATTTGGGGTATTCCTTTATGGTGTATTTGCTTGCAACTACTGTTTTGATTTATCTACTTATGTATGTTTGCATGACATCATGTTTTGCCTTCCTTTCTGGGGGCACCTGACATCTGGGGCAAGAAAAACTGAAGAAAATGGCGTTGGCTGCCTCTTATACCCTTGCCGCACTGACGTCAGGGAAGAAGCGACGACAACCGACGCCGGACCTAGACTTTGGAATTTGGCCGACCGAGGGCCCGCCTGATGGCAGGATAACCCAAGTGTGATGACTGCAGCTGTATGCGCACTCGAACATCTACATTTATGGTAGGCACAAAACTGTACTTTACGGGTTCTATCATTAGGAAGCATGCCTGGTTGAAGGAACAAAATTTGCCTGATCATGTCAAAGCAAAATTATTAGATGCTCCATTACAGCATGACACCTTGTTTGGTGTTAAGGCAGAATAAGTGTTAAAGAAAATGGTGGACAAAGCAAAATATATGCAAATGGTCAAGGATTTCTTACAGGTACAGCCTTCAAGATTTAGCAGGCCACAAAGGCGCAGGTCCAGACGCCGAAGAGGCAGATCCCAGCCCCAAGGTTCGTACAGGTCTAAACAATGGGGTGCTTCTACCTCCAAAAGTGGAGAAGGCAAATCACAGCCATGCAGGAAACAGTCTCAATGACTTCCCCCTGCCTGCGCCAAGCACTTATCTTCTGGCAGCACCTTTAGAGGGAAAACTAGCACTTTTTTCTCAAAATTGGCACATCATAACCCAGGACAAATGGGTCCTAGACAGTGTCACAAGGCTACAGGTTTCACTTCCATACCCTGCCAAGGGCAAACCGTTGGCCAGACCTGCCAAAAAATCAATGGGCAGAGGCACAAAAACAAATCTCATCCCTCATGGTAATGGGGGTCATTCAACAAGTACCAGAGCAAGAGCAGGGACAAGAATTTTATTCAAGACTGTTCCTGGTACCAAGAAAGGACAAGGCCTGGAGGCCAATACTGGACCTTCCTTTACTAAACACATACCTGGATATACCAAAATTCAAAATGTTGACGCTACAGCAGCTTCTGCCTTTGCTGGGCAAGAAGGCTTGGCTTGTGACTTTAGACCTAAAAGAGGCATATCTGCATGTCCCAGTCAGACAAACATGTAGAAGATACCTCCGATTCAAAGCAGGCTCAATGCATTACCAATTCTCTGCACTGCCCTTTGGCTTATCTACTGCGTCCAGGGTCTTTACAAAGTGCCTGGCACCAGTAATTGCATTCTGCAGACAAAGAGGAATACAAATATATCCTTACTTAAACGACTGCCTCATTCAAGCAGAGAACAAGGACTTTCTTCTACAGCATCTGGCGTTTGTAAAGAGATTTTTTAACAAGCCTAGGGTACACAGTCAGCGAAAAGAAATCAAAACTAGTACCCTCTCAAGAGATAATATTCCTGGGTGCGAGCTTAAATGCAACTGCCCAGATGGCTTCTCACGCCAGACAAAGGCAATTGACTACCTATTTCAAAAAGTTGGCAACAAAGGCCCAGTTATCAGCACGAAAAATTCTGCAGGCTTTGGGCTTCATGGCGTCCTGCATTCTACTAATTCCATATGCAAGACTGCATATGAGGAAACTTCAATGGTACCTAAAAAGTGTTTGGACTCAACATTGCCACAGCCTGGAAACAAGGATTACTCTCATTCCCTGCCTACAACAGGAGTTTCGATGGTGGGCGAAGGCTTGTCACCAGAACAAAGGACAACCATTCACTTCACCCCCCCGCCAAGTAGACATTAACAACGGATACATCAGATTATGCCTGGGGGGCCCACATGGCAGAAAGATGTATGCAAGGCACATGGTCCGCAAACCAAATGCATCTACATATCAATCAAAAAGAGATGCTAGCGGTCCAGAATGTCCTGACAGCCTTCAAGGACCAACTTCATCCGGGACAACTACTGATAAAGACAGACAACACCACGGTCATGTGGTATATAAACAAGCATGGAGGCACTCATTCTTACCTCCTTTGCAGACTAGCCATGACTTTGTGGGACACAGCATTGACTTACCAAGTACATCTGAAGGCACAATTCCTGCCAGGAAAGACAAAATACTCTGGCAGACTAACTAAGCAGAAACCTCATGGATCCCCATGAGTGGAAATTGGATCCACAAGTCTTCAGCGTAATAACAAGGAAATGGGTATGCCCGGATATAGATCTATTGGCCTCTCCTCACAACTACCAACTAAAAAGATTCTGCACAAGGATTTATCACAGACAAGAATGGAAAGTGGGCGCCCTATCTTTTAGTTGGAAAAAACTTTTCAATATATGCCTTCCCTCCACTGCCTCTCCTCCCAAAGGTACTCCTAAAGGTCAGACAAGAGAAGCCAAAGATGATACTGATTGCCCCAGACTGGCATCCAATCCTAAGGAACTTGTCTCAATGCCCGGCTTGGACCTTACCTCAAATACCTCATCTACTGTCCCAACAAAACAATCAGATCCTGCACAGCCAACTCAAGACCTTAAATCTGGCAGCATGGCAGATAATGTAGTCATACAAAATGCACCTCTCACTAAAGCTGTGATGGATGTCATTTTGGAGGCCAGAATGCCGAGCACTAAAAAATCTTATGCTGGAAAATGGAAGAGATTCTGTGCTTGGAACCAGACACAAGGAATTCACACAGCTGTACCAAATATCCCTCAGATTTTGCAATATTTAACTGAGATGCTAGACAAAGGCCTATCTTTTTTCATCAATTAAAATTCATGCCTCTGCCATTTCGGCTCATTACAATACAGAGCCACCAATCTTTTCTCATCCTTTAAGGCAGTACCTCAGAGGAGCCAAAAACTTGTAAGGCCTCCAAGGAGATCACCAATACCTGCATGGGACCTCAACTATGTCTTGGAAAAACTCACCCTGCCTCCTTTTGAGCCAGCCGCTACAGCTGATATAAAGTTTTTATTTTGGAAAACAGCTCTGCTCCTAGCAATAACTTCTGCAAGACTAGTTTCAGAGCTACAGGCACTCACGGCTGTGGAACCTTTTATCATTTTTTTATCCAGACAGGGTTTCTCTGAGGACAAACCCGACATTTATGCTTAAGGTAGTGTCCAGTGTGGCCCTTATCCAAGTTGTTCATCTGCCAACCTTTTATCCAAATCCACAGAACAAGGGGGAGAGAATTCTGCATTCTTTGGACATACACAGACCGCTTAGATTCTACTTGGACAGAACCAAAGATGTTAAGTTGTCAATCTCGCCTTCTTTCTTGCTGGATGGGTTCGGAGCCGAACCTCTGCTCCGACTCGGCCACTTACTAAAGCTCGAGAGCTAATTTTACCGGCTCGAGGCAACCCTATATCCCATGATGCTAGGTGATAACTACCCAGATCTTGTTTGCCGCTTTGCTGACGAGGTGCGTTTTACCGGCTCTTGGTAAGTGTTGGGATTTTCATTACTTCAAAGTCACCTTTGAAACTTAGCCTTCCCACTCCCTTTCTTTATTTAGTTAGCTAACAGTTATATTACACCCCTTTTCCCGTTAGTGCTAATTTTTTTTCCCCTTTTATCCATTTTAATCCCTCCCCCTACTTTAGGCCTTAGGCCTGCTCCTTTCCTAGTTCCTGACAGGGATTCTCTGCTGTGTCTGTGGTGCGCTTGTGTATCCCTGTTTAACTAGATGTTCATCGTGCATACAGCTGCAGTCATAACAGATGGGTTATCCTGCCGTCAGGCGGGTCCTCGGTCGGCCGAATTCCAAAGTCTAGGTC
Source organism: Protopterus annectens (assembly GCF_019279795.1). Classification (NCBI taxonomy): domain Eukaryota; kingdom Metazoa; phylum Chordata; order Ceratodontiformes; family Protopteridae; genus Protopterus; species Protopterus annectens. The sequence goes on from NC_056732.1 coordinate 149,013,054, forward strand.
CGGCGTCGGTTGTTGTCGCCTCCTCCCTGACGTCAGTGCGGCAGGGGCACAAAAGAGCCAGCCGACGCCATCTTCCCCAGTCTTTCTTGCCACGCGGTGCCCGAAGCAGAAGCAGTTCGCAAGTGCCGGTCGGCCAGCTCCTGAGATTTACGAAAATATTTCAGCCGAAGTCTTCTTGAAAGCTAAGTACCCCGTTGGGGAAACTTTTCTTGCCTCAGACCGATGTCAAAGTTAATAATTGCATTTCATGTGGGAAGCAAATACCGCATAAGGATTTCCATTCTTTCTGTATTCCTTGCTTGGGCCCAGACCACAACGTGTCGGCCTGCCATTTTTGTGCTAGATTCAACAAACGCACTATTAAGCGTCGGGCGGAGTTCGCCCACAGCTATTTTGGTAAAAAATTTAATTACATTATGTCGTCTGATACTCCGACTCCAGTTTTGAGTAAAAGACGCAAAGATAAGAACCAACATACGAGGTCCGCGACTTCTACTGACACCACGCTAAAGCCGACTACCGGTGCTCCGGTTCTCAGCGAGGCGCCTACGCAGCCCTTGAGTACCGATGACACTTCATTACCGGTGTCTTCTGTGCCCGAAGTCGCAGGCTCCTCGGACCCCATTCCAACTACAGATACCGACGCCACTCTTGGCGGGGAAACTCCGAGTTTAGACAGGCCTGCCACTTCTCAAGGTGTCTTCAGGCCTTCCTCCTTTTCCATTAAGGCTTTCACAAAATCTAAAGCAGCCATGAAAACTAAAAAACAAGGACCACAGACCCCCTCTCAAGGCCCCATGCCTAAAAAACAGATGCTCAAAATGGCTGAGGATTTGATTACTCTTATCAGGGGTTCTCAACCCCCCTCGGACAAAAGGCCCAGATTGGAGGAAGACTACCCTTCCTCAGATCAAGTCTCTATTACCTCAGAAAATTTTGAGGACCAGGAATATACATATTCCCCTTTTGAAGACTCTGATGCAGAGGAGTCCATTCCCTCGGTCCCCCCCCCCCCCCCCCGAGGACTATTCTTTTGGGGAAACCCTACATACCTTGAGGGAACACTTTCACTGGGAAGGCCAAGATTACTCAGATTCCAAGAAAAGGCTCAGGGATTTTCTCTTGCTTCCCCAGCACAGGCCTCTGGCTATCCCTCCTGTCTTAGATATATTAGATGATGTGTACACAGAAGCCAGCCTCAACCCAGATTCTTTACCTCCAGCTCCTGTTAAACCTGACCGGTATTACCGGGTTCCTGATTCACACCAGTTCCTATACAAAAGCCATGCTGCTGACCCAGAAACTATTTCACAGGGTCCCAAGGGAATTAAGGCCTCTACTGCTAAAAACCCATTACCTTCAGAGAGAGATTCCAGAGCTTTAGAAAGGTGGGGGGGAAAAGGTGTATACCTCGGCCACTTTAACCATGAGGGCATTAAACTGTCAGTTCCATATGTTAAAGTATCATCAGTTTTTGTTATCTCAGTTGAAAAGCAAAATGACACAACCTGAGCAACCAGATTTAAAGGAGTTGCAGGATTTGTTGCATAGTGCAGAGCAAGTGGGTAAACATACCTTGCAGTGTGGTTTTGATGCTTTAGAGGTCTCATGTAGAGCTGCTGTTACAGGGTCTGTCATACGTAGACATGCTGGGCTCAAAGAGCAAACCTTACCAGATCATGTCAAAGCTAAATTACTAGATGCACCTCTTCAAAAAGATGTATTGTTTGGTGTTAAAGCTGAGGAGGTACTAAAGAAAATGGAGGAAAAGACAAGATCAATGCAAACAGTGAAAGATTTCCTACAGGTACAACCTCCACGTTTCAGCAGAAACTGGCCTTCAAAAAATTGGTCCTTTCCAGCCACGGACAGACCTCAGAGGCAGATACAGGCGCCCGAGGGGTAGAGGGCAATCTCAAGGATCATTCAGAGCCAGACAATGGCAAGCACCAACCCCAAGAGGTGGAGAAGATAGATCACAGTCATTCAGAAAGCAGACACAATGACTTTCCCCTTTGCATGCCAAGCAAAGCTTTAATGGCAGCACCTTTAGGCGGAAAACTGGCATTATTCTCAAAAAACTGGCATATTGTCACAAAAGACAAATGGATCCTGGACATTATAGACAGAGGCTACAGATTCCACTTTCACACCCTTCCAAAAATGAGAGGCATGCCAAACCTGCCACAAAATCAAAGGGCAGAGGCACAAAAACAAATTTCAGCTCTCATGGACATGAAAGCTATTCGAGGTACCTGCAAAAGAACAAGGTCAAGGTTTTTATTCCAGACTATTCCTGGTACCAAGGAAGGACAAAGATTGGAGACCTATTTTAGACCTATCCATTCTAAACACATATTTACACGTACCAAAATTCAAGATGCTCACATTACAGCAGCTTCTTCCCATGCTGGGCAAGGAGTCTTGGCTGGTAACATTGGACCTCAAGGAGGCATACCTGCATGTCCCTATCAGACAAGATTGCAGAAGATACCTCAGATTTCTTGCAGGTTCAACCCATTATCAATTCTCTGCATTGCCCTTTGGCTTATCTACTGCACCCAGAGTGTTTACGAAATACCTGGCATCAGTAATTGCCTTCTGCATACTTCAAGGGATACAAATATACCCATATCTGGACGACTGCCTAATCCAAGCGGACAGCAAGTACATACTTCTGAAACACCTGGCGTTTGTAATAAAACTGTTGAACTTTCTGGGATACACAGTCAACAAAAAGAAATCAAAACTAATACCCTCTCAAACAATAATTTTTCTGGGTGCCAGCTTGAATACAAACACCCAGATGGCCTACCTCACGCCAGAGAAGCAAGGGCAACTATCTCAATACTTCAGCAAAATGGCAACCTTCACCAGGCTGACTGCAAGGAAAGTCCTGCAGGCTCTGGGATTCATGGCATCTTGCATCCTGCTGATCCCATGTGCAAAGCTGCATATGAGGAAACTTCAATGGTACCTAAAAAACTTATGGTCTCAACACAGCCACAGTTTGGAAACAATTATGCCACTCATTCCATGTCTTCAAAAGGAATTTCTGTGGTGAGCTCAAGCATGCCAAAGAAACATAGGTCTCCCCTTTTCATACCTCAAGCAAATCAAATCATCACAACAGACGCCTCGGACTACGCCTGGGGGGGGGGCGCACATGACAGATCAGTGCATTCAGGGAAAATGGTCCCAAAAAGAGAAGCACCTACACATCAATCAAAAGGAAATGCTAGCAGTGCAAAATGCTATTATGGCCTTCAAAGACCTACTGCATCCAGGCCAGCTATTGATAAGGACAGACAACACCACAGTGATGTGGTACATAAACAGGGAGTAACTCATTCATACCCCCTGTGCAGACTAGCCATGTCCCTTTGGAATACAGCTCTGGAATTGCAAATCCAACTTCAAGCACAATTCCTGCCAGGGAAGGAAAACACACTGGCAGACAGCCTAAGCAGAAATATGACAGATCCACACGAATGGAAGTTGCATCCTCAAGTTTTCGCAAAGATAACTCAGGCATGGGGACAGCCAGACATAGATCTCTTTGCTACCCACAGAAATTACCAACTGAAAAAAAGTTTGCTCAAGGACCTATCATCCACAGACCTGGAAAGTGGACGCACTTTCTTTCATTTGGACAACATTAACAGTCTATGCCTTTCCACCTCTCCCTCTGCTGCACAAAGTTCTATTAAAAGCCAGAGCAGAGAGGCCAAACATGATTTTCATTGCTCCAGACTGGCCAAGACAACACTGGTATCCACTCCTGAAGAGCCTGACGCATTCCCCAGCATGGATCCTGCCTCTAGTGCCTCTTCTGTTGTCCCAGCACAACTTCAAGACTCTTCACAGCTAGCTAAAAACCCTCAATCTAGCCGCATGGAGAATCCCTTGATTTCCCAACAGACCCTCCTCTCCAAGGAGGTGCAGGATGTCATCTTGGAGGCCAGAAGACCTTCTACTAGAAAAGCCTACTCCGCCAAATGGAAACGGTTTTGTGCCTGGAATCAGAAAGAGAGCCAGAATCCTTGGGTAATAAATTTACCTCCAATATTACAGTACCTAGCTGAGCTGTTAAACAGTGGACTTTCCTTCTCCTCCATCAAGATCCATGCTTCAGCCATTTCTGCACAATACAACACAGATCCTCCTTTATTCTCTCATCCTCTCTTAAGACAGTTCCTCAGAGGGGCTAAGAATATAAAACCCCCAAGGAAACCGCCAGTCCCTGCTTGGGACCTCAACTTCATTTTGGAAAAACTGACCCTTCCTCCATTTGAGCCAGCTGCTTCAACAGAACTACAATATTTGTCATGGAAAACGGCCTTCCTTCTGGCTATCACCTCAGCACACAGGGTTTCGGAACTACAGGCCCTCATGGCTGTGCAACCTTTCATCATTTTCCATCAGGACAGAGTTTCCTTACGAACCAACCCTTCCTTTATGCCAAAGGTAGTATCCAGTGTAGCCTTGAATCAGACTATCCACTTAACTACCTTTTACCCTAACCCACAAAACAAAGGGGAAAGGCTACTACATTCCTTGGACATTCACAGACAACTTTGTTATTATTTGGACAGGACAAAGCCATTCAGAAAATCCGAGCAACTCTGTGTCCTATGCTACAGGTGCTCAAGGAAAGGCTATCTCCAAACAGACAATCTCAAAATGGATAGCCCACTGCATACGCTTTTGTTACTCATTTCATGGAAAAACTGTGCCTTCAAGCATCAGATCCCACTCCACAAGGGCCACAGCTACCTCTGCAGCTTTCCTCAGGGGGGTTCCTACCAAGGACATTTTGGAAGCAGCCACTTGGAGTTCTGTGCACACTTTCTCCAAACATTATCACCTTCCACTTTACTCTAAATCTAGAGTGGGCTTTGCCACAGCAGTCTTGCAGGGCATCCTTGCTCCTCCTAGTTCCACTTAGTGCCTGCCACCCCTATTTAGCTTTGGGATTCTACCCATCTTTTATGACTGCAGCTGTATGCACGATGAACATAGTACAGTTTTGTACCTACCATAAATGTAGATGTTCGAGTGCTAATACAGCTGCAGTCCAGGTTTCCCTCTCTCCATCCCCTCTTAGGACAGGCCTTATGACAAACACCTTCTCATACAACCTGATTGGGGTATTCTTTTATGGTGTATTTGCTTGCAAACTACTGTTTTTTGATTATTCTATATTGCATTATTACATAAGTTTATGTTTTGCCTTCCTTCTGGGGGCACCTGACATCTGGGGCAAGAAAGACTGAAGAAGATGGCGTCGGCTGGCTCTTTTGTGCCCCTGCCGCACTGACATCAGGGAGGAGGCGACGACAACCGACGCCGGACCTAGACTTTATAATTCGGCCGACCGAGGACCCGCCTGACGGCAGGATAACCCATCTGTTATGACTGCAGCTGTATTAGCACTCGGACATCTACATTTATGGTCGGTACAAAACTGTACTTTTGCTTGGATTGGGTGTGTGTGTGTGTTTTTTTACTTGTGCCTTTTCTTCGACAGTACTATGTCGAAGGACACAAAGGTCTCAGGCTTCCAAAAGTGTTACTCGTGCTGTCAGATGTCTCTGACAGACGGTAACACTTCTTGTGTTTACTGCCTGGGACCCCTGCACCTGCAGGACTCTTGTTCTGTGTGCCATGCATTCAGCCCAAGAGTCCTGCAGGAGTGCAGGAACAAATTAATATTAAGGGGCTTATTAAAGCCCGAGGGTTCCCCGCCTAAGTCCGTGCCGGGGAAGCCCTAGAAGCCAGCAAAACCGTCGGCTCCGAGTCCTAAGCCTTCGGCTGCTGGCTCATCATCTGTGGCAACATAGGCTCTGGCTGGAGCCGATGCTTCAGTGCCGCAGCTTCCAACTTCGGCTCCACTCAGCGCTGATACTGCTGAGCCTTTACTTTCACGGTTGGTTCCGGCTGGAGCCGACATATCTTCGGCTCCTTCGGCTCCATCCATCTTCAGAAAAAGATCCAGATCTCCATCTCTGGAATCCATCCATTTGGCTCCAGGGTCGCCCTTGCTCTCGGAGCGGAGCCATCGGAGCCGTTGTTCTCAGTCGTCCAGGCTTTCCGACCATGACCTCGAGAGAGTGGTCAGTAAACTGTTAAAGTCTCAGGCACTGGCCCAAATGCTTGATAACCCGTCTCATCAGACAGTGGCTATTTCAACTCTACCTACTATTCCTCCTTCGACTCTCCCTCAGAGTTTGGAGCCGGAGCTCCTCGGAGCCGTGACTGTTGTGGCGTCGGAGCCGATACCTCCCCCTTCTGCTCCATCGTCTTCTGCTCCGATCTCCTTTTTGATACCTTCATTGGAGAGATCCGGGCACCTGGTCTCTCACCGGCTCCAAGGGGGGCGAGTGGCATCGGACTCTTGTCCGACCCCGTTCTCCCTCTCGGAGCATCGGCGCTGATGAGCTCGGCCCCGACATCTGCTTTGGAGCCGTCCCTGTCGGTGCAACCTGGGGTTCCTACCTCTTCGGAGCGGGAGCCCTCTGGCCTATCTGTTAGGGGAGCCTTCGAGGTGATGAGGAGTGTACTAGCCCCAGGGCACGGTCAACAGTCAGCTCCATCAGCTCCTCCCACTACAGTGCCTGCTGACGCCTTTTCCCACTCTCTTGCTCCCGGACCCAGAGACCCAACGCCTCAGGTTTCCCCACTGGGAATATCTTCCTCTTCCGAGGCTTCTCCTGACCCTTCAGGTGAACCTCCGCGCAAGAGGACATGTAAGAGGAAGCATGTGGACTCCCCTGAGTCCATTACATCCGATACCGACTTGGATGAGTCGGAAGGATCCCCAAGGTCCCCCTCTGAGGATGTCTCCTTCTCAGACATCCTTGAAATCCTGAAACAGAGGGGGGAACTGGTCTTCCCTTAATCCTTCTGTGGACGAGTCTGTTTACCCGGAGGTGTTTGGTTCTCGGCCCTCCACCTCCTGGGTGTCTCCTCCTTTCGACCCCCTTATGGACGTGGTGGCACGGAAAGCGTGGACGGCCCTGGATTCAGTGGAACCCACCCCACGGAGGCCTTCTAAATTTATTACGGCTCCAGCGGATAGGCAATTTCTAACAAAAGGTGTCCCGGTTGATGCCATGGTGGTGGCTGCAGCCACCAAGAAGGAACTAGCCAATCCTTCAGTACCTATCCATCCTCCTAACAAGGATTCTAGGACTATGGATAGGTATGGCAAGCGGATGTTTTCTTCAGCGACCTTTGCCATGCGGTCACTGAATTAATTGTCACTTCACCCGCCTTCAGAGAGATGTTCTCAAAGAGTTGGGTGAAGTTTTACAGGATCCGTCAGCTGCTGGGTCCCAAGAGAAAATCAACTCACAACTGGGAACCCTAAACTCCATTGTTAACTCCTCCATGCGGCTCATTTCCTATGCAGCCGATGGAGCGAGTAGGGCTGCAGGCACAGGTGTGGCCTTAAGGCGTCACGCCTGGATGTGGCTTTGTAATTTTGCAGACCCCTTCAAGGCGTCCTTCACTAACTCCCCCTTTGATGGTTCGACGTTGTTTGGCCCTCAAGTGAAAGACACCTTGACCAGATGCGAGCAAGATGGCAAGACTTTCTGCCGTAGGAGTCCGTTTCTCCACCCCTTCCAGACCATATCCTAAGGGTCAAAAGGGTGGGAAAATGTGGTTCTGCAAATCACAAGGAGTCACGCCTGACGCAAGAGGTCAGTTTACCCCCAGAGGCAGAGGGGGTAACAACAACAGACGCCGCCCAAGAGGCAGAGGAGGTCTGCAGAATCAGGGTAGCAGAAAGTCTCTCTCTGACAAAACCCTTCCAACATCCCTGAGATGTTGCCCAACTGTCCACCTTCGGAGGCAGTCGGGGGAAGATTATCGCTGTACCCAAAAGCCTGGCTCTCCCTTACTTTAGACAAATGGGTACAGTCTGTTATATCCGAGGGTTACAAAATTCCCTTTATCCAAACCCCAACTCAACAAAAGGGATCCCTTCCAGATGTTCCACCCAGTCTAAGGGAACAAGCAGTGCTAGAAATTTCAAAACTACTAGCAAAAAGGGCCATCCAGCCAGTCCCAGCAGACCAAATAAGATCCGGAGTCTACTCAAAGTTCTTTTTGGTACCAAAAAAACGGGACTGGAGACCAATATTAGATCTCAGCAAACTAAACAAGTTTGTAAAAAAGACAAGATTCCGGATGGTCACGCTACAGTCCATTCTACCCTTTCTGGGCAAGGACAATTGGATGTGCACTGTGGACCTTCAGGACGCGTACTATCACATCAAAATTCACAGACGCTCCAGGAGGTTTCTCCACTTCCGGCTGGGGGCCAGTCACTACCAATTCAGAGCCCTGCCCTTTGGTCTCGCTACAGCCCCCAGAGTGTTCACCAAATGTATGGCAGCGATTACGGCTCACCTGCGGCGTCAAGGATTCCAGGTGTTTTCATATCTAGACTGGCTCCTCACCGCCACCACCAGGCTTCAACTTCTTCAGGCCAGAGATTACACCATCCACATTTGCAGAGGGCTAGGAATCTCTATAAATTTCGAAAAGACTGCCTTGTCACCTTGTCAATCTATTACCTTTATAGGCGCCAACTTGGACACCGTGCAGCTTTCAGCAAAGCTAACAGATCAAAGGATTTTAGATATCCAAAATCATGTCCATGTTCTGTTTCAGAGCGACAGAATTCAGGCCAGGTATGTTCTGAAAGTATTAGGGCTCATGGCGGCCGCCATCACACTTCTTCCTCTTGCCCGTTTTTACATGCGTCTTCTACAGTGGATGCTTTTCGCCCAATGGTCTTTCCAACAACTCCCCATGCACTACAAGATCATGATAACTCCAATTTGCAAAAATCATCTCTCTTGGTGGATGAGCTCCCATCAAGTCCATCAAGGCAGACCCTTTATTCCCCCCTCTCCGGTCGCCACGGTCACATCGGACGCCTCCCTGATCGGGTGGGGGGGCATTTTCAGGGCAGGACAGTCCACGGCACATGGCAACCTTTCGAATGCCACCTGCATATAAATGTCCTGGAGATGAGAGCAGTGCTTTTGACGTTGCAAGCCCTCCAAGAGTCTCTTCCCCTGGGGACTATTGCAATCCGAACGGATAATATGTCCGTAGTGTGGTATATCAACAAGCAGGGCGGAACCAAGTCCTATCCCCTGTGTCGAGAAGCTCTCAGACTTTGGCAATGGGCGATCTCTTCTCAGCGGTTTCTGATAGCAACGCATATCCCCGGGAAGTCCAACATCATAGTGGACAGGTTGAGCAGAGCTATCCTCATGCCCCACGAGTGGTCTCTCAAACAATCTGTGATGGAAGAGATTTTTCAGAAGTGGGGCCTTCCTTGCTGCAATCTTTTTGCTACACCTCAAAACAGCAAATGCCCTGACCTCTTCACTCTCTTCCCCCTGCCAGGCCATCCCCCCAGAGACGCTCTAGTCCACGATTGGCCTCGGGGACTTCTTTACGCCTTTCCACCCCTTCCGTTAATATCACAGGTAATTCAGAAAGCAACCGCATTGAGAGCCAAGATGATTCTCATTGCCCGTTATTGGCCTCAACAGATATGGTTTCCGTTCCTGCATCGTTATCTCTTGGAGCAGCCTTGGCATCTGGATCCAGTGCCAGATCTTTTGGCCCATCAGTCGGGGCAGCTGCACCAATCCCTTCTTTCTCTCAACCTCACTGCTTGGTTGCTCCACTTCCGTCCCTAGCCAGGCTTCCTATGATTTCAAATCCCATCAGGGATATTATAGTAGCTTCCCTTAAATCTTCTACCAGAAGGATTTACACTGTTAAATGGCAACGTTTTTCCTTCTGGGCAAAGGCTAGAAATATAGATCCGTTCACTGCTCCAATTCACTCGGTCTTAGATTTCCTAGCTGAAATTTTTCATTCAGGGTCTTCATCCTCCACAGTAAAAGTTCAGTTGGCAGCCATTTCAAATTTTCACATAGGTCTGTCGGACTGCAGCATCATGTCCCATAAGCTTTGCGAAGCATTCCTGAGAGGTGTCTTTTTACTCAAACCTCCAATCAAAGATCCTCCACCACAGTGGGATCTAAACCTAGTTTTAACATCCTTGATTCTATCTCCCTTTGAACCTGCGGCTTCCTGTTGACTGAAATTACTTTCCTGGGAAACACTCTTCCTGGTCGCTGTTACATCTGCTATGAGAGTATCTGAACTTCATGCCCTCTGCATTCGTCCTCCTTAGTCTTCCACAAAGACAGAGTTTCTCTAAGAACGAACCCCTCTTTCATACCCAAGGTGGCTTCGCAGACAAATTTAAATCAATCAATTGACTTCTCAGTTTTCTTCCCTAATTATACGAACAGGGCGGAGCAAAAACTGCATTGTCTGGATGTTCATCGTCAGCTCTGATATTATTTGGACAGAACTAAACAAATCAGGAAATCTGATCAACTCTTTTTATCTTATGCAGAAAATAGGAAAGGCTTTCCAGTATCCAAGGTAACTTTGTCTAGGTGGCTCTCTTCTTTGATCACGTATATTTACCTACTCAGAGGTAAAGAATTGCCTTCTAGGCCAAGAGCCCATTCAACCAGGGCACTAGCCACATCAACAGCCTTTCAAGCCAGACTACCAATAGACACTATTTGCACGGCAGCCACATGGGCTTCTCATACCTTTGTATCGCATTACAAATTGGACATGGCCTCCAGAAGCAGGGCAAACTTTGGTTCCACTGTTCTCAAGAGTCTGTTCCAATGAGCCACCCAGGATGAAGGTGCTAGGGACGCGGTCCCATCCAGCAAGAATGAAGGCGAGATTGACAACTTAACATTGAGAAGTTATGTACCTACCATAACGTTCCATGTTAGTTGTCTTCTCTCTTCTTCTTAAGGCCCTGCCCGCCATCCCCCTAGCCTGGACAAACCGAGAAGTTTTTCCCCCTTCTTTGAAGGGTCCTAATCTTGCATTTTCAGCCAAATACCTTGTCCTAGGGTAACTTCAGCTTAGATACCGATCCTTTCGGGGTTATCCTTTTCCTCCTCCTCTCCAGTTGGAGGACTATATTGCCTAGGTTGTTTTTCAGCTACCAAACGAGATCTGGGTAGTTATCGCCTAGCATCATGGGATATAGGGTTGCCTCGAGCCGGTAAAATTAGCTCTCGAGCTTTAGTAAGTGGCCGAGTCGGAGCCGAGGTTTGGCTCCGAACCCATCCAGCAAGAAAGAAGGCGAGAGAAGACAACTAACATGGAACGTTATGGTAGGTACATAACTTCGCATTTTCAGAAAGACAGAGCAATTACTAGTGGCATATGTTGCAGAATCACAAGGAAAGGCTATCTCAAAGCAGAGTATTTCAAAGTGGATAGGCTACTGCATTCGTTTCTGCTATTCACAACATGACAAGCCAGTGCCTAAGGGCATTAGGCCTCATTCAACCAGAGCAGCAGTCACTTCAGCAGCCTTCCTCAGGGGAGTACCAACCAAAGACATTTTAGAGGCTGCTACCCTGGAGTTCAGTGCACACCTTTACAAAGCACTATCATTTACCACTCTACTCTAAGTCCAGGGCAGGCTTTGCCACTGCAGTTCTGCAGGGCCTCATTGCCACCCCTAAGGCTATTTAGCTCCAGCCTCCCAACCTTAGCTTTGGGATTCAACCCAATTGTAATGACTGCAACAGTGAAACACAAAGAACATAGTACAGTTGTGTACACTTACCATAAATGTAGATGTTCGAGTGTATTCACTGTTGCAGTCCAGGTTACCCACCCTCCATCCCCCTTACTTTTGCTGGAACTTAACTGTACTTCTCTAATCTATACAACCTATGTCGTGTATTTGCTTCTAGATGAAGATAAACTATACTTTGGTGCATGTCTGTTTTATTAACATATTTTTTAGCCAACACTTTTGGGGGCAACTGACATCTGGGGCAAGAAAAACTGAAGAAAATGGCGTCTGCTGCATCTTTTATACCCCTGATGCTCTGACGTCAGGGAAGAGGCGACAGCAACCGACGCCGGACCAAGACTTTGGAATTCAGGTCGACTGAGGGTAGCCTGCCAGCAGGATAACCCAATTGTAATGACTGCAACAGTGAATACACTCGAACATCTACATTTATGGTAAGTGTACACAACTGTACTTTTTGGACCACAGTGGCCTGTCTGTCTTTTTCTTTGTGTTTTTTCAGTATTCCGGTGGTTGGATGGCTAACCAACGTCATTTCTTGATAATTAAACCGAGAACCGAAATATTTAGAAGCAAAAATGTACCGACAATGGATAGTGCGCTGATTAAAGCACAAAACCGACAGCAAGGTACGTCGTGGTCAGGGTCTAGGCAAGGAATACAGTACAAATGAAAATCCTTATGAGGTATTTGCTTCCCACAAGTAATGCAATTATTAACTTTTACTGACATCGGTAAGGAGCAAGAAAAAGTTTTCCCAATGGGGTACTTGGCTCTTAGTTGAAGACTTTGGTTCTGAAACTCGAAAACAAAAATTTCAGGAGTCTGCCGACCGGCACCTGCGATCTGCTTCGGACACCGCGCGGCAAGAAAGACTGATGTAATGGCATTGGCTGCATGTTTTATACCACTGACGACCTGACGTAATGGAAAAAGGGACAGCAACCGACGCAGGACCCAAGACTTTAATAAGGCCGACTGAAGGCAACCTGCCAGCAGATTACCCAAATGTAATGACTGCAACAGTGAAACACGAAGAACATCTGATAGTGTGAGTAAGCCTGCTTTGAAGCGTAGGTATCTTCTGCAAGATTCCCTGTTCGGGATGTGCAGGTATGCTTCTTTTAAATCTAGTGTTGCCAACCAGGCATCTTTGCCTAGCATAGGAAGTAATTGGTGAAGAATCAGCCTCTTGAATTTTGGAATCTTCAAAAAGGTGTTTACAGTAGACAGGTCCAGGATAGGACGCCATGAATTGTCTTTTCTGGGTACCAGGAGAAGTCTAGAGTAGAAACCTTGTTCCTTTTCCTCTTCTGGTACCAGTTGAATAGTCCCCATGCTTAAGAGAGAAAGTACTTGATGTTAAGTTGTCAATCTCACCTTCATTCTTGCTGGATGGGTTCGGAGCCGATCCTCGGCTCCGACTCGGCCAATACTAAAGCTCGAGAGCTAATTCCACCGGCTCGAGGCTCCCCTATATCCCACAATGCTAGGCGGTAACTACTCAGATCTCGTTTGCCGCTATAGCTGACGAGGTGCGTTTTTCTACTTGCTCAGGCAGGTTAGTTCAATTTTACCTTTAGGTACTTCTAATAACCCCTTTTTTATTTTTTATACATATTCTTTCAGTTTAATTTAAGATTTAGATAAATCGACCCGTTTTCGAGCCCCCTTCCCTTTTCCCTTGTTCTAGGCCTTCGGCCCTTCCCTCACCCTAGTCCTTTAATAGATTAGTGTTGTAAGGGCTTGTGTGTGTGTGTTTGTGCATTAATCTTAATCATTTATTTTAATTTATTTTAATATTTTTTTCTAAAGAGTGTCTGGAGTGTGTTTGTGTGTGTTAGGCTCTCTTTTCCTACTATGTCTAAAGACAAGGTCTCAGGCTTCAAGAAGTGTGACTCGTGCTGTCAGAAAATGTCTCTGACAGACGGTCACACTTCTTGTGTGTATTGCCTGGGGCCTTTGCACCTGCAGGACTCTTGTGCCTTTTGTCATGGATTTAGCCCTAGAGTCCTGCAGGAACACAAGAATAAGCTTATCTTGCGGGGCTTATTAAAACCTGAAGGCCCCCCGACTCAATCTGTGTCGGGGAAGCCTTCAAGAACTTCCAAGCAGTCGGCTCCTGCTCCTGAGTCGACTGCTGAGAAGTCTAAGTCTGCTTCGACATCGGCTCCGGCTGGAGCCGATGTTTCTAAGCCTCATACTGTTACCTCGGCTCCGGCTGGAGCCGAGGCTGATAAAACTTTGTTGGTTCCGATACCCTTATCGGAGCCACAATCGAGAAAGAGGTCCAGATCCCCCTCTATCGGATCCGTGCATTCGGCGCCAGGATCCCCTCTTCTTTCGGAACGAAGTCACAAAACTCATTCCTCACGGTCTTCCAGATTATCAGACCATGACTTGCAAAGGGTAGTGAGTAGACTTGTCAAGTCCGAGGCACTGGCCCAAATGCTGCATAGCCCGACTCACCAGTCAGTGGCTATTCCCATTCCCCAAAACGTTCCTCCTCCGACTCCTTTGAGTTCGGAGCCAAGGCTTGTCGGAGCCATGGCTGTCGGTGCGTCAGATCCGATACCTTCCATTTCAGCTCCGTCGTCTGCTCCGATCTCCTCTTTGGAGGGATCTCGGCGCCGAAGCTCGTCAGCTCGAGGCGAGTGGCATCGGACCCTTGTCCGACCCGCTCTCCTCTCGGAGCTTCAGCGTTGGTGAGTTCGGCTCCGACATCGCTTCGAGCCGTCTGTCGGTGCCGGGGAGGTCCTTGTCTCTTCGGAGCGGGAGCCTCGGGCCTTGCCTGACAGGGGTGCCTTCGAGGTCATGTGGAGCGTGCTAGAACCAGGTTCTGTCCCACAGTCAGCTCCTTCAGCCCCTCCATCTGCAGTGCCTGCGGTGATTTCTACTCACCCCCTTGTCTCAGACCGCAGAGAGCCAACTCCTCAAGATTCCCCATTGGGAATTTCCTCCTCTTCCGAGGCCTCTCCTGACCCTGCAGGAGCTCCCCCAAGGAAGAGGCAGTGCAAGAGGAAGCACATTGACTCCCCTGAGTCTATCACCTCTGACACTGACTTAGAGGAATCCGAAGGGTCCCCTCTATCCCCCTCTGAGGATGTCTCCTTTGCTGACATCCTTGAGATCCTGAAACAGAGGGGGAACTGGCCAGCCCTCAACCCTTCGGAGGATGAGTCAGTGTATCTTGAGGCGTTTGGTTCTCGCCCTTCTACCTCCTGGGCGTCCCCTCCCTTTGACCCCCCTTATGGAAGTGGTGGCAAGGAAGGCTTGGACGGCTCCTGACTCAGTGGAACCCACCCCGAGGAGACCATCCAAATTTATTACTGCCCCCAGAGACAGAGTTTTTATCCAAAGGTGTCCCTGTTGATGCCATGGTGGTGGCTGCGGCCACAAAGAAGGAGTTAGCTGATCCTTCGGTTCCTGTCCATCCTCCTAATTAGGAATCTAGGACCATGGACAGGTACGGCAAGCGGATGTTCTCATCAGCGACCTTTTCAATGCGGTCGCTGAACTACTTACGCCACTTCACTCGTCTCCAAAGAGATTTACTCAAGGATATGGGTGAACTGATGAAGGATCCTACTGCTGAGGGGTTCAAAGACACAATGAACTCCCAGTTGGCAACCCTAAATTCCATCGTTAACTCCTCCATGCGGCTGGTCTCATATGCAGTAGATGGGGCGAGTAGAGCCGCAGGCACAGGCGTTGCCTTACGACATCACGCCTGGATGCGGATATGCAACTTTGCGGACCCTTTCAAGGCGTCGTTCACCAATTCTCCCTTTGATGGATCATCCTTGTTTGGTCCACAGGTGAAGGATACATTGACAAGGTGCAAGGTAGAAGGTAAGACTCTCTCTGCTGTAGGAGTCTGTTTTTCTACCCCTTCTAGACCCTATCCCAAAGGTCAAAGGGGAGGAAAGATGTGGTTCCGCAAACAATCCCAGGGAGTCTCATCTGACGCACAAGGCCGATTCCCCTCTAGAAGCAGAGGGGGGAATAATAACAGACGCCGCCCTAGAGGCAGAGGAGGTCCGCAAAACCAGGGTAGCAGAGAAATGTTCTCTGACAAACCCTTTCAGCACCCCTGAGGGGCTGCCCGGCTGTCCACCTTCGGAGGCAGTCGGGGGAAGGTTATCACTGTACCCAAAAGCCTGGCTTTCCCTTACTCAAGACAAATGGGTGCAGTCGATCATATCCGAGGGTTACAAAATTCCCTTCACTCACATCCCAGCCCAACCAAAAAGATCCCTTCCAGATGTTCCACCCGGTCTAAGGCAACAAGCAGCATTAGAAATTTCAAAGCTGCTATCAAAAAGAGCTATACAATCAGTTCCGGCAGACCAGCAAGGATCCGGAATCTACTCCAAATTCTTTTTGGTACCAAAAAAAACAGGGGACTGGAGACCCATACTGGATCTCAGCTACTTAAACAAGTTTGTCAAAAAAACAAAATTCCGGATGGTCACGCTACAGTCCATTCTACCCTTCTTGGGTCAGGACAATTGGATGTGCTCGATAGATCTTCAGGACGCGTACTACCACATCAAAATGAACATACGCTCCAGGAGATATCTCCGCTTCAGGCTGGGAGCCAGTCACTACCAATTCAGGGCCCTGCCCTTTGGTCTCACTACAGCCCCCCGTGTGTTCACCAAATGCATGGCAGTGGTCACGGCTCACTTGAGACGTCAAGGATTCCAGGTGTTTCCGTATCTGGACGACTGGCTCCTTACTGCCACCACCAGTCATCAGCTTCTCCTATCCAGGGACTTCACCATCCAATCTTGCCAAGCTCTAGGCATTTCGAAAAATCTGCCTTGTCGCCTTGTCAGTCTATTGTCTTTATAGGCGCCACCTTAGATGCACTGAGTCTTTCAGCCAGACTCACAGAGCTGAGGGTGTCAGACATTCGGAACCAAGTGTCCCTTCTCTTACAGTGCGTCAAAGTCAAAGCCAGACTGGTGTTGAAGGTACTAGGACTCATGGCAGCAGCTATTCCCCTTCTCCCCTTAGCTCACTTTCACATGAGGATCCTCCAATGGATGCTGTTTACTCAGTGGTCCTTTCAACAGCTCCCGATGTCCCATACCATATTGATAACTCAAGCATGCAAGAATCAACTGTCTTGGTGGATCACATCACCTCAACTTCTCCGAGGAAGACCCTTCACTCCCCCCCCCCCCAGTCGCCACGTTGACAACAGATGCCTCCCTGATCAGGTGGGGGGGGCATTATCAGGGCAGGACAGTCCAGGGCACGTGGCAACCTTTAGAGTGCCACTTGCACATAAATGTCTTAGAGACGAGAGCAGTGCCTTTAGCGTTGCAAGCCCTTCACGACCCTCTTCCCAGTGGGACTATTGCAATTCAAACGGACAACATGTCCATAGTGTGGTACATCAACAAACAAGGTGGAACCAAATCATACCCTTTATGTCGAGAGGCACTCAGACTTTGGCAATGGGCGATCTCTTCTCAGCGTTTTCTGATAGCAACGCATATTCCCGGGAAATCCAACGTTATTGCAGAGCAATTCTCATGCCACACGAGTGGTCTCTAAAGAAATCAGTTCTAGAAGAAGTATTCCTAAGATGGGGCCAGCCTTGCTGCGATCTTTTTGCTACTCCCCAAAACAGCAAGTGTCACGACTTCTTCACTCTCTTCCCGTTACCAGGCCATCCCACCAGAGACGCTCTAGTCCACGATTGGCCCCGGGGACTTCTGTATGCCTTTCCCCCCTTTCCACTGATATCTCAACTAATTCAGAAATCCATCGCCTTGAGAGTGACAATGATCCTCATTGCCCCTTACTGGCCTCGACAGATATGGTTTCCCTTTCTTCATCGTTACCTTTTGGAGCAGCCTTGGCATCTGGACCCAGTACCAGATCTGATAACCCACCAATCGGGTCAGCTGCACCAATCTCTGTCTTCTCTAAACCTCACAGCGTGGTTTCTCCAATTCCAACCTTAGCCAGGCTTCCCTCAATATCTCGCTCGGTCTTCTACCCGGAAGATTTATAGTAGCAAATGGAAACGCTTTTCCTTTTGGGCATCATCGAAAAACATAGATCCCTTTACTGCACCTATCCAGTCTATTTTAGACTTTCTAGCAGAACTCTTTCATTTAGGATCTTCTGCATCAACCATTAGAGTTCAACTGGCTGCCATATCAAATTTTCATGTTGGTGTCTCAGAGTCTAGCATCATGGCTCACAAACTCTGTAAAGCCTTTTTAAGGGGTGTATTTCTTCTTAAACCTCCAATCAAAGATCCCCCGCCTCAATGGGATTTGAACTTGGTTCTGGCATCTTTAATTCTTCCCCCCTTCGAGCCGGCGGCTTCATGTTCTCTGAAACTGCTTTCTTGGAAGACACTTTTTCTGGTAGCTATAACTTCAGCGAGAAGAGTATCTGAACTCCATGCTCTGTGCAGTCGTCCTCCTTACTTAGTTTTTCACAAAGATAGGGTATCCCTCCGTACTAATCCATCCTTTTTGCCTAAAATTTTGTCTCAAACAAATCTAAACCAAATTATTGATCTTCCTGTCTTTTTCCCTAACTATTCAAACAGGTCGGAACAAAAACTACATTTTTTGGATGTTCATTGCCAACTTAGATATTACTTAGACAGGACTAAACAATTCAGGAAATCTAATCAGTTGTTTCTGTCATATGCGGAAGGCAAATTGGGCCTTCCAGTTACTAAAGTATCCCTCTCTAGATGGCTCACCTCTATAATTACCTTCATCTATGAGATCAGACATCAAAAACTACCCTCAAGACCTAGAGCTCATTCCACTAGGGCATTAGCTACATCCGTAGCTTTTCAGGATAGGCTGCCGATAGATTCAATTTGTGCAGCAGCCATTTGGGCTTCTCCTCATACATTCATTTCACATTACAAATTGGACATGGTTTCCAGAAGTCGTGCCAATTTTGGTTCCACTGTTCTCAAGAGTCTGTTCCGATAGGCCACCCGGGATAAGGTGCTAGGGACGCGGTCCCATCCAGCAAGAATGAAGGCGAGATTGACAACTTAACATTAAGAAGTTATGTACCTACCATAACGTTCCATGTTAGTTGTCTTCTCGCCTTCCTTCTTGCGTCCCACCCTCCTTCCCCCAAGCCTGGACAGACTGTCTGGAATTCATTTTGTGTTTTTTCTTCCAAAAGTTGTCATTCCCACACGTTCTTCCACCTCTTCTATCCTTACTCTGAGGTCTGCCTTTCCTTTACAACAGATTGTTTTGAGGTGAGTTTCCCTACTCCATTCTATGGAGACTAGGATTGCTTGGTATGGCTATCAAACGAGATCTGAGTAGTTACCGCCTAGCATTGTGGGATATAGGGGAGCCTCGAGCCGGTGGAATTAGCTCTCGAGCTTTAGTATTGGCCGAGTCGGAGCCGAGGATCGGCTCCGAACCCATCCAGCAAGAAAGAAGGCGAGAAGAAGACAACTAACATGGAACGTTATGGCAGGTACATAACTTCTTATTTTTGGGCCTCTGCCCACTGATTTGGGTGTAGGTCCGGCCACCCACTTGGTGTTGGCAATGTGTGGAAGTGAAATATGTATCCCTGGGACACTATATTTAAAACCCATTTGCCCTGGGTAATGAGTTCCCAATTCTTTGCATAAAGAGCAATCTTTCCCCCCAAAGGGGCAGTCAGTTGATAAGTCCTTAGAAATTTTAAAAGGAAGTCATTGAGACAGTTTACCATAGGGGGAGTCTTATTATTCCCAGACTTGGAAGTGGGAGCCCCCCACTGCTTAGTTCTGCGAGTCCCCTGGGACTGAAACCTGGGGTTTTTGCTGTGTCTGGGATTGGCTTGAGAACACCTGGTAGTGGCTGGAAAGGACCAATTCTTAGAGGGCCAGTGCCCAATAAATCTAGGAGGCTGAACTTGTAAATAATCTTTACAGTTTACATAGATTTAGCTTTATCTTCCATCTTTTAAGAACTTCCTCAGCCTTGTTGCCAAACAGGCGGTCCTGATTTAAAGGAGCATCCAACAATTTAGCTTTAACATGATCAGACAAAGATTGCTCTTTAAGTCAAGCATGCCTTCTGAGCACAGACCCAGTAACAGCAGCCCTGCAAGAGGCCTCTAATGAATCAAAACCATATTGCAGAGTATGCTTTCCAACTTGATGTTCGTGTTACCCTGCTGCAGTCATCACACTTGGGTTATCCTGTCGTCAGGTGGTCCCGCAGTAGGCCTGAATTCCAAAGTCTTGGTCCAGCGTCAGTTGCTGTCGCTTCTTCCCTGACGTCAGTGCGCCAGGGGTATATAGGATGCATCCGACGCCATTTTCTTCAGTCTTTCTTGCCGCACGGTGCCCGAAGCAGAAGCAGTTCGCAAGTGCCAGTCGGCCGACTCCTGAGATTTTTGAAGTCGAATTTCAGATTCGAAGTCTTCAATAAAGCTAAGTACCCCGTTGGGGAAACTTTTCTTGCCTCAGACCGATGTTAGAAAAAGTTAACAATTGTATTTCTTGTGGGAAGCAAATACCTCATAAGGATTTTCATTCTTATTGTATAACTTGCCTAGGCCCAGACCACAATGTCACTGGCTGTCGCTTTTGTGCCAGGTTCAATAAGCGAACTATAAAACAACGCTTTGATTTCGCACGACACTACTTCGGTAGAAAATTTAATTACTCTATGCCATCGGAGCAACCGACTACCGGCGTGCACAAAAAACGCAAAGATAAGGAACAGGCAGCCTAGATCCAAGCCAGACTCCGAGGCCTCGGTTGGGCCGGTCGCCGGTTTTCAGTGAGGCACCTACACAGCCCCTGGCTACCGCAGAATTGGAACCCCAGACCGCTTTGGATTCTCTGGCGGAGACTTCTAGGCCAACGCAGCCATTTCCTTTAGGCCCTACCAACGACATTGCAGAACGAGAAGCCGGTGCTGCAGAAACACCTTCGGCTTCTGAAGGCGTCTTCAGACCGACGACGCTCACCATAAAGCCTTATCCCAAGCTTAAGACTCCTCTTAAACCAAAAAAGACTGCACTTCAGTCTCCAGCTCAAGGCCCCATGCCTAAGAAACAGATGCTTAAAATGGCTGAAGACTTGATTTCCTTGATCAGGGGTTCCCAACCCCCACCCGACAAAAGGCCTAGACAAGAGGAAGATTATGCCTCCTCTGATCAAGTATCCATTTCCTCAGGCTCCTCTGAGGAACAAGATTACTCCTTTCCCCCTTATGAAGATTCTGATGCTGAGGATTCCATTTCCTCAGCTTCTCCCCCTGAAGACTATTCCTTTGGGGGAACCTTACATACCATGAGGGAACATTTCTACTGGGAAGGTCAGGACTACTCCAACTCAAAGAAAAGGCTCAGAGAGTTTCTTTTACTCCCCCAACACAGACCACTTGCTATCCCCCCAGTTTTAGACATTGTGGATGATGTTTACTTAGAATCTAGTTTAAATCCAGATTCACTGCCTCCTGCTCCAGCCAAACAAGACAGATATTAGAGTGCCTGACTCCCACAAATTCCTTTACAAAAGCCCTGTTGCTGACCCAGAGGCTATCTCCCAGGGTCCCAAAGGGGCTAAGGCTTCTATGGCAAAAAATCCGGTACCCTCTGAAAGGGACTCCAGAGCAGTGGACAGGTGGGGTAAGAAGGTTTACACCTCAGCCACTCTAGCTATGAGAGCACTAAATTGTCAATTTCACTGCTAAAATGCCAGCAATTTCTAATGTCTCAAATAAAACAAAAGATGAGCACACACCCTCAACAGTCTGAATTGAAGGAAATGCAGGATCTGTTGCATGCAGGTGAACAGGTGGGCAAACATACTTTACAGTGTGGATTTGATTCCTTGGAAGCTTCCTGTAGAGCAGCTGTTACTGGGTCCTGTTATACGTAGGCATGCTTGGTTAAAGGAACAAATTCTGCCTGATCATGTTAAAGCAAAGTTACTAGATGCTGCCTTAGAGCAGGATGTCCTATTTGGGGTTAAAGCAGAAGTCGTCTTAAAGAAAATGGAGGATAAGGCAAAATCTATGCAGACGGTCAAAGATTTCTTACAGGTTCAGCCCTCTCGCTTCAGCAGAAATTGGCCAACAAAAAATTGGTCCTTTCCAGCTACTGACAGACCACAGAGGGGTAAATACAGACGCCCAAGAGGCAGAGGACAAACAGAAACCCATTACAAACCTCGACATTGGGGCACAGCAACACAAAAGGGAGGAGAAGACAGGCCCTAAACTACTAGAAGGCAAACACAATGACTTAAATCTCATACTGCCAAGCAAAACTCTCTTGGCAGCTCCCTTGGGAGGAAAATTAGCACTTTTTACAGACAACTGGCGCATCATCACAAAGGACAAATGGGTCCTAGACATTATTTCGCAAGGATACAGATTCCATTTCCACACCTTGCCAACAATAAGAGGAATGCCAAACCTGCCAGAAAATTAATGGGCAGAGGCACAAAAACAAATTACAGCTCTCATGGACATGAGAGCCATTCAACTGGTACCTACACGGGAGCAAGGCCAAGGATTTTACTCAAGGCTCTTTCTAGTCCCCAGAAAAGATGATGCTTGGAGACCCATTCTGGACCTTTCAATTCTAAACACCTTCTTACAGGTACCCAAATTCAAGATGCTAACACTACAGCAGCTTCTTCCCATGTTGGGCAAGAAAGCATGGCTAGTAACGTTGGACCTCAAGGAGGCATACCTGCATGTCCCTATCAGACAAAATTGCAGAAGATACTTCTGTTTCATTGCAGGTTCGACCCATTACCAATTCTCTGCACTGCCCTTTGGCTTATCCACTGCACCCAGGGTCTTCACAAAATTCCTGGCACCAGTAATTGCATACTGCAGACAGAGGAATTCAAATATACCCATACTTGGATGACTGCCTCATTCAAGCAGAAAGCAAGGACATCCTCCTACAACATCTGGCTTTTGTAAAACACCTAAGTTGCCTAGGGTACACAGTAAACGAAAAGAAATCAAAACTAGTACCCTCACAAAATATGACATTTCTGGGTGCCAGCTTGAATGCAACGGCCCAGATGGCTTATCTGCCGCCAGACAAACAACTGCAACTGACTCAATACTTCAAAACAATGGCAACAAAGACCCAACTCCCTGCAAGAAAAATTCTGCAGGCCTTGGGCTTCATGGCATCTTGCATACTATTAATACCTTTTGCAAAGCTGCATATGAGGAAATTACAGTGGTACCTAAAAAGCGTATGGACTCAACACAGCCACAGCTTGGACACAATGATCTCTCATTCCCTGCCTTCAACAAGAGTTGCTATGGTGGTCACAGGCATGTCACCTCAACAAGGGTCAGCCTTTCACCTTGCCCCCAGCCAGGCAAACTATGACAACAGATGCATCGGACTATGCCTGGGGGGCACACATGGCAGGACGGTGCGTTCAAGGCATATGGACTGCAGATCAAAGGAATCTGCACATCAATCAAAAAGAAATGCTAGCTCTACAGAATGCCCTGACAGTCTTCAAGGACCTCTTACATCCAGGACAACTTACAATGAGGACGGACAACACCACAGTAATGTGGTACATAAACAAACAAGGGGGTACAAACTCCTAACCTCTATCCAGGCAAGCAATGACCTTGTGGAACACAGCACTGGCTTACCAAGTTCAGCTACAAGCTCAATTCCTGCCAGGAAAAAAGAACACATTGGCAGATGACCTAAGCAAAAACATCATGGATCCCCATGAGTGGAAATTGGATCCACAAGTCTTTGCAATGATAACTCAAAAATGGGGGCACCCAGACATAGACCTGTTTGCCAGCCCCCAAAACTATCTGCTAACAAAATTTAGTACAAGGACGTTTCACCATCAAGATTGGAAAGTGGACGCACTCTCATTCAGTTGGAAAAACCTGACAGTATATGCCTTCCCTCTATTGCCCCTTCTCACAAAGGTACTGCTGAAAGTCAGGATGGAGAGACCCAGGATGATACTCATAGCCCCAGACTGGCCACGCCAGCACTGGTACCCACTTCTAAGGAATATGACCCAGGGCCCACCTTGGATTTTACCACAAATTACTCATTTGCTCACACAACAAGACAGTCAGATTCTCCACAGCCAGCTCAAAACCTTAAATTTGGCTGCATGTCAAATCACTTAAGCAACCAGTCAGCTCCTCTTCCTCAAGGTGTTATAGATGTTATTCTGGAAGCCAGGAGGCCCAGCACCAGGAAGGGCTACTCTGACAAATGGAAAACGTTTTGCACCTGGAACCAAGCTAAAGGCCAAAATACCCTTCAGCCAGACATACCTCAGATTCTACAGTACTTAACTGAGATGTTACACAAGGGACTTTCTTTTTCATCTATTAAAATCCACGCCTTCGCTATTTCAGCCCACTACAACACGGATCCTCCCTTATTTTCACATCCGCATTTAAGGCAGTTTCTCAGAGGGGCCAAAAACATTAGGCCTCCCAGGAGAGCACCTACACCAACCTGGGGCCTCAATTTTGTACTGGAAATACTTACGCTACCACCTTTTGAACCAGCTTTCTCAGCTGACTTAGTTTATATCATGGAAGACTGCCCTGCTGCTAGCAGTAACTTCAGCCAGGAGAGTCTCAGAGCTTCAGGCACTAATGGCAGTAGAGCCTTTCCTCATTTTTCATCAAGACAGAGTTTCTCTACGAACGAACCCCTCCTTTATGCTTAAGGCGTTATCCAGTGTGGCTCTAATTCAAACCATCCATTTACCCACCTTCTTTCCAAATCCACAGAACAAAGGAGAAAGACTCCTGCACTCCTTGGACATTCACAGGCAACTACGTTACTACTTGGATAAAATTAAGGTTGTCAGAAAATCTGACCAGCTCTTTGTATCCTTTGCTGCAGCTTCACAAGGGAAGGCTATATCAAAACAGACCATTTCCAAATGGATAGGACATTGCATTCGTTTTTGCTACACCCACCATGGAAAACCAGTTCCTGCTAGCATAAGGCCCCACTCTACCAGGGCAGCAGCTACAGCTACAGCCTTCCTCAGGGGTGTGCCAACCAAGGATATTTTGGAAGCTGCAACTTGGAGTTCAGTACACACCTTCACCAAACACTATCACTTACCACTTTACTCTAAGACTAGAGCTGGCTTCGCCACTGCAGTTCTGCAGGGCCTTCTAGCCTCCTCTAACCCTGTGTGACTCCACCTCCCATCCTTCGCTTTGGGACTCTACCCAAGTGTGATGACTGCAGCAGGGTAACACGAACATAGTACAGTTTTGTACCTACCATAAATGTAGATGTTCGAGTGTATACCCTGCTGCAGTCCAGGTTACCCTCCCACCATCCCCTCTGACTTAACTAAAACCTCTCAATGCCTTAAAATCTGATACTACCTTTGTGGTGTATTTGCTTATAGCTGGAGAGATGTTTTGTTTGTGCTAAACTTTTATTATTGGTACTATCTACTGACCAACATTTTGGGGGGGGGGGCACCTGACATCTGGGGCAAGAAAAACTGAAGAAAATGGAGTCGGATGCATCCTATATACCACTGGCGCACTGACGTCAGGGAAGCAGCAACAGCAACCGACGCTGGACCAAGACTTTGGAATTCAGGCGGACTGCGGGACCGCCTGACAGCAGGATAACCCAAGTGTGATGACTGCAGCAGGGTATACACTCGAACATCTACATTTATGGTAGGTACAAAACTGTACTTTCGGCAGACTGCATTAAATCTTGTAATTCTTTATTTTCCACACAGTCAGGAATCAATATAATTTTCTGTTTAAGCAGTCCAATAACATGTTGCTGATTTTTTAACATATGAAACTGGCAGTTTAAAGCCCTAATGGCCAAGGTTGCAGAAGTGTAAACCTTCTTACCCCATCTGTCCAGCGCCCTGGAGTCTCTTATCAGAAGGGGTAGGATTTTTAGCAGTAGAAGCATTAATGCCCTTGGGCCCCTGTGAAATGTCTCTGGATCTGCAATAGGATTTTTGAAAAGGGACTCGGGGACCCTGTAGTATCTTTCAGGTTTTCTGGGAGAAGGAGACACGGAATCAGGGGCCAAACTAGATTCCGAGGGAGCATCATCAACAATGTCTAGTACAAGAGGAATAGCTAAAGGCCTATGCTGAGGTAGAAGAAGGAAATCCCTAAGCCTCTTTTTTGAACCAGAAAAATCCTGGCTTTCCCAGTGGAAGTTTTCCATTGGAGTATGTAAGGTTTCCCCGAAAGAAAAATCCTCAGGAGGGGAAGCAGAGGGAATAGAGTCCTCTGCATCAGAATCCTCGTAAGTAGGTAAGGGCAAATCCAGATCATCAGAAGAGTCAGAAGAAACAGAATCCTGATCAGAAGGTTCATAATCAACTTCAGTCCTAGGCCTCTTAGAAGGGGGGGTTGGCTACCCCTGATTAGAGTTATTAGATCTTCAGCCATTCTTATTTGTTTTTTAGGCATAGAGGCCTGAGCATGTGGCCTGGGTGTCGGTTTTATAGACATGGATCGAGATTTAGGCCTAAGTAATGAAGGAGGTGTTGATTTAATAAGCAGGTCTGTAGGCCTGAATACGCCCTCAGAAGCCGGTGCCTGCACAGCGGCTCCGGACCCATCCTAGGTAGAGACATCCGCGGGTTCCATAGTTGAAGCATCTCACAGCATACCGGACTCCGAATGGGTCTCAGTAGAGGCCTGTGAATCAGAAATAGTGGGTATCAGGGGCTGCGAAAGCGCCTCACTGAGTACCGACGAACTGGCGACTGGCTTAGGAGA
The DNA here is from genome assembly GCF_019279795.1 of Protopterus annectens. Lineage (NCBI taxonomy): Eukaryota > Metazoa > Chordata > Ceratodontiformes > Protopteridae > Protopterus > Protopterus annectens. The sequence goes on from NC_056732.1 coordinate 149,039,508, forward strand.
AGCGTCGTTGGTAGTTTTGGACCTCGGCGGCCTGTCTCTGTCTGTCTTTATCTTAGCGTTTTTTCAGAATCCCAGTAGTCGGATGGCTAACCGATGACATTTCTGGATAATTAAACAGAGAACCGAAATATTTAGAGGCGAAAATATACCGATGGATAGTGCGCTGATTAAATAAAGCACAAAACCAACAGCAAGGTATGTCGTGGTCAGGGCCTAGGCAAGGAGTACAGTACGAATGAAAATCTTTGAGGTATTTGCTTTCCACAAGTAATGCAATTATTAACTTTTACTGAAATCGGTAAAGAGCAAGAAAAAGTTTTCCCAACGGGGTACTTAGCTTTAGTTGAAGACTTCGGTTCTGAAACTCAAACAAAAATTTCAGGAGTCTGCAGACCGGCACTTGCGAACTGCTTCTACTTCGGCCACCGCATGGCAAGAAAGACTGGTGTAATGTCGTCTGCTGCATGTATACCCCCTGACGACTTGACGTCATGGAAGAAGGGACAGCAACCGACGCATGACCCAAGACTTTGTTAATCAGGCCGACTGAGGGCTACCTGCAAGCAGATAACCCAAATGTAATCACTGCAACAGTGAAACACGAAGAATATTGGAGATATTTCCTGCATGATTCCCTGACAGGAATGTGGAGGTAGGCCTCTCTTAGATCTAGGGTGGCTAGCTAAGCGTCCTTGGAAAGCAGGAGTAGCAGCTGCTGAAGGGTGAGCATTTTGAATTTTGGGATCACCAGGAAGGTGTTTAGAATGGATAGATTGAAGATGGGGGGCCAGTTTCCCTCTTTTCTGGGCACCAGTCTGGAGTAGAAACCTTGGCCTATCTGTTCTGCAGGAATGTGCTTTATTGCTCTCAAAGAAAGCAGGTTAAGGATTTGCTTTTGAGACTCTGACCACTGGTTTGGAGGTAGATCTGGGAACTCTTTTTGGGTTGGTAGGGTGTGGAAGGAAAATCTGTATCCCTGAGACACTATGTAGAGAACCCAGTGGTTGTTGGTAATAGTGGTCCAGGTACTTGCATGAAAGGAGAGTTTTCCTCCTACGGGTAAGTAAAGGTGGGCAGAGGGAGTGGGTTGTGAAGGTGCGTCATTGTGAGTTCCTACCTTAAGAGGGTGGCTTAGAATTCCCTGGTTTTGAAGCGAAGGTAATCCTCTGCTTAGATCTCTGCATTCCCTGTGGTTGTGTCTGGTTCCATGGGGCCTGGGCTTTACTGGCTTAGAGGGAACAGGAAAGGACCAGTGCTTGGTGGGACAATGCCTGCTGAACGTGGGTTGCTGGACCTGTAATACATCCTTGACTGTCTGCATAGATTTTGCTTTTTCTTCCATCTTTTTGTAAGACCTCTTCTGCCTTAGTGCCAAATAAGTTGTCTTTGTGCAAGGGGGCATCCAACAATTTAGATTTGACATGGTCTGGCAGGGGCTGTTCCTTAAGCCATGCATGCCTTCTAATGACAGATCCAGTGACTGCTGCCCTGCAAGAAGCTTCTAGGGCGTCAAAGCGACAGTGCAAGGTGTGTTTAGTTACTTGACTTGCAGAATGCATTAACTCTTTAGATTCTGCACAAGCAGGAAAGGAAGACATTTGTTGTTTGAGTATTTACAGGGTATCTTGCTGAAATTTTAGCATATGGAACTGACAATTTAATGCCCTGATAGCAAGAGTAGCTGAGGTGTATACTTTTTTATCCCATCTTGTCTAATGCTCGGAAATCCCTATCTGAGGGGGTGGGATTCTTAGAAGAGATTGCTTTAATCCCTTTAGGCCCTTCAGAAATTGTCAGGGTCAGCAGTAGGATTTTTAAAAAGAAATTTGTGCGAGTCAGGGACTCTATAGCACCTGTCTGGTTTTCTGGTTGCAAGAGGGAGCGTGTCAGGAGTCCAGCTGGATTCCAGGAAAACATCCTCCACAACATCTAGGACTGGGGGGATGGCCAAGGGTCTGTGCTGTGAAAGATCTAAGAACTGCCTGAGTCTCTTTTTAGACTGAGGGTAGTCTTGACTCTTCCATTGGAAAAGCTCCCTTAAGGTATGAAGGGTTTCCCCAAATTAAAAAATCCTTTGGGGGAGAGTTTGAAGGAATAGAATCCTCTGCATCAGAATCCTCATAAGTAGAGAAGGGGGTGCATGTCTTCATATTCAAATGCATCAGTCTCATCTGACTTGTTCAGACAAAACTACAGGGGACAGATCTCTCTTCCTTTTGGAGGGGGCAGCTTGTCTTCCCCTGATCAGCATGATAAGATCGTGCTCCATTTTAAACATTTGAGACTGAGGCAAGGAAGCAGGTGCCCGAGATTGGGTCATCTGTTGTTTGGGTGTGGTTCGTACCTTGGGGCCTAAGAAACTCTGTCGTTTTCAAAAGAACGGTAGTCGCAAAAGAAGACGTCTGCGTCAAGAATCTGTAGTGAGAAGGGCCTCCTTGGAAGCTGGTGCCTGCTCAGTGGCTCTGGACCCATCCAAGGTAAAGACATCCAAAGGATCCTTAGTCGAAGAAGAGTTTTGCGGCATACCGGACTCTAAAAGGGTCTCAGTAGCGGCCTGCGAATCAACAGAAGTGGGCATCAGGGGCTGCGAAAGCACCTCACTGAGTCCAGGAGGACTGACTACTAGCTTAACGGAAGTGTCGTCGGTAGGTTTGGACCTGTGCTGGTGTCTTGTCCTTTACCCTTACGTTTTTTCAGAAGATCTGCTGTCTGATGGCTTACCAAAGCCATATTGGAATTTGAAGACTGTAATCAGAAATATCTGGCAACAATAAGGGCCTGAAGACTGATAGTTCTGGCGTTGAACGAAGCACAAAAGCGACAACGGGGGGGACATTGTGGTCTGGGTCTAAACAACTGACTCAGTAAGAGTGGAAGTCTGTGTGGTATTTGCTTTCCACAGGCAAGACCATTGTTAACTTTTTCTGACATCGGTTAGTGGAAGAAAAAAGGATCTCCAACTGGGAACTTGGCTTTAGAAGACTTCAACTTCATTTCGGAGACTAAAAACTCCAGTAGCTGCTGACCGGTAATCGTGCGAAAGTACAGTTGTGTACACTTACCATAAATGTAAATGTTAGAGTGTATTCACTGTTGCAGTCATCACACTTGGGTTATCTGCCTGCAGGTAGCCCTCAGTTGGCCCGAATACCAGAGTCTTGGGATTTCTGCGTCAGATGCTGTCACTTCTTCCATGACTTCAGGTCTTCAGGGGTATAAAACAGGCAGCCGACGCCATTACATCAGATTTTCTTGCCCCAGATGTCAGGAACCCGCCAACTAGGAAGCTAGTATATGGTGTGGAACACCACCAGTAAAAAGTAAATAACGCTGCCATAAAAAAATGGCCATATAGAGGATAGGTAGAAATGATAGAGAAAAACAGGGGGCTGGAGGGAGGGTAGCCAGGACTACAGCAGTGAATACACTCTAACATCTACATTTATGGTAAGTGTACACAACTGTACTACGTTCTTGTTTCACTGTTGCAGTAATTACATTTGGGTAGATTCCCAAAGCTAAGGTTGGGAGGAGGAACTTAAATAGCATTAGGACTAGCTATAAGGCCCTGCAAGACTGCAGTGGCAAAGCCAGCTCTGGATTTAGAGAAAATTGGCAAATGATAATGCTTGGTGAAAGTATGTACAGAACTCCAGGTAGCAGCTTCTAGGATGTCCCTGGTATGGATGCCTCCAAGAAAGGCTGAAGAGGTAGATGCAGCCCCGGTTGAATGGGGTCTGATGCCCTGTGGGATTTCCATGGTGCTTATAACAGAAATTAATACAATGGCCTATCCATTTAGAAATGGTTTGCTTTGAAATAGCCTTTCCCTCTGTCCCTGCAGCAAATGCCACCAGCAGTTGTTCAGATTTCCTAAGAGGTTTAGTCCTGTCCAAGTAGAATCTAAGTTGTCTGTGCACATTTAAGGAGTGCAGTATCCGTTCCCCTTTGTTCTGTAGATTAGGAAAGAAAGTTGGCAAATGGATGGACTGATTAAGAGCCACACTGGATACCACCTTGGGCATGAAGGATGAATTGGTTCTGAGGGACAACCTGTCCGCATGAAAAATTATAAAAGACTCCACTGCCATAAGGGCCTGTAATGCAGATACCCTTCTTGCTGAAGTGATTGCTAAAAGGAACGCTGTTTTCCAAGAAAGGAATTTTAAATCTGCAGTAGCAGCTGACTCGAAAGGAGGAAGAGTGAGTTTCTCCAAGACAGAGTTAAAGTCCCAGGCTGGAGTTGGAGCTCTCCTGGGTGGGCTTAAATTTTTGGCCCGTCTAAGGAATTGCTTGAGCAGTGGGTGAGAAAAGAGAGGAGGTTGTGTGTTATAATGAGCTGAAATGGCTGAGGCATGAATTTTGATGGAGGTAAAGGACAAGCCCTTGTGAAGCATCTTAGTTAAGTATTGTAAAATCTGAGGTAGATTGGGCGCTGCTGTGCTCATCCCTTGAGATTGGTACCAGGCACAAAATCTTTTCCATTTTGCAGCATAAGATATTCTAGTACTAGGCCTCCTTACCTATAAAATGATATCCATCACTGGTTTACTGAGAGATGGTAAAGGAGAGATTAACTAATACTCTTGCCACTGAAAAGTGCAACCCTAACACTAGTACCCAAGCCCCTACCAAACCTTCTAACTCGCGCTCTATAGCACATCTCAATATACGTAGTATTAACAAAAAAATTTCCCACCTACACACCCTCCTAGATGTCCACCTATTTGGCATCCTATATTTATCTGAAGCATGGCTAAAACCCACAGTGAAAGATAATGAAGTCACCCCACCCGGTTACAATATCCTTAGACTAGACCGTACAGCCAAAAAGGGAGGAGGGGTGTAGCAATCCTTTATAAAGCAGAGCTACAAGTTAGCGCTGTAAACCTTAGACCACCTTTAGACAATAGTGCTGAAATTCTCATTTCTAAATTTCAGGTCAACTCATGTAAATCCATATATATTATCTGTATCTATCTTCCTCCAGGAATTAACATTAATACTCTTGAAAATATCCTTAACTGGCTTTCTATTAATCTCCCACAAGAAACTATAGTCCTAGGAGACTTTAATAGCGACTGAAAGTCCTGTAGTAATGTACACCCTACCACCTATATGGCTTCTCACAAACTATTAACTCCCCTACCAGAATTAATAAACCCAATAACAAAGAAAGTACCTTAGACTGGATCTTACTAATACAACTCATCAAACATACAAAGTAGGAACCCTCCCAGATGACCTAAGTGACCACTCACTAACTTATTTTATCAGATGTAAAACCAACCTAACTTACCCAAACACTTTCAGGACAGTACGCACCGAAAAGCAATTTAACCCTGAACTTTTCCAGACAGAACTCGAGCAATGTAATTGGTCACCACTAAAATCCCTCCCACTAAGTGAAGCACAAATTCCACATTCTTAGCCATCCTGGACCACCACGCCCCAACGCGCTCTGTTAGAAATAAAGCTAAACCTGCCCCTTGGCTCTCAAACTCTACTAGACAAAAAATCCTTCTTAGAAACAAATCCTGGGCAAAATGGCGTACTACTAAGAATCCTACAGATCACCAAACCTTTAGACAACTTAGAAATAATTAAAAAAAAAAAACATCCTGTTAGACAAAAAAAACTTTTACTTCCAACTACAGCAAACCTACCAAAAGAAACCACAAAAGTTTGGACTAGCATTAACAAACTACTATACCCAGGTCAATCTGTCACACCTAACGCACAAGGCTCTAACCCTGAGAATCCCACACATACTGCTAATGCCTTCAACTCTTTCTTCACAGACGCCATCCAAACACTTGCTAGCCATCTATCTCCAGATACCTCAAATTTGCCTACTTCTACTACAAGCCCACCCCCATCATTTCAGTTACAACCAGTGTCTACTTCCTTTATTTGCTCCCTTCTCCAAAAACTAAAACCTACCTACCCCCTCAGCTGACCAACTTCCGGCAGAATACCTGCAAAAAGGAGCTAAAGCCATAGCCTACCCCATTTCCATTCTGGTTAACAGAACCATAAGTAAAGGAACTATCCCATCCATCTGGAAAATTTCTCATATCATCCCACTACGTAAAGGTGGGAACTCCAGTGACTTTTCTAACTTTCGTCCTATAGCTCTATCTCCTCTAGCAAAAATAATGGAGAAATGCATCCATAAGCAACTACTTAACCACCTACTCCATAACTTACTTGCCAACTGTCAATATGGATTTAGACCTTTCCATAGTACCACCACTGCCCTGCTATCCTTCACAGACTGCATTAACAAAAACCGTAACAAAAATATTCTTTCCTCTGCAGTCTTCATTGATTTATCTAAAGCTTTTGATATGGTTAATCACCAGCTCCTTTTAAATATACTGAAATCCCTTTCACTCGAACCTTTAGCCATAAATTGGTTCAAATCTTAGACAATAGACAGCAGGCTGTACTATGGCACAATAAACTATCTAATCACCTTCCCATTTCCCTTAGTGTTCCTCAGGGATCCGTATTAGGCCCACTCCTATTTTCCATTTTTATTAATGACCTTCACTCAGCAATTCCACACGCCACCTGTATTCAATAAGCAGACTACTCTACAATAATTTGTTCAGCCACTTCTCCAACTGAACTACAGTCCCTTACCCAAAAAGCATTCATTATAGTAGAACAATGGTTTTTAAACCGCTGCCTCCTCCTTAACCCCCCAAAAAACGAAACTTTTACTTTTCACACCAACCCGAAAGTCCACCCCAATAAATTTCACACTCTTATCTAATAATGGCACTCTCATATCTCCCGACCCAACCACTAAACTCTTAGGAATAATAATAGATAACAACCTTAACTTCAATACTCATATAAACAGCACAGTAAAATCAGTCAACAAAAAATTGGGGTCCCTCTATAGAATCAAACCCTTTCTTACATCAGTAGCTAGGACCGCTATAGCCAGAACTCACTTCATCTCCACTCTACTCTATGCTTCATCTGTATACTCTAATCTTTCTAAAAACAACCTCAACAAACTGGCAATCTCCTATAATAATATTGCTAGATTTGCCACTGGCTCTCCTTTTAGAACTCATCACTGTCTTAATCTAAAGCAACTAGGATGGCTAGAGTTTCTAAACCAACTTCAATTTCACCAGCTTGCTATAGCCCATACGACCCTGTATCAACCCACCAACACTCCAATACTCACTAGCCTCATTACCCCTTACATCAATCTTAAGAATTTAGGCTCCTTAAACAAACTGCTGATCAATACTTGCAGATCGCCCAACTTGGCAGGCGACTCTCTGTTCTCTAATACTGTTGGAAAGCACTGGAATCTACTACCCACCGAACTCGTAACTCTGTCTTCACTAACACTTTTTAAACAGAAACTAAAACTATTTCTCAGTACACATTGATTATGCCCCTGTACTAACCCCGACTAACTTTCTTCCTTTATACTAAGGAATATACTCTTCACCTTTGTAGACTTATCCTTAAAGAACCAAAAGACCATGTTATTGCAATTTAAATATATGTATATAGTAACATCTCTTGTACATTACCTTTTACTGTTTGTGTTATGCCCATGATGAGTATTGTATTTTTTATTAACAATAGCTGTTTTTAAGCTTGGACTGTTGCAACTTTCTATATTGTATTTTGTATGTGTCTTTGATCTTTTCTCCCCAGGCCTCTACTGAAAATGGACATGTATTCAGTTACACTAGCCTGGTCAACAAATGTAAAATAAATAAAATAATTAGCCAGGCTGCTAGTTTCAGAGTTTGAAGCTGAGGGTGCAGGAATTGGTTCTCCATCTGAGACAACAGGGAAGGAGTCTGAGGCAGGTGCCATGGGGCCAGTTGCAACACACTGTGCAAGAAGGTGCACCAGTGTTGGCGCGGCCAGTCTGGTGCAATCAAAATCGTCCTTGGCTTGTCCTGTTTGATCTTTAGTAGTACTTTGGAGAGCAGAGGAGGAAAGGCATAAATTGATAAGCTGAAGAACAGGGCATCCACTTTCCAAGGTTGTTTCTGGGGAATTCTTGTGCAAAATTTGTCCAATTGAAAGTTCAAGGGGGAGGCAAACGGGTTTATATACGGGCTCCCTCATTTTCTTGTCAACATGTTGAAAATCCCTGGTTCCAGTTTCCACACGTGGATCCATGAGGTTTCTGCTTGGTCCATCTGCAAGTATATTTAGTTTTCCTGGCAGGAATTGGGCTTGTAGATTCACTTGGTAGCTCAAGGCTGTGTTCCACAATGCCATGGCTAGTCTGCAGAGGAGGTAAGAATGTGTACGCTCCTGGTTGTTTATGTACCACATAACAGTGGTGATGTTCTTCGTGTTTCACTGTTGCAGTCATTACATTTGGGTAATCTGCTGGCAGGTTGCCCTCAGTCGGCCTGAATTCCAAAGTCTTGGGTCCTGCGTCGGTTGCTGTCTTCTCTTCCATGACGTCAGGTCGTCAGGGGTATAAAACATGCAGCCGACGCCATTTTCTTTAGTCTTTCTTGCCGCGTGGTGCCCGAAGCAGAAGCGTTTTGCAAGTGCCGGTCGACCGACTACTGAAATATTCGCGTTTGAGTTTCAGAACCGAACTCTTCAATAAAGCGAAGTACCCAGTTGGGGAAACTGTTTTCTTGCTTTTTACCGATGTCAGAAAAAGTTAATAATTGTATTACTTGTGGGCAGCAAATACCTCCATAAGGATTTCCATTTATACTGTATTCCTTGCCTAGGCCCTGATCACAACGTGCCTGGCTGTCGGTTTTTTGCTAGATTTAACCAACACACTATTAAGCGTCGATATATTTTTGCATCCAAGTATTTTTTAAACAGATTTAACTACCCAGAGATGTCGTCGGATAGCAATCCGACTATCTGAGTACATAAAAAAAAATGCAAAGAAAAGGACAGAGAAAGGGAGTCGAGATCCAAAACAGATGAAGCTTCTCAAGCCAGTTACCGGTTTGCCGGTACTCAGTGAGGCGGTTTCACAGCCCCTGATACCCGCTACCTTCGAGTCGCAGGCCTCTACCGACACCCATGTGGAGTCCGGCATGCCGCAAGATACTCAAGGTATTGGACCGACTGATGTATCTCCCTCGGATGGGTCAGGAGCTGCTGGGCAGGCACCAGCTTCTGAGGGTGTATTCAGACCTCAACATTTTTATATCAAACCGATGAAAGGTGCAAAACCAAAGGCAAAGACACCTTCAAAAACTAAAAAACCGACGCCTGAGCCATGTGCACAGGCCTCTATGCCTAAAAAACAGATGATCAAAATGGCTGAATACCTTATACCTTGATCAGGAGTACTTATCCCCCTCCAGATAAGAGGCCTAGGCAAGACACTGACTATGAATCTTCAGATCAGGTTTCTATTTCCTCTGATTCCTCTTCTGATCAGGAATTATCTTTACCTCCCTATGAGGATTCTGATGCTGAGGAGTCTATTCCATCTGCATCTCCTCCTGAGGATTATTCATTTGGAGACACCTTGCATACTTTGAGGGAGCATTTTCACTAGGAGAGTCAAGACTTCTCAGAATCAAAAAAGAGGCTCGGGGATTTCCTCCTCCTCCCTCAGCACAAGCCTTTAGCCATTCCCCGTGTTAGACTGTGGATGATGTTTTTTCGGAGTCAAGCCTGACCCCTGACTCTTTACCTCCGGCTCCCAGTAAGCCTTTCAGGTATTACAGGGTCCCTGACTCAAAGTTTTATTTAGAAACTCTGCTGCTGATCCTGAAACTATTTCACAGGGTCCAAAGGGACTTAAGGCCTCAACAGCAAAAAACCCTACCCCCTCCGACAGAGATTCAAGGGCACTGGACAGATGGGGAAAGAAGGTTTATACATCTGCAACCTTAGCAAGTAGGGCCTTAAACTGTCAGTTTCATATGCTTACGTTCCAACAACGTTATGGGATTGCTGAAACAGAAAGTGATGTTGATTTCAGAATGTGCAGAAAATAAGGAATTGCAGGAATTACTGCATGCAGCTGAACAAGTTGGAAACCATACTTTGCAATGTGGTTTTGATTCTTTACAGGCCTCCTGCAGGGCCGCAGTCACTGGATCTGTGATTAGGAGGCATGCCTGGTTAAAGGAACAAAATTTGCCTGATCATGTTAAAGCTAAATTGCTAGATGCACCTTTACAGCATGATTCTCTGTTTGGTATTAAGGCAGAAGAGGTTTTAAAGAAAATGGAAGACAAAGCTAAGTCTATGCAAACTGTTAGATTTCTTACAAGTGCAGCCACCTAGATTCAGTAGACACTGGTCTACAAAAAAATTGGTCCTTTCCTTTGTCAGACAGAGCTCAAAGAGGCAAATCCAGACACCTTAATGGTTGCAGGTACCAGGCTAAAGACTCATACAGGTCAAAGCAATGGGGCACATCCACCTCCAAATCTGGGGGCGATAAAGCGGAAACCTACAGAAAGCAATCCCAATGACTTCCCTCTGCCTTCACCAAGCACTTATCTGTTGGCAGCACCCATAGGGGGAAAATTAGCACTTTTTGCACAAAATTGGCAATTAATAACCCAGGCCAAGTGGATACTGAACATCGTATCACAGGGATACAGATTCCATTTCCACACACTGCCAATGACAAATGGATGGCCAGACCTGCCAAAAAAACAATGGGCAGAGGCGCAGAAACAGGTTGCGTCCCTCATGGATATGGGGATTCAGACAGTACCAGAACAGGAAAAAGGACAAGGTTTTTACTCAAGACTGATGTTCGTGTTTCACTGCTGCAGTCATTACACTTGGGTTATCCTGCCGTCAGACGAGCCCGCAGTCGACCTGAGTTCCAAAGTCGTGTTCCGGCGTCAGTTGCGGTCGCCTCTTCCCTGACGTCAGTGTGCCAGGAGTATATAAGAAGCAGCCGATGCCATTTTCTTCAGTCTTTCTTGCCGTGCGGTGCCCGAAGCAAAAGCAGTTCGCAAGTGCCGGTCGGCCGACTCCTGAGATTTCAAATTCGATTTCAGAACCGAAGTCTTCAATAAAGCTAAGTACCCCGTTGGGGAAACTTTTTCTTGCCCCAGACCAATGTTAATAATTGTATTTCTTGTGGGAAGCAAATACCTCATAAGGATTTTCATTCTTACTGTATTCAATGCCTAGGCCCAGATCACAACGTCACTAGTTGTCGGTTTTGTGCTAGATTTAACAAACGCACTATTAAATGTCGGTTTGACTTTGCTCGCCATTACTTTGGGCGAAGGTTTAATTATACAATGCCGTTGGAACAACCGACGACCGGAATGCACAAAAAACGCAAAGATAAGGAAAGGCATCCGAGGCCCAAAACTGACGACGAAGCCTCTTCTAGGCCAGTCGCCGGTTCGCCGGTTTTCAGTGAGGCGCTTTCGCAGCCCCTGACACCCGCTACCTCAGAACTGGATACTCAAGATGTTGGGCCAACGGAGATTAACCCTTCAGGTGAGTCCGGAGCCGCTGAGCAGGCATCTGCTTCTGAGGGTGTTTTCAGGCCTACTCAACTTACCATTGCACCTACAGCCAAGACTAAGCCTACATTAAAGACAAAGAAGCAAGTACAGCATTCACCTGGACAGGCCTCCATGCTTAAAAAAACACAGATGCTCAAGATGGCCGAAGACTTGATAACTGATCAGGGGTTCCCATCCTCCTCCTGATAAAAGGCCTAGGCAGGATACAGACTATGATTCCTCTGACCAGGTTTCAATATATTCTGATTCTTCTTCAGAACAGGGATATTCTTTACCCCCCTATGAGGATTCTGATGCTGAAGAATCGATTCCTTCAGCCTCTCCTCCTGAGGATTACTCTTTTGGGGAAACTCTACATGAGGGAGCATTTCCATTGGGTGGGCCAGGATTACTCCGAATCCAAGAAAAGGCTCAGAGACTTTCTTTTGCTGCCTCAGCACAGGCCCCTTGCTATTCCTCCAGTGTTGGACAATGTGGATGATGTGTTCTCTGAATCTAGTTTAAATCCTGATTCTTTATCCCCAGCTCCAGTCAAGCCAGACAAGTACTACAGAGTCCCTGACTCTCTCAAATTCCTTTATAAAAACCCTGTTGCTGACCCAAAAAATATTTCCCAGGGTCCCAAAGGGGTTAAGGCTTCCACGGCTAAGAATCCAGTTCCCTCAGATAGGGACTCTAGAGCATTAGACAGATGGGGAAAGAAAGTTTACACCTCTGCAACTTTAGCAGTGAGGGCTCTAAATTGCCAGTTTCATATTCTTAAATATCAACAATACTGTCTCAATTAAAACAGAAAATGAGTACAAATGCAGAACAACCTGACTATAAGGGAATGCAGGATTTATTGCATGCAGCTGAACATACTTTGCAATGTGGTTTTGATTCATTAGAAGCTTCTTGTAGAGCAGCAGTTACAGGATCTGTGATTCGAAGACATGCTTGGTTAAAAGAACAAAGTTTACCATGTCATGTTAAGGTAAAATTATTGGATGCTCCTTTGCAACAAGATAATTTATTTGGTATTAAGGCAGAAGAGGTATTAAAGAAAATGGAGGATAAGGCAAAATCTATGCAAACAGTGAAGGATTTCTTACAGGTACAGCCACCACGATTTAGCAGAAATTGGCCTACAAAGAATTGGTCCTTTCCAGTGTCAGACAGGCCACAAAGAGGCAGATACAAATGCCCAAGAGGCAGATCTCAGCCACAAGGCTCTTAAAGACCACAACAGTGGGGTGCTTCAAACCCAAAACAATGTTGAGGATAAGTCACAACCTTACATGAAACAGTCCCAATGACTTCCCCCTTCCAATGCCAAACTCTTCCCTTTTGGCAGCTCCCTTAAGGGGGAAACTAGCACTTTTTTCTCAAAACTGGCAAGCAATCACTCAAGACAAATGGGTGCTGAATATTGTCTCTCAAGGTTACAGGTTCCACTTTCACACTTTTCCAAGGCTAAAAGGAATGCCAGACCTGCCACAAAATCAATGGGCAGAGGCACAAAAACAGATTACAGCTCTCATGGACATGAGAGCTATTCAAACATAACACAGCAGGAAAAAGGGCAAGGATTTTACTCAGGACTCTTCCTGGTACCCAGAAAGAACAGCGCCTGGAGACCCATTCTGGACCTTTCCACTCTAAATACTTACCAGAACATCCCGAAATTCAAAATGCTGACACTACACCAGCTCCTTTCTATGTTGGGCAAGAAAGCTTGGCTTGTTACTTTGGACCTCAGAGGCATACCTGCATGTCCCTATCAGACAAAATTGCAGAAGATACCTCCGATTAACAGCTGGTTCAATGCACTACCAATTCTCTGCACTGCCCTTTGGCTTATCTACTGCGCCCAGGGTCTTTACCAAGTGCCTGGCACCAGTAATTACATTTTGCAGATAAAAAGGAATTCAAATATATCCATATCTGGCCTGCCTGATTCAAGCAGAGACAAGGACATTCTTCTACAGCATCTGGCATTCGTAAAAAGATTATTAAGTTGCCTAGGGTACACAGTAAACGAAAAGAAGTCAAAACTAGTGCCCTCACAAGAGATAATATTCCTGGGTGCCATCTTAAATACAGCGGCCCAGATGGCTTATCTTACGCCAGACAAACAAGGACAACTGACTCAGTATTTTCAATTGATGGCAACAAAATCCCAACTCCCTGCAAGAAAAATTCTGCAGGCCTTGGGATTCATGGCATCCTGCATACTACTAATTCCATATGCAAGACTGCATATGAGGAAATTAAAATGGTACCTAAAAAGTGTTTGGTCTCAACATTCTCACAGCTTGGAGACAGTAATACCACTAATTCCCTGCCTACAACAGGAGTTTCAATGGTGGGCACAGGCATGTCACCTCAACAAGGGTCAGCCTTTCACTCTTCCCACCACCAGGCAGACTTTAACAACAGACTCCTCGGATTACGCCTGGGGAGCACACATGGCAGGAAAATGTATTCAGGGCAAATGGACCACAAACCAAATGCATCTTCACATCAATCAAAAAGAGATGTTGGCTGTACAAAATGCCCTTACAGCTTTCAAGGATCTTCTGCATCCAGGACAATTACTGTTAAAGACAGAGACAACACCACTGTAATGTGGTACATAAACAAACAAGGGGGCACTCATTCTTATCCCCTATGCAGACAAGCCATGACCTTGTGGAACACAACTCTAACCTACCAAGTTCATCTGCAAGCACAATTCCTGCCAGGAAAGAAAAACACTCTGGCAGACGACAAGCAGAAACATCATGGATCCTCACGAGTGGAAACTAAATCCACAAGTCTGCAGCATGATAGTGCACAAATGGGGGTGCCCGGATATAGATGTTTTTGCCTCACCACTGAATTACCAACTACAAAAATTCTGCACAAGGACTTATCACACACAAGCATGGAAAGTGGATGCTCTTTCGTTCAGCTGGAAAAGCCTAAATGTTTATGCCTTCCCACCTCTGCCTCTCCTTACAAAGGTACTCCTAAAAGCCAGACAAGAAAAACACAGATGATTCTGATTGCTCCAGACTGGCCATGCCAGCATTGGTACCCAGTCTTAAAGAACTTAGCTCAAGGCCCACCTTGGATTTTGCCCCAAATTCCACACCTTCTGATTCAGCAAAACAATCAGATACTGCACAGTCAGCTCAGAACCTTAAACCTGGTTGCATGGCAGCTTCATTAACCAAACAGACAACTTCTCTCTCTAAAGCTGTTATGGATGTCATTTTGGAGGCCAGGAGGCCTAGCACCAGGAAATCTTACTCAGAAAAATGGAAGAGATTCTGTGCCTGGAACCAGGCTCAAAACCTTGATCCTCTGGTCCCTAACATTCCTCAGATACTACAATACTTGACTGAGATGCAGGACGAAGGACTATCCTTCTCATCCATTAAAATTCACGCTTCTGCCATCTCTGCTCATTGCAACACAGATCCTCCTATTTTCTCTCACCCATTGCTAAAGCAGTACATCAGAGGGGCTAAAAACATAATACCACCCCGGAGAACACCAACTTGGGACCTCAGTTTCGTCTTGGAAAAGCTCACTTTGCCTCCTTTTGAACCAGCCAATTCAGCAGAGTTAAAATATATATCATGGAAAACTGCTCTGCTTCTGGCAATAACCTCAGCACGAAGAGTCTCAGAACTGCAGGCACTAATGGCAGTGGAGCCTTTTATCATTTTCCACCAAGACAGGGTTTCTTTAAGAACAAACCCTACCTTTATGCCTAAGGTGGTATCCAGTGTGGCTCTTAATCAAACTATTCACTTGCCGACATTTTATCCAAATCCCCAGAATAAAGGGGAGAGACTTCTACATTCCTTGGACATACACAGGCAATTGCGCTTCTACTTGGACAAAACAAAAGCTTTCAGAAAATATGAACAATTGTTTGTATCATATGCTGCAGGATCACAGGGAAAGGCCATTTCAAAGCAGACCATTTCAAAGTGGATAGGACACTGTATCCGGTTCTGCTACACGCAACATGGGGAAACCTGTACCTAGTAATATTAGATCACATTCCACCAGGGCTACTGCCACTTCTACTGCTTACCTTAGAGGGGTTACCTACCAAAGATATCTTGGAAGCTGCAACTTGGAGTTCAGTGCACACTTTTACCAAGCATTACCATTTGCCTCTTTATTCTAGATCCAGAGCTGGCTTTGCCACTGCATTGCTGCAGGGCCTCATAGCCACACCAAATCCTCTATAGAACCAGCCACCCAAACTCAGCTTTGGGATTCTACCCAAGTGTAATGACTGCAGCAGTGAAACACGATGAACATAGTACAGTTTTGTACCTACCATAAATGTAGATGTTCGAGTGTCTTCACTGCTGCAGTCCAAGTTGCCCACCCGCCAGCCCCTCTTTCTTATCTGGGACTAACCTATACTACCTATGTGGCGTATTTGCTGGTTAATGAAGGTTTTATTTTTACCATTTTTTTGTATGTTTTATTAGCAATATGTATTGCCTACCATTTTTGGGGGCACCTGACATCTGGGGCAAGAAAAACTGAAGAAAATGGCATCTGCTGCTTATTGTATACCCCTGGCGCACTGACATCAGGGAAGAGGCGACAGCAACCGACGCCGGACCATGACTTTGGAACTCAGGCCGACTGCGGTCCCACCTGACGGCAGGATAACCCAAGTGTAATGACTGCAGCAGTGAAGACACTCTAACATCTACATTTATGGTAGGTACAAAACTGTACTTTCTTGGTACCCAGAAAGGACAAGGCCTGGCGGCCAATACTGGATTTATCTATTTTGAACACATACCTGGACATTCCAAAATTCAAAATGCTCACCTTGCAACAGCTTCTGCCCATGCTGGGCAAGAATGCTTGGCTGGTGACTTTAGACTTAAAAAAGGCATACCTGCATGTCCCAATAAAACAGTCGTGCAGAAGATACCTCCGATTCAAGGCTGGCTTAATGCATTACCAATTCTCTGCACTGCCCCTTGGCTTATGTACTGTGCCCAGGGTCTTTATTTGCAAACAAAGTAGTATTCAAATATATCCTTAATTGAACGACTGTCTCATTCAAGCAGAGAACAAAGACACTCTTCTACATCACCTGGCGTTTGTGAAAAGGCTTCTAGCATGCATAGGGTACACAGTAAACGAAAATAAATCACAGCTGGTACCCTCTCAAAAGATAACATTCCTGGGTGCAAGCTTGCATGCAACTGCCCAGATGGCTTACCTCATGCCAGGCAAACAAAGGCAACTGACTACTTCAAAGTGATGGCAACAAAAACCCAGTCTTCTGGAAGACAAATTCTGCAGGCTCTGGGCTTCATGGCATCCTGCATCCTACTAATTCCATATGCAAGACTGCATATGAGGAAACTGCAATGGTACCTAATAAATTTATGGAGTCAACATTCACACAGTCTGGAAGCAATGATTCCTCTCATCCCCTGCTTGCAACAGGAGTTTCTATGGTGGGCAAAGGCCTGTCACCAAATCATGGGACTGCCCTTCACTCTACCCCCTGCCAGCCAAACCTTAACAACAGACGCATCAGATTATGCCTGGGGGGCCCACATGGCAGGAAGATGCATTCAGGGCATATGGGCACCAAATCAAATGTGTCTACATATCAACCAGAAAAAGGTGCTAGCTGTTCAAAATGCCCTAACAGCCTTCAAGGACTTAATTCATCCAGGACAACTACTGATAAAGATGGACAACACCATAGTCATGTGGTATATAAACAAGCAAGGGTGCACACCCTCATACCCCCTTTGCAGAATAGCCATGGCACTGTGGGACACAGCTTTGACCTACCAAATAAATCTTCAAGTTCAATTCCTGCCAGGAAAGCAGAACACTCTGGCAGACGATTTAAGCAGAAACCTTATGGATCCTCACAAGTGGAAACTAAATCCACAAGTATTCAGCATGATAACAGAGAAATGGGGGAGCCCAGACATAGATCTATTTGCCTGTCCTCAAAATTATTAATTGAAAATATTCTGCACAAGGACTTATAACAGACAAGCATGGAAAGTGGACGCCCTATCCTTCAGTTGGAAAAATCTGTCAGTTTACGCCTTCCATCCTCTGCCTCTTCTACCTAACGTCCTCCTAAAAGTCAGGCAAGAGAAACCAAAGATGATATTAATTGCCCCGGACTGGCCCCGATAATACTGGTACCCAATCCTAAGGAACTTGTCTCAATACCCAGCTTGGACCTTGCCTCAAAGACCACAACTACTGTCCCAGCAAAACCATCGGATCCTGCACAATCAACTACAGATGCTGAACCTGTCAGCATGGCTAGTCATGTAATCATATGAACGACGCCTGTCAGTAAAGCTGTGATGGATGTCATTTTGGAAGCCAGAAGGCCTAGTACTAGAAAATCTTATGCTGACAAATGGAAGAGATTCTGTGCTTGAAATCAAGCACAAGGAACTAATATAGCAGAACCACACATATTCCTCGGATATTACAATACTTAACTGAGATGCTTGACAAAGGCCTATCTTTCTCATCAATCAAAATCCATGTGTCTGCCATTTTGGCTCATTACAATACAGAGCCACCAATCTTTTCTAATCCTTCACTAAAGCAGTATCTTAGGGAAGCCAAAAATCTAAGGCCTCATAGAAGATCACCATTACCTGCATGGGACTTCAATTATGTGTTGGAGAAGCTCACCGCGCCTCCATTTGAACCAGCCGCTACCGCTGATATAAAGTTCCTATCATGGAAGACAGCTTTGCTACTAGCAATTAATTCATCAAGAAGAGTTTCAGAGCTACAGGCCCTCATGGCTGTAGAGCCTTTTATCATATTTTACCCAGACAGGGTGTCTCTGAGGACAAATGCTACCTTTATGCCTAAGGTGGTTTCCAGTGCGACTCTTAACCAAACAATTCATCTACCAACTTTTTATCCAAATCTGCAGAACAAAGGGGAGAGAATTCTGCATTCCTTGGATGTACGCAAACAACTACGATTCTACTTGAGCAGGACAAAAGCTCTAAGAAAAACTGAGCAATTACTAGTGTCATATGCTGCAGGATCAGGAGGAAAGGCTATTTCAAAGCAGACAATTTCAAAGTGGATAAGCCACTGCATCCATTTCTGCTACTTACACCATGGTAAACCTGTGCCCAATGGCATTAGGTCTCATTCCACCAAAGCTGCAGCTACTTCAGCAGTCTTTCTCAGAGGAGTACCAACCAAAGATATTCTAGAGGCTGCTACTTGGAGTTCTATTCACACCTTTACAAAGCATTACCATTTGCCCCTCTACCCCAAGTCCAGGGCAGGCTTTGCCACTGCAGTGCTGCAGGGCCTTATAGCCGCACCTAAATCTGCCCAGCTCCAGCCTCCCAACCATAGCTTTGGGATTCTACCCAAATGTAATGACTGCAACAGTGAAACACGAAGAACATAGTACAGTTGTGTACACTTACCATAAATGTAGGTGTTCGAGTTTATTCACTGTTGCAGTCCAGGTTACCCTCCCACCATCCCCTGTCATTCTACAGATGTTCATCGTGTTACACTGCTGCAGTCATTACACTTGGGTTATCATGCCG
The DNA here is from genome assembly GCF_019279795.1 of Protopterus annectens. Lineage (NCBI taxonomy): Eukaryota > Metazoa > Chordata > Ceratodontiformes > Protopteridae > Protopterus > Protopterus annectens. The sequence continues at coordinate 149,058,580 of NC_056732.1, forward strand.
TCCCGCAGTCGGCCAGGGTTCCAAAGTCTTAGTCCGGCTTCGGTTGCTGTCGCCCCCTCCCTGACGTCAGTTCGACAGGGGTATATAAGATGCAGCCGACACCATTTTCTTCAGTCTTTCTTGCCGCGTGGTGCCCGAAGCAGAAGCAGTTCGCAAGTGCCGGTCGGCCGACTCTTGAGATTTTCGAGTTAGAATTTCAGATCCGAAGTCTTCTATAAAGCTAAGTACCCCATTGGGTAAACTTTTTTTTCTTGCTCCAGAATCGATGACAGAAAAAGTTAATTGTATTTCTTGTGGGAAGCAAATACCTCATAAGGACTTTCATTCTTACTGTATTCCTAGGCCCCTAGGCGTCTGTATGATTTTGCTTTGAACTACTTTGGACGCAGGTTTAATTATCCAGAAATGTCGTCGGAAAGCCATCCGACTACCGGAGTTCACAAAAAACACAAAGAAAAAGAAAGACACCCGAGGCTCAAAACCGACGATGAAGCTTCTCCTAAGCCGGTTCTCAGTGGGGCGCTTTCGCAGCCCCTGACGACCGCTACTTTAGAGTTGCAGGCCGCTATCGACTCTCCTGTGGAGTCAGCCATGCCGCTGGAAACTCAAGGTATTGAGGCCTCTGACGCTAATCCTTCAGATGGGTCCGGAGCCGCTGACCAGACACCGGCTTCTGAGGGTCTATTCAGACCCAAACATCTATACATTAAACCGACTTCAAAGGCAAAGACTAAAACACCTTCAAAGGCAAAGAAACAAATTCAAGAGCCTCGTGGACAGGCCTCCATGCCCAAAAAACAGATGCTCAAAATGGCCGAAGACTTGATTACCTTGAACAGGGGTTCCCATCCCCCTCCTAATAAGAGGCCTATGCAAGAGACTGACTATGAATCTTCAGATCAGGTTTCCATTTCTTCTGATCCCTCTTCTGATCAGGAATATTCTTTTCCCCCCTATGAGGATTCTGATGCTGAAGAATCCATACCTTCAGCTTCTCCTCCTGAGGACTATTCTTTTGGGGAAACCTTACATACCATGAGGGAGCATTTCCACTGGGAGAGCCAAGTTTTTTCAGACTTTAAAAAGAGGCTCAGGGGTTTCCTGTTACTACCTCAGCACAATCCAATTGCCACCCCCCCCCCCCCGTGTTAGACATTGTAGATGATGTGTTTTCGGAGTCTAGCCTTACCCCTGACTCTTTACCTCCAGCTCCTGTTAAGCCTGACAGATATTACAGGGTTCCTGACTCACATAAATTCCTTTTTAAAAACCCTGCTGCAGGGTCCCAAGGGAGTTAAGGCTTCAGCTGCAAAAAACCCTACCCCTTCTGACAGGGACTCTAGGACACTGGATAGATGGGGAAAAAAGGTTTACACATCTGCTGCCTTGGCTATAAGGGCCTTAAACTGTCACTTTCATATGCTCAAATATCAGCAACATGTCATGGCATTTCTTAAACAGAAAATGTTGTTAAACTCTGAATGTGCAGAAAACAAGGAAATGCAGGATATATTGCATACAGCTGAACAAGTTGGAAAGCATACTTTGCAATGTGGTTTTGATTCTTTAGAGGCAGTTACAGGCTCTGTAATTGGAAGGCATGCTTGGTTAAAGGAACAAAATATGCCTGATCATGTTAAAGTTAAATTATTAGATGCACCTTTACAGCATGATACTTATTTTGGTGTTAAGGCAGAAGAGGTGTTTAAAGAAAATGGAGGACAAGGCTAAATCTATGCAAACGGTCAAAGATTTCTTACAAGTACAGCCACCTAAGTTTAGTAGACACTGGCCAACAAAGAATTGGTCCTTTCCTGTGTCAGACTGACCTCAAAGGGGCAGACCCAGATGCGCTAGAGGCAAATCCCAGGCGCAAGGTTCATACAGGTCAAAGCAATGGGGTGCTTCTACCTCCAAACGTGAAGGCGACAAATCACAGCCTTACAGAAAACAGTCCCAATGACTTCCTCCTGCCTGCACCAAGCACTTATTTCCTGGTAGCACCCTTAGAGGGAAAATTAGCACTTATTTCCTCAAAACTGGCGTATTATAACCCAGGACAAGTGGGTTCTAAATATAGTGTTACAAGGCTACAAGTTCCATTTCCAAACCCTGCGAAAGGCAAACGGCTGGCCACATCTGCCAAAAAATGAATGGGCAGAGGCACATAAACAAGACTCATCCCTCATGGACATGAGTGCCATTCAACAAGTGCCAGAGCAAGAGCGGGGGCAAGGATTTTACTCAAAACTGATGTTCATCGTGTTTCACTGTTGCAGTCATTACAATTGGGTTATCCTGCTGGCAGGCTACCCACAGTCGGCCCGAGTTCCAAAGTCTAGGTCCGGCATCGGTTGCTGTCTCCTCCTCCCTGACGTCAGTGCGCCAGGGGTATTAAAGATGCAGCCAACGCCATTTTCTTCAGTCTTTCTTGCAGCGCGGTGCCCGAAGCAAAAGCAGTTAGCAAGCGCCGGTCGGCCGAATCCTGAAATTTTCAAATTCGAATTTCAGATCAGAAGTCTTCATTAAAGCTAAGTACCCCGTTGGGGAAACTTTTTTCTTGCTCCAGACCGATGTCAGAGAAAGTTAATAATTGTATTTCTTGTGGGAAGCAAATACCTCATAAGGATTTTCATTCTTACTGTATTCCTTGCCTAGGCCCTGACCACGACGTTGCTAGTTGTCTGATGTTCATCGTGTTACCCTGCTGCAGTCATCACACTTGGGTTATCCTGTCGTCAGGCGGTACCGCAGTCGGCCTGAATTACAAAGTCTTGCTCCGGCGTCGATTGCTGTCGCTTCCTCCCTGGCGTCAGTGCACCAGGGGTATATAGGAGGCATCAGACGCCATTTTCTTCAGTCTTTCTTGCCGTGCGGTGCCCGAAGCAGAAGCAGTTCGTAAGTGTCGGTTGGCCGACTCCTGAGATTTTCGAAGTCGAATTTCAGATCCGAAGTCTTCAATAAATCTAAGTACCCCGTTGGGGAAGCTTTTCTTGCCTCAGACCGATGTCAGAAAAAGTTAACAATTGTATTTCTTGTGGGAAGCAAATACCTCATAAGGACTTTCATTCTTATTGTATACCTTGCCTAGGCCCAGACCACGACGTCACTGGTTGACGGTTTTGTGCTAGATTCAATAAGCAAACTATAAAGCGACGCTTTGATTTCGCACAACACTACTTCGGTAGGAAATTTAATTACACTATGCCGTCGGAGCAACCGACTACCAGCGTGCACAAAAAACACAAAGATAAGGACAGGCAGCCTAGATCCAAGCCAGACTCCGAGGCGTCGGCTGGGCCGGTCGCCGGTTTTCAGTGAGGCGCCTTCGCAGCCCCATGGCTACCGCAGAATTGGAACCCCAGACCGCTTCGGATTCTCTGGCGGAGAGTTCTAGGCCGACGCAGCCATTTTCTTTAGGCCCTACCGACGACACTGCAGAAGAAGCCGGTGCTGCAGAAACACCTTCGGTTTCTGAAGGTGTCTTCAGACCGACCTCTCTCACCATACAATCTTATGCTAAGCTTAAGACTCCTCTAAAACCAAAAAAAGACTGCACTTCAGTCTCCAGTTCAAGGCCCCATGCTTAAGAAACAGATGCTTAAAATGGCTGAAGATTTGATTTCTTTAATCGGGTTCCCAACCCCCACCCGACAAAAGGCCTAGACCAAAGGAGGATTATGCCTCCTCTGATCAGGTGTCTATTTCCTCAGGCTCCTCTGAGGAACAAGATTACTCCTTTCCCCCTTATGAAGATTCTGATGCTGAGGATTCCATTCCCTCAGCTTCTCCCCTTGAAGACTATTCCTTTGAGGAAACCTTACATACCATGAGGGAACATTTCCACTGGGAAGGTCAGGACTACTCCGACTCAAAGAAAAGGCTCCGAGAGTTTCTTTTACTCCCCCAGCACTGACCACTTGCTATCCCCCCAGTTTTAGACATTGTGGATGATGTTTACTTAGAATCTAGTCTAAATCCAGATTCTCTGCCTCCTGCTCCAGCCAAACCAGATAGATACTATAGAGTGCCTGACTCTCACAAATTCCTTTACAAAAGTCCTGTTGCTGACCCAGAGACCATCTCCCAGGGTCCCAAAGGGGCTAAGGCTTCTATGGCTAAAAATCCTGTACCCTCTGAAAGGGACTCCAGAGCACTAGATAGGTGGGGGAAGAAGGTTTACACCCCAGCTACTCTAGCTATGAGAGCACTAAATTGTCAATTTCACATGCTTAAATACCAGCAATTCCTAATGTCTCAAATAAAACAAAAGATGAGCACACACCCTCAACAGTCTGAATTGAAGGAGATGCAGGATCTGTTGCATGCAGCTGAACAGGTGGGCAAGCATACTTTACAATGTGGATTTGATTCGTTGGAATCTTCCTGTAGAGCAGCTGTTACTGGGTCTGTTATACGTAGGCATGCTTGGTTAAAGGAACAAACTCTTAAAGCGGGATGTCCTATTTGGGGTTAAAGCAGGAGTCGTCTTAAAGAAAATGGAGGATAAGGCAAAATCTATGCAGATGGTCAAAGATTTCTTACAGGTTCAGCCCCCACGCTTCAGCAGAAATTGGCCAACAAAAAATTGGTCCTTTCCAGCTACTGACAGACCACAGAGGGGTAAATACAGATGCCCAAGGGGCAGAGGACAAGCATAAACCCATTCCAAACTTGACAATGAGGCACTGCAACACAGAAGGGAGGAGAAGACAGGTCCCAAACTACTAGAAGGCAAACACAATGACTTAAACCTCAAATTGCCAAGCAATACTCTCTTGGCAGCTCCCTTGGGAGGAAAATTAGCACTTTTTACAGACAACTGGCGCATCGTCACAAAGGACAAATGGGTCCTAGACATTATCTCACAAGGATGCAGATTCCATTTCCGCACCTTGCCACCGATGAAAGGAATGCCAAACCTGCCACAAAATCAATGGGCAGAGGCACAAAAACAAATTACAGCTCTCATGGACATGAGCCATTCAACTGGTACCTACACGGGAGCAATGCCAAGGATTTTACTCAAGGCTCTTTCTAGTCCCCAGAAAGGACAATGCTTGGAGACCCATTTTGGACATTTCAATCCTAAACACCTTCTTACAAGTACCCAAATTCAAGATGCTAACACTACAGCAGCTTCTTCCCATGTTGGGCAAGAAAGCATGGCTAGTAACATTGGACCTCAAGGAGGCATACCTGCATGTCCCTATCGGACAAAATGGCAGACGATACCTCAGTTTCATTGCGGGTTCAACCCATTACCAATTCTCTGCACTGCCCTTTGGCTTATCCACTGCGCCCAGGGTCTTCACAAAATGCCTGGCACCAGTAATTGCATACTGCAGACAGAGGAATTCAAATATACCCATACCTGGATGACTGCCTTATCCAAGCAGAAAGCAAGGACATTCTCTTACAACATCTGGCTTTTGTAAAACACCTAAGTTGCCTAGGGTACACAGTAAACGAAAAGAAATCAAAACTAGTACCCTCACAAAGTATGACATTCTTAGGTGCCAGCTTGAATACAACGGCCCAGATGGCTTATCTGACGCCAGACAAACAACTGCAACTGACTCAATACTTCAAAACAATGGCAAGAAAGACCCAAGTCCCTGCAAGAAAAATTCTGCAGGCCTTGGGCTTCATGGCATTTTGCATACTACTAATACCGCTTGCAAAACTGCATATGAGGAAATTACAGTGGTACCTAAAAAGCGTATGGACTCAACACAGCCACAGCTTGGACACAATGATATCTCTCATTCCCTGCCTTCAACAAGAGTTTATATGGTGGTCACAGGCATGTCACCTCAACAAGGGTCAACCTTTCACCTTACCCCCAGCCAGGCAAACTATGACAACAGATGCATCGGGCTATGCCTGGGGGGCACACATGGCAGGACGGTGCGTTCAAGGCATATGGACTGCAGATCAAAAGAATCTGCCCATCAATCAAAAAGAAATGCTAGCTGTACAGAATGCCCTGACAGCCTTCAAGGACCCCTTACATCCAGGACAGCTGACAATAAGGACGGACAGCACCACAGTAATGTGGTACATAAACAAACAAGGGGGTACACACTCCTACCCTCTATGCAGGCAAGCAATGACCTTGTGGAACACAGCACTGACTTACCAAGTTCAATTACAAGCTCAATTCCTGCCAGGAAAAAAGAACACATTGGCAGACTACCTAAGCAGAAGCGTCTTGGATCCCCACGAGTGGAAACTGGATCCACAAGTTTTTGCAATAACTCAAAAATGGGGGCACCCAGACATAGACCTGTTTGCCAGCCCCCAAAATTATCAGCTAACAAAATTTTGTACAAGGACATTCTACCATCAAGCTTGGAAAGTGGACGCACTCTCATTCAGTTGGAAAAACCTGACAGTATATGCCTTCCCTCCATTGCCCCTTCTCACAAAGGTGCTGCTGAAAGTCAGGATGGAGAGACCCCGGATGATACTCATTGCTCCAGACTGGCCACGCCAGCACTGGTACCCACTATTAAGGAATATGACCCAGGGCCCACCATGGATTTTACCACAAATTACTCATCTGCTCACACAGCAAGACAGTCAGATTCTACACAGCCAGCTCAAAACCTTAAATTTGGCTGCATGGCAAACCACCTAAGCAACCAGCCAGCTCCTCTTTCTCAAGCGGTTATGGATGTTATTCTGGAAGCCAGGAGGCCCAGCACCAGGAAGGCCTACTCAGACAAATGGAAAAGGTTTTGCGCCTGGAACCAAGTTAAAGGCCAAAGTACCCTTCAGCCAGACATACCTCAGATTCTACAATATTTAACTGAGAATGTTACACAAAGGGCTTTCTTTTTCATCTATTAAAATCCACGCCTCAGCTATTTCAGCTCACTACAACACGGATCCTCCCTTATTTTCACATCCGCTTCTATGGCAGTTTCTCAGAGGGGCCAAAAACATTAGGCCTCCCAGGAGAGCACCAACACCAACCTGGGACCTCAATTTTGTTCTGGAAAAACTTACGCTACCACCTTTTGAACCAGCTTTCTCAGCTGACTTAAAGTTTATATCATGGAAGACTGCCCTGCTACTAGCAATAACTTCAGCCAGAAGAGTCTCAGAGCTTCAGGCACTAATGGCAGTATAGCCTTTCCTCATTTTTCATCAAGACAGAGTTTCTCTACGAACTAACCCGTCCTTTATGCCTAAGGTGGTATCCAGTGGGGCTCTAAATCAATCCATCCATTTACCCACCTTCTTTCCAAATCCACAGAACAAAGGAGAAAGACTCTTGCACTCCTTGGACATTCACAGGCAACTGCGTTACTACTTGGATAAAACTAAGGTTTTCAGAAAATCTGACCAGCTCTTTGTATCCTATGCTACAGCTTCACAAGGAAAGGCTATCTCAAAACAGACTATTTTCAAATGGATAGGACATTGCATTCGTTTTTGCTACACCCACCATGAAAACCAGTTCCTGCTAGCATAAGGCCCCACTCTACCAGGGCAGCAGCTACAGCCTTCCTATCCAACCAAGGATATTTTGGAAGCTGCAACTTGGAGTTCAGTACACACCTTCACCAAACACTATCACTTACCACTTTACTCTAAGACTAGAGCTGGCTTCGCCACTACAGTTTTGCAGGGCCTTCTAGCCTCCTCTAACCCTGTTTGACTCCACCTCCCATCCTTAGCTTTGGGATTCTGCCCAAGTGTGATGACTGCAGCAGGGTAACACGATGAACATAGTACAGTTTTGTACCTACCATAAATGTAGATGTTCGAATGTATACCCTGCTGCAGTCCAGGTTACCCTCCCTCCATCCCCTCTGACCTAACTAAAACCTTTCAATGCCTTAAAATCTGATCCTACCTTTGTGGTGTATTTGCTTATAGCTGGAGGGATGTTTTGTTTGTGCTAAATTTTTATTATTGGTACTATCTACTGACCAAAATTTTCGGGGGGCACCTGACATCTGGGGCAAGAAAAACTGAAGAAAATGGCGTCGGATGCCTCCTGTATACCCCTGGCGCACTGACGTCAGGGAGGAAGCGACAGCAACCGACGGACCAAGACTTTGGAATTCAGGCCGACTGCAGGACCGCCTGATGACAGGATAACCCAAGTGTGATGACTGCAGCAGGGTATACACTCGAACATCTACATTTATGGTAGGTACAAGACTGTACTTTTTGTGCTACATTTAACCAATGCGCTATTAAGCGTCAGTACGATTTTGTATTTCATTACTTTGGCAGAAGATTCAATTATTTAATGCCATTGGAACAGCCGACTACTGGAGTTTATAAAAAGCGCAAAGAAAAAGAAAAGGACAGGCATCTGAGATCCAAAAACGACGACGAGGCTTCTGTTAGGCTGTCGCCGGTTCTCAGTGAGGCGCTTTCGCAGCCTCTTGACGCCCGCTACCTCAGAGCCACAGGCCACTTCCGACTCCCACGTGGAGCCGACTAGGCCACTGGAAACTCAAGGTATTGGACACTCGGAAACTATTACCTCAGATGGGTCCGGAGCCGCTTAGCAGGCATCGGCTTCTGAGGGTGTTTTCAGGCCTACACAGTTTTATGTAAAATCAGCTTCACCTTCAAAGGCAAAGACTAAAGCAGCTCTAAAGACAAAGAAACAAGTACAGCATTCTCATGGACAGGCCTCCATGCCTAAAAAACAGATGCTTAAAATGGCCGAATACCTAATTACTTTGATCAGGGGTTCCCATCACCCTCTTGATAAGAGGCCTAGGCAAGAGATAGAATATGAATCTTCAGATCAGGTTTCCATTTCCTCTGATTCCTCCTCTTCTGAACAGAAATATTCCCTTCCTCCCTATGAGGATTCGGATGCTAAAGAATCTATCCCTTCAGCCTCCCCTCCTGAGGATTATTCTTTTGGGGGAGACCCTGCATACTATGAGGGAGCATTTCCACTGGGAGTGCCGAGATTTCTCAGAATCCAAGAAAAGGCTCAGAGACCTCCTTTTATTACCTCAGCACAGGCCCCTTGCTTTTCTCCCTGTTTTAGACATTGTAGATGATGTATTTTCAGAGTCCGGTCTGTCTCCTGACTCTCTACCACCAACAACTTTTAAGCCAAACAGATACTACAGGGTTCCTGATTCACATAAATTTCTTTACACCCTGCTGCTGACCCAGAAACTTTCTCAGGGTCCCAAGGGGGTCAAGGCTTCCACTGCAAAAAAAACTCTATCCCCTCTGATAGGGATTCTAGGGCCCTGGACAGACGGGGGGGAAAGATTTATACTTCTGCTACCTTGGCTATAAGAGCTTTAAATTGTCAGATGTTCATAGTGTTTCACTGTTGCAGTCATTACACTTGGGTTATCCTGCTGGCAGGCTACCTGCAGTTGGCCTGAATTCGAAAGTCTTGGTCCGGCGTCGGTTGCTGTCGCCTCTTCCCTGATGTCACTGCACCAGTGGTGTAAAAGATGCAGCCGACACCATTTTCTTCTGTCTTTCTTGCCGCGTGGTGCCCGAAGCAAAAGCAGTTCACAAGTGTAGGTCGGCCGACTCCTGAAATTTTCGAAATTGAATTTCAGATCTGAAGTCTTCAATAAAGCTAAGTACCCCGTTGGGGAAACTTTTTTCTTGCTCCAGACCGATGTCAGAAAAAGTTAACAATTGTATTTCTTGTGGGAAGCAAAATACTTCATAAGGATTTTCACTCTTACTGTATTCCTTGCCTAGGCCCTGACCACAACGTTGCTAGTTGTCGGATTTGTGCTAGATTTAACCAACGCAGTATTAAGCGTCGGTACAATTTTGCTTTTCATTACTTTGGCAGAAGGTTTAACTACATAATGCCGTCAGAACAGCCGACGACCAGAGTTCATAAAAAGCGCAAGGAAAAAGAAAAGGGCAGGCATCCGAGGTCCAAAACCGATTATGAAGCCTCTTCTAGGCCAGTCGCCGGTTCTCAGTGAGGCGCTTTCGCAGCCCCTGACACCCGCTACCTCAGAGCCACAGGCCGCCTCCGACTCCCACGTGGAGACAGCTAGGCCTCTGGATACTCAAGGTATTGGGCTTTCGGAAACTAATCCCTCAGATGGGTCCGGAGCTGCTGAGCAGGCATTGGCTTCTGAGGGTGTTTTCAGACCTACACAGCTTTATATCAAGCCAACTTCAGCATCAAAGACTAAAACAATTTTAAAGACAAGAAAACAAGTACAGCTTTCTCCAGGACAGACTTCCATGCCTAAGAAACAGATGCTCAAAATGGCCGAAGACCTAATTACTTTGATCAGGGGCTCCCATCCTCCTCCTGATAAGAGGCCTAGGCAAGACACTGAATATGATTCCTCTGATCAGGTTTCCATTTCCTCTGACTCCTCTTCGGAACAGGGATACGCTATTCCTCCCTTTGAGGATTCTGATGCTGAAGAATGTGTTCCTTCAGCTTCTCCTCCTGAGGATTATTCATTTGGGGAATCCTTGCATACCATGAGGGAGCATTTCCACTGGGAGAGCCAAGATTATTCAGATTCTAAGAAAAGGCTCAGAGACTTTCTTTTACTTCCTCAGCACAGACATTTTGCTATTACTCCTGTTCTAGACATTGTAGATGTCTTTTCAGAGTCCGGCCTGTCTCCCGACTCTTTACCTCCTGCACCTGTTTAGCCAGACAGATACTACAGGGTTCCATATTCTCATAAATTTCTAAATAAAAACCCTGCTGCTGACCCAGAAACTATTTCACAGGGTCCCAAAGGGGTCAAACCTGCTACTGCAAAAAACCCTGTCCCCTCAGATAGAGATTCTAGGGCACTGGACAGATGGGGGGAAAAAAGTTTACACTTCTGCTACCTTGGCTGTAAGGGCTTTAAATTGTCAATTTCATATGCTTAAATATCAGCAATATTTAATGTCTGTGTTAAAACAGAAAATGTTGACAAATTCTGAATGTGCTGAGAACAAAGAATTGCAGGATTTATTGCATGCAGCTGAACAAGTGGGAAAACATACTTTGTAATGTGGTTATGATTCACTGGAGGCCTCTTGCATTGCCGCTGTAACAGGCTCGGTCATTAGAAGGCATGCTTGTTTAAAAGAACAGACTCTGCCTTATCATGTTAAACCAAAATTATTGGAAGCTCCATTACAGCATGCTACTTTGTTTGATGTTAAGGTAGAAGAGGCGTTGAAGAAAATGGAGGATAAAGCTAAATCTATTCAGACAGTGAAGGATTTCTTACAGGTGCAGCCACCCAGATTTAGCAGGAACTGGCCTTCTAAGAATTGGTCCTTTCCCGTGTCAGACAGGCCACATAGAGGCAGATACAGATGCCCTAGAGGCAGACAACAGCCCCAGGGCTCATACAGGCCCAAACAGTGGGGTGCTTCTATCTCCAAAAGCAGAGAAGACAAATCACAGCCATATTGGAACAGTCCCAATGACTTCCCTCTGCCAATGCCAAGCATTTATCTTTTGGCAGCACTCTTAGGGGGAAAGCTAGCTCTTTTTTCACAAAATTGGCACATGATTACCCAGGACAAATGGGTCTTAAATATAGTCTCTCAGGGCTACAGGTTTCACTTTCACACCCTTCCAAAGGCAAAAGGTATGCCAGACCTGCCACACAATCAATGGGCACAGGCACAAAACCAAGATTCATCCCTCATGGACATGAGGGCTATTCAGCCAGTGCCACAACAAGAGCAGGGACAAGGATTTTACTCAAGACTTTTCTTAGTACCAAGAAAGGACAAAGCGTGGAGACCAATTCTGGACCTGTCTATTCTAAATAGTTTTCTGGACGTTCCGAAATTCAAAATGTTGACTCTGCAGCAGCTTCTGTCCATGCTGGGCAAAAAGGCTTGGCTTGTAACTTTGGACCTCAGAGGCATACCTCCATGTCCCAATCAGACAATCTTGCAGAAGATACCTCAGATTCATAGCTGGCTCAAAGCACTACCAATTCTCTGCACTGCCCTTTGGCTTATCTACTGCGCCCGGGGTCTTCACAAAATGCCTGGCACCAGTAATTGCATTTTGCAGACAAAAAGGAATTCAAATATATCCCTACTTGGACGACTTCTTTATTCAAGCAGAGGCCAAAGACATTCTACTAAAGCATTCGGCATTTGTAAAAAGATTACTAATTTGCCTAGGGTACACAGTAAAAGAAAATACATCAAAACTAATACCCTCTCAAGAGAGAATATTCCTGGGTGCAAGCTTAAATACAACTGCCCAGATGGCTTATCTCACACCAGACAAACAAAGGCATCTGACTTCTTACTTCGAAAACATGGCAGCAAAGACCCAGTTATCTGCAAGAAAAATTCTGCAGGCTTTGGGCTACATGGCCTCCTGCATTCTGCTAATTTATATGCAAGACTGCATATGAGGAAACTACAATGGTACCTAAAAAGTGTTTGGACTCAACATTGCCACAGCCTGGAATCATTAATTTCCCTCTTTCCTTGCCTACAACAGGAGTTTCGATGGTGGGCACAGGCCTTTCACCACAACAAGGGACCGCCATTCACTTTACCCACAGCCAGCCAAACACTAACAACAGATGCATCAGATTATGCCTGGGGGGCCCACATGGCAGGAAAATGTATTTAGGGCACATGGCCCCCAAGCCAAAGGCATCTACACATCAATCAAAAAAGAGATGCTAGCGGTACAAAATGCCCTGACAGCCTTCAAGGACCTACTTCATCCAGGACAGCTGCTGATAAAGACGGACAGCACCACAGTCATGTGGTACATAAGCAGGGGGGCACACATTCCTACCCCCTCTGCAGACAAGCCATGATTTTGTGGAACACAGCATTGACTTACCAAGTACACCTGCAAGCACAATTCCTGCCAGGAAAAACAAATGCTCTGGCAGACGAACTAAGCAGAAACCTCATGGACCCTCATGAGTGGAAACTAGATCCACAAATCTTCAGCATGATAACAAGGAAATGGGGACGTCAAGACATAGATTTTTTTGCCTCCCCTCACAACTGCCAACTTCAGAGATTCTGCACAAGGACTTATGACAAACAAGCATGGAAAGTGGATGCCCTGTCATTCAGCTGGAACAACCTTACAGTATATGCCATTCCTCCACTGCCTCTCCTCCCTAAGGTACTCCTAAAGGTCAGACAAGAGAAGCCACAAATGATACTGATTGCCCCGGATTGGCCACGCCAACACTGGTACCCAATCCTAAGGAGCTTGTCCCAAGGCCCAGCCTGGACATTACCTCAAATTCCTCATTTACTGACCCAACAAAACAATCAGATTCTGCACAGCCAACTCGGAACTCTAAATCTAGCTGCATGGAGGATAATGTAACCATTCAGAATACACCTCTCTCTAAAGCGGTTATGGATGTCATTTTGGAGACCAGGAGGACAAAACCAGAAAATCTTGTGCAGAAAAATGGAAGATATTCTGTGCTTGGAACCAGGCACAAGGAATTGACACCCTTGTTCCAAATATTCCTCATATTTTACAATATCTAACTGAGATGCTGGACAAAGGCCTATCCTTCTCATCATTAAAAATCCATGCCTCTGCCATTTCAGCTCATTACAATGCAGACCCACCTATTTCTTCATATCTGTTGCTTAGGCAGTTCCTCAGGGGTGCCAAAAACATAAGACCTCCAAGGAGAGCACCAATACCTGCATGGGACCTCAATTTTGTCTTGGAAAAACTCACAATGCCTCCTTTTGAGCCAGCCAATACAGCTGACATAAAATTCTTATCATGGAAAACAGCTCTGCTCCTAGCAATAACTTCAGCAAGAAGAGTCTGAGTTACAGGCATTAATGGCTGTGGAACCTTTTATTATCTTCCGTCCGGACAGGGTTTCTCTAAGGACAAACCCGACATTTATGCCTAAGGTAGTGTCCAGTGTGGCTCTTAACCAAACCATTCATTTGCCTACTTTTTACCCAAACCTGCAGAATAAAAGGGAGAGACTTCTGCATTCTTTGGACATACACAGACAGCTACGCTTCTACTTGGACAAAACTAAAGCTTTCAGAAAGACTGAGCAACTTTTAGTGGCATATGCTGCAGGATTGCAAGGAAAGGCTATCTCAAAGCAGACTACTTGAAAATGGATAGGACACTGCATTAGTTTCTGCTATTCACAACATGGTAAATCAGTGCCTAATGGCATTAGACCACATTCTGCCAGGGCAGCAGCCACCTCAGCAGCCTTCCTCAGAGGAGTACCAACCAAGGATATTTTGGACGCTGCAACTTGGACTTCAGTGCACACTTTTACTAAGCACTACCACTTGCCTCTTTACTCTAAATCCAGAGCAGGCTTTGCCACTGCAGTCTTACAGGGCCTTATAGCTACTCCTAATTCTATTTAGACCCAGCCGCCCAACCTCAGCTTTGGGATTCAACCCAAGTGTAATGACTGCAACAGTGAAACACGATGAACATAGCACAGTTGTGTACCTACCATAAATGTAGATAGAGTGTATTCACTGTTGCAGTCCAGGTTACCCACCCAGCATCACCCTTTTTTGCCGGGACTTATCTGTACTTTTCTATCCTATACAACCTATGTGGTGTATTTGCTTGTAGGTAAAGGTATTGTTATTTTAGTGCATGCTTTTATTAGCAATGTTTTTTAGCCTACCCTTTTGGGGGCACCTGACATCTGGGGCAAGAAAAAACTGAAGAAAATTGAGTCGCTGCATCTTTTATATACCCCTGGCGCACTGACGTCAGTGAAGAGGCCACAGCAACTGACGCCGGACCAAGACTTTGGAATTCAGGCCGACTGCGGGTAGCCTGCCAGCAGGATAACCCAAGTGTAATGACTGCAACAGTGAATACACTCGAACATCTACATTTATGGTAGATACACAACTGTACTTTTCATATGCTTAAATATCAGCAATATCTTATGTCACTGCTTAAACAGAAAATGTTGACAAATTCAGAATGTGCAGAAAACAGAAATGTAATATTTATTGTATGCAGCTGAACAAGTGGGAAAGCATACTTTGCAATGTGGTTTTATTCTCTAGAGGCCTCCTGAAGGGCCGCAGTTACATATTCTGTCATTAGGTGGCATGCTTGGTTAAAAGAACAGAATCTGCCTGATCATGTTAAAGCAAAACTATTAGATGCTCCATTACAACATGCTACCTTGTTTGGTGTTTAAGCAGAAGTGTTAAAGCAAATGGAGGGCAAAGCTAAATCTATGCAAACAGTGAAGGATTTCTTACAGGTACAGCCTCCCAGATTTAGCAGGAACTGGCCTACAAAGAATTGGTCCTTTCCAGTGTCAGGCCGCAAAGAAGCAGATACAAACTCCCCAGATGTAGATCACAGCCCCAAGGCTCACACAGGCCTAAACAATGGGGTGTTTCTACCTCCAAAAGCGGAGAGGAAAAATCACAGCCATACAGGAAACAGTCTCAGTAACTTTACCCTGCCAGCACCAAGCACTTATCTTTTGGCAGCTCCTTTGGGGGGAAAACTAGCACTTTTTTCACAAAATTGGCATATGATCACCCAGGACAAATGGGTCTTACATATCGTGTTTCAAGGCTACAGGTTCCACTTTCACACCCTACCAAGGCCAAACGGTATGCCAGACCTACCACGCAATCAGTGGGCAGAGGCACAAAAACAAGTTTCATCCCTGATGGACATGAGGGCTATTCAGCAAGTACCACAGCAAGAGCAGGGACAAGGATTTTACTCCAGGCTATTCTTGGTACCCAGAAAGGACAAAGCCTGGAGACCAATACTGGACCTGTCTATCCTAAACACATTCCTGGATATTCCAAAATTCATAATGTTAACTCTGCAGCAGCTTCTGCCCGTGCTGGGCAAGAAGGCTTGGCTTGTGGCTTTAGACCTAAAAGAGGCATACCTGCATGTCCCAATTACAGTCATGCAGAAGATACCTCAGATTTATAGCTGGCTCAATGCACTACCAATTCTCTGCACTGACCTTTGGCTTATCTACTGCTCCCAGGGTCTTCACAAAATGCCTGGCACCAGTAATTGCATTTTGCAGACAAAGCGGAATACAAATATATCCTTGCTTGGACGACTGCCTTATTCAAGCAGAGAACAAGGACATTCTAGTATAGCATCTGGCATTGGTAAAAAGATTACCAACAGGTCTAGGGTACACAGTAAACGAAAAGAAATCAAAACTCGTACCCTCTCAAGAGATAATATTCCTGGGTGCAAGCTTAAATACAACTGCCCAGATGGCTTATCTCACACCAGACAAATACAGACAAATGACAACTTATTTCAGAATGTTGGCAACAGAGAACCAGTTATCTGCAAGAAAAATTCTGCAGGCTTTGGGCTTCATGGCATACTGCTAATTTCATATGCAAGACTGCATATGAGGAAACTTCAATGGTATCCAAAAAGTGTTTGGACTCAACATTGCCACAGCCTGGAAACAATAATTACCCTAATTCCCTGCCTGCAACAGGAGTTTAGATTGTGGGCAAAAGCCTGACACCTGAACTGGGGACAGCCATTCACCTTACCCACAGCTAGGCAGACATTGACAACAGATGCATCAGATTATGCCTGGGGGGCCCATATGGCAGGAAGATGTATTTAGGGCACATGGTTCTAAGTCAAATGCATCTACATACTTTAAAAAAAAGATGCTAGGTGTTCAGAATGCCCTGAGAGCCTTCAAGGATCTACTTCATCCAGGACAACTACTACAGTCATGTGGCACATAAGCAGGGGGGAACGCATTCCTACCCCCTCTGCAGACTAGCCATGAACTTGTGGGACACAGCACTGACTTACCAAGTACATCTGTAAGCACAATTCCTGCCAGGAAGGGTAAATACTCTGGCAGACTAACTAAGCAGAAACCTAATGGATCCCCACGAGTGGAAATTGGATCCACAAGTCTTCAGCATGATAACAAGGAACTGGGGATGCCCGGACATAGACCTATTTGCCTCTCCTCACAACTGCCAACTACAGAGATTCTGCACAAGAACTTATCACAAGCAAGCATGGAAAGTGGATGCTCTATCTTTCAGCTGGAAAAACCTAACAGTATATGCCTTTCCACCTCTGCCTCTCCAAGGTACTCCTCAAAGTCAGACAAGAGAAGCCAAAAATGGTACTGATTGCCCTAGACTGGCCCCGCCAGCACTGGTACCCCAATCATAAAGAGCTTGTCTCAATGCCCAGCTTGGACATTACCTCAAATTCCTCACTTATTGACCCAACAAGACAAATACTGCACAGCTAACTCAGGACCTTAAACCTGGCAGCATGGCGAATAATGTAACCATTCAAGACACACCTCTCTCTAAAGCAGTGATGGATGTTGTCTTGGAGGCCAGGAAGGAGGCCTAGCACCAGAAAATCTTATGCAGAAAAATGGAAGAGTTTCTGTGCTTGGAACCAGGCACAAGGTATTGATACGACTGTTCCAAATATTCCTCAGATTTTGCAGTACTTAACTGAGATGCTGGATAAAGGCCTTTCCTTTTCATCAATTAAAATTCATGCCTCTGCCATTTCAGCTCATTACAATACAGAGCCACCTATATTTTCTCATCCGTTACTAAGGCAGTACCTCAGAGGGGCCAGAAACATATGTCCTCCAAGGAGAGCACCAGTACCTGCATGGGACCTCAACTATGTCTTGAAAAACTCACACTGCCTCCTTTTGAGCCAGCCTCTGCAGCTGATATAAAATTCTTATCCTGGAAAACAGCTCTGCTCCTAGCAATAACCTCCGCTAGACGAGTCTCAGACTTACAGGCACTCGTGGCTGTGGAACTTTTTATCATCTTCCATCCTGACAGGGTTTCTCTAAGGACAAACCGTACATTTATGCCTAAGTTAGTGTCCAATGTGGCCCTTAACCAAACATTTCATTTGCCTACCTTTTACCCAAACTCACAGAATAAGGGTGAGACATCTGCATTCTTTGGACATTCACAGGCAGCTACGCTTCTACTTGGACAGAACCAAAGCTTTCAGAAAGACTGAACAACTTCTAGTGGCATATGCTGCAGGATCACAAGGAAAGCCCATCTCCAAACAGACTATTTCGAAGTGGATAGGCCACTGCATTCGTTTCTGCTATTCACAGCATGGCAAATCAGTGCCTAAGGGCATTAGGCTACATTCAACTAGAGCAGCAACTACTTCAGCAGCCTTCCTCAGAGGAGTACCAACCAAAGACATCTTAGACGCTGCAACTTGGAGTTCAGTGCATACTTTTACAAAGCACTATCACTTACCTCTCTACTCTAAATCCATGGCAGGCTTTGCCACTGCCGTTCTGCGGGGCCTTATAGCCTCTCCTAATCCTATTTAGCTCCAGCCTCCCAACCTTAGCTTTGGGATTCAACCCAATTGTAATGACTGCAACAGTGAAACACAAAGAACATAGTACAGTTGTGTACCTACCATAAATGTAGATGTTCGAGTGTATTCACTGTTGCAGTCCAGGTTACCCTCCCACCATCCCCCTTTTCCTTGCTGGGACTTATCTGTACTTCTCTATTCTATACAACATATGTGGTGTATTTGCTTGTAGATGAAGGAAAAGTTGTTTTTTGGTGTATGCATGCTTATTGGCATAATTTAGCTTACCATTTTAGGGGCACCTGACATCTGGGGCAAGAAAAACTGAAGAAAATGGCGTCTGCTGCATCTTTTATACCCCTGGCGCACTGACGTCAGGGAGGAGGCGACAGCAACTGACGCCGGACCTAGACTTTGGAACTCGGGCCGACTGCGGGTAGCCTGCTAGCAGGATAACCCAATTGTAATGTCTGCAACAGTGAATACACTCGAACATCTACATTTATGGTAGGTACACAACTGTACTTTCTTGGTACCCAGAAAGGACAAGGCCTGGAGACCAATACTGGACCTATCGATTCTGAACACATACCTGGATATTCCAAAATTCAAAATGTTGACTTTGCAGCAGCTTCTGCCCATGCTGGGCAAGAACGCTTGGCTTGTAACTTTAAACCTAAAAGATGCATACCTGCATGTCCCAATCAGACAAATATGCAGAAGATACCTCAGATTCAAGGCTGGCTCAATGCATTGCCAATTCTCTACTCTGCCCTTTGGCTTATCTACTGCGCCCAGGGTCTTTACAACGTGCTTGGCACCAGTAATTGCATTTTGCAGACAGAGGAATACATATATACCCCTACCTGGACGACTGTCTAATTCAAGCAGAGAACGACGACTTCCTTTTACAGCATCTGGCATTTGTGAAAAAAACTTCTAACATGCCTAGGGTACACAGTCAACGAAAAGAAATCAAAACTAGTACCCTCTCAAGAGATAATATTCCTGAGTGCAAGCTTAAATACAACTGCCCAGATGGCTTATCTCATACCAGACAAAGGCAACTGACTACCTATTTCAAAATGTTAGCAACAAAGGCCCAGTTATCTGCAAGAAAAATTCTGCATCCTATTAATTCCATATGCAAGACTGCATATGAGGAAACTTCAGTGGTACCTAAAAAGTGTTTGGACTCAACATTGCCACAGCCTGGAAACCATAATTACTCTCATTCCCTGCCTGCAACAGGAGTTTCGATGGTGGGCAAAGGCCTAGTCACCAAAACAAGGGACAGCCATTCACATTACCCCAAGCCAGGCAGACACTAACAACGGATGCATCAGATTATGCCTGGGGGGGCCCACATTGCAAGAAGATGCATTCAGGGAATATGCACCTCAAACCAAATGCATCTACATATCAATCAAAAATTGATGCTAACTGTTCAAAATGCCCTGACAGCCTTCAAGGACCTACTTCATCCAGGACAACTACTGATAAAGACAGACAACACCACGGTCATGGGGTGCATAAACAAGCAGGGGGGCACACATTCTTATCCCCTTTGTAGACTAGCTATGACTTTGTGGGACACAGCATTGACTTACCAAGTACATCTGCAGGCACAATTCCTGCCAGGAAGGAAAAATACGCTGGCAGACGAACTAAGCAGAAACCTCATGGATCCCCGCGAGTGGCAGCTGGATCCACAAGTCTTCAACATAACAAGGAAATGGGGATGCCCGGACATAGATCTATTTGCCTCCCCTCACAACTACCAACTAAAGAGATTCTGCACAAGGATGTATCACAAACAAGCATGGAACGTGGACGCCCTGTCCTTCAGCTGGAAAAACCTATCAGTATATGCCTTTCCCCCTCTGCCTCTCCTCCCCAAGGTGTACTCCTAAAGGTCAGACAGGAGAAGCCAAAGATGATACTGATTGCACCAGACTGGCCCCGCCAGCACTGGTACCCAATATTAAGGAGCTTGTCTCAATGCCCAGCTTGGACCTTACCTCAAGTACCACATCTACTATCCCAGCAAAACAATTAGATCCTGCACAGCCAGCTCAGAACTTTAAACCTGGCAGCCTGTCGAATAATGTAGTCATACAAAACACACCTGTCATTTGGAATGGATGTCATTTTGGAAGCCAGAAGACCTAGTACTAGAAAATCTTATGCTGGAAAATGGAAGAGATTCTGTTCTTGGAACCAGGCACAAGGAACAGATACAGCTGTGCCAAATATTCCTCAGATTTTACAATACTTAACTGAGATGCTGGACAAAGACCTATCTTTCTCATCTATTAAAATACATGCCTCTGCCATTTCGACCCATTACAATGCAGAGCCACCAATCTTTTCTCATTCCTTATTAAAACACTACCTCAGAGGAGCCAAAAATTTAAGGCCTTCCAGGAGATCACCAATGCCTGCATGGGACCTCAACTACGTCTTGGAAGAACTCACCCTGCCTCCTTTTGAACCAGTTGCTACTGCGGATATAAAGTTTTTATCTTGGAAAACAGCTCTGCTCTTAGCAATAACTACTGCAAGACGAGTTTCAGAGATACACGCACTCATGGATGTGGTGCCTTTTATCATTTTTTATCCGGACGGGGTCTCCCTGAGGACAAACCCAGCATTTATGCCTAAAGTGGTGTCCAGTGTGGCTCTTAACCAAACCCATTCATCTGCAAACTTTTTATCCAAATCCACAGAACAAGGGGGAAAGAATTCTGCATTCTTTGGACATACACAGACAGCTTAGATTCTACTTGAACAGAACCAAGGTTTTCAGAAAGACAGAGCAATTACTAGTGGCATATGCTGCAGGATCACAAGGAAAGGCTGTCTCAAAGCAGACTGTTTCAAAGTGGATAGGCCGCTGCATTTGTTTCTGCTACTTATACCATGGCTAGCCAGTGCCTAAAAGCATTAGGACACATTCCACCAGAGCTGCAGCCACTTCAGCAGCCTTTCTCAGGGGAGTACCAACCAAGGATATTTTAGAGGCAGCTACTTGGAGTTCAGTGCACACCTTTACAAAGCACTATCATCTGCCACTCTGCTCTAAATCCAGGGCAGGCTTTGCCGCTCCTAATGCTGTTTAGCTCCAGCCTCTTATCCATAGCTTTGGGACTCTACCCAAATGTAATGACTGCAGCAGTGAAACACAAAGAACATAGTACAGTTGTGTACACTTACCATAAATGTAGATGTTCGAGTGTATTCACTGTTGCAGTCCAGGTTGCCCACCTGCCATCCCCCTTTCTTCTGATGGAACCTATCTTTCCTTCTGTGATTTATACAACCTATGTGGTGTATTTGCTTGTAGATGAAGGTAAAGTTTATATTGGGCATGTGTTTATGTATATATATAAATTTTGGCTACCATTTTAGGGGCACCAGACATCTGGGGCAAGAAAAACTTAAGAAAATGGCGTCGGCCGCATCTTTTATACCCCTGACGTCAGGGAAAGGGCGACAGCAGCCGACGCAGGACCCAGGACTTTGGAATTCAGGCCGACTGAGGGCAAACCTGCCAGCAGAATTACCGATATGTAATGACTGCAACAGTGAATACACTCGAACATCTGCATTTATGGTAAGTGTACACAACTGTACTTTGCTCAGACTTTCTTAGAGATTTTGTCCTGTTCAAGTAGAATCTTAGTTGTGTGTGTACATCCAGTGAATGCAGAATCCGCTCCCCCTTGTTCTGCGGATTTGGGAAAAAAGTTGGCAGGTGAATGGTCTGGTTAAGAGCCACACTGGATACCCCCTTAGGCAAAGAAGAATTGGTCCTGAGTGCCACCCTGTCCGGGTAAAAAAATAATGAAAGGCTCCACTGCCATGAGAGCCTGTAGTTCTGAAACCCTTCTAGTTGAAGTAACTGCCAAAAGAAAAGCTGTCTTCCAAGAAAGAAATTTTATATCCGCAGTAGCTGCTGGTTCAAAAGGAGACAGGGTGAGTTTTTCCAGCACAAAATTGAGGTCCCATGCAGGAGTAGGTGCTCTCCTGGGATGCCTTACATTTTTGGCCTCGCTGAGGTACTGTTTTAGCAGGGGATAAGAAAAGAGGGGGAGGCTCTGTGTTGTAGTGAGCCGAGATGGCAGAGGCATGGATTTTTATTGAAGAAAACAATAGGCCCTTGTCAAGCATCTCAGTTAAGTATTGTAAAATCTGAGGAATATTGGGCTTTGCTGTGTCTATTCCTTGTGCTTGGTTCCAAGCACAGAATCTCTTCCATTTATCAGCATAAGATTTTCTAGTACTAGGCCTTCTGACTTCCAAAATGACATCCATCACAGGTTTACTGAGAGATGTGGTTGGTAAAATTAGTTGATTAGCCATGCTGCAAGATTCAGAGTTTGGAGCTGAGTGTGCAGAATTTGCTAGTTCTGCTGAGACAATAGGTGTGGGGTTTGAGGCAAGTACCACGGAGGAAGGTGTGACATATTCCTTAGAAGCAGGTACCAGTGTTGGCGAGGCCAGTCCGGAGCAGTTAAAATCATTTTTGTTTTTTCTTGTCTGACTTTTAGTAAGACCTTGGAGAGTAGAGGCAGAGGGGGAAAGGCATAGACTGATAGGTTTTTCCAGCTGAAGGATAGAACATCCACTTTCCATGCTTTTTTGTGATGAGTTCTTGTGCAGAATTTGTCCAACTGATAGTTTTGGGGAGAGGCAAATAGATCTATTTCTGGGCTTTTCCTTTTCTGTGTTAACATGCTGAAGATTTGTGGATCCAGTTTCCATTTGTGAGGGTCCATAAGATTTCTGCTTAGGTCGTCTGCCAGAGTATTTTACTTTCCTGGCAGGAATTCAGCTTGAAGATGCATTTTGTAAGTCAAGGCTGTGTTCCACAAGGCCATGGCTAGTCTGCAAATGGGGTAGCAATGGGTACCCCCCTGCTTGTTTATGTACCACATAACTGTGGTGTTGTCTGTCTTTATCAGTAGATGTCCTGGATAAAGTAAGTCCTTGAAGGCTGTCAGAGCATTCTGAACAGCTAGCATTTCTTTCTGGTTGATATGTAGATGCATTTGGTTTGGGCTCCATTTGCCCTGAATGCATCTCCCTGCCAGGTGGGCCCCCCCAAGCATAGACTGATGCGTCTGTAGTTAGGGTTTGGGTGGCAGGGGGTAGAGTAAATGACAGTCCCTTGATGTTCTTCATCTCACATTGCTGCAGTCCTTACACTTGGGTAGTCCGCTGTCCTCGGTCGGCCCGAATATCAAAGTATTAGGCTGACGTCGGTCAAGGCGCTTAAGACTGACATCAGGACGTCAGGGTACAAATGCGCATGACCGACGTCATATCCTCAGTCTTTTTTGCCGCATGGTCCGATACAGAAGCAGCGTTGCAAGTGCCGTTCGGCGTTCTGAAATTTTTCGAATTCGGAGTTTCAGACCGAGTCAAAGTTGGCTAAGTACCCCGTTGGGGAATATTTTAGTTTTTTCTTGCCTCAGTGGTTTACCGGATGTCAGAAAAAGTGAATAACTGTATTTCTTGTGGGAAGCAGATACCGCATAGAGATTATCATACTTTGTGTA
This sequence comes from Protopterus annectens, assembly GCF_019279795.1. Classification (NCBI taxonomy): domain Eukaryota; kingdom Metazoa; phylum Chordata; order Ceratodontiformes; family Protopteridae; genus Protopterus; species Protopterus annectens. The sequence goes on from NC_056732.1 coordinate 149,082,463, forward strand.
TTCCTTGTTTGGGGCCTGAGCACGACGTTGTTGGGTGTCGCTTTTGTGCTAGGTTTAATAAGCGCACTATTAAGCGAAGGTTAGATTGTGCCAGGTTGGTCTTCGAGAAGCGGTGCAATTACAATATGCCGTCGGATGCTCCGGCCCGCTTCTTCAAGAAGCGCAAAGACAAAGCAGCTAAACCCAGGCAAGAAGAGTCGTCCGCACCACGCCGGTTCTTTGAGGCGTCAGTGGAACCGGTGGTTCCACCGGAGGCTTCTCTGGAGTCCCAGGGGGAGACTTTGATATTGCAGGATGTGGCCTCTCAGGAGGCAGGTCAGGCCGAAGGGGCTTCTCAGGTTACTGTACTCCCCTCCCTTCCTAGGGTGGTTAGGCCCTCTCCTTCTGTTTCCAAGGCTTCTCCCAGAGGCAGGCCAGGTTTAGCTTCTGTTGGTGTCACTCCTAGTTCTTCAGGTTCTGTGCCCAAGAAGCACATGCTCAAAATGGCAGAAGATTTAATTACTTTGATTAGAGGTTCTTTGCCCCCTCCTGATAAGAGGCCTAGGGTGGAACCAGAGTTGGGGAGTTTTGAGCAGGTTTCAGAGTCTTCGGCTGAAGACTTGCAGGAGTATTCTCCTTATTCTGATTCTGATGTGGATGATTCTACTCCTTCTGCTTCTCCTCCAGAGGATTTTTCCTTTTCAGAGACTCTTCATTCTATGAGGGAACATTTTAAGTGGGAAGGTCAGGATTTCTCTGATTCCAGGAAAAGGCTTAGGGAATTTTTGCTTTTACCCCAGCATAGGCCTTTGGCTATTCCTCCTGTTCTGGATGTTGTGGAAGATGTGTTTGCAGAGGCTTCACTTAATCCTGATTCTTTGCCTCCTGCTCCTGTTAAACCGGACAGGTATTACAGGGTGCCTGAAGCTCATAAATATCTGTTTAAGAGTCCTAGGGCGGACCCAGAAACAGTTAGTCAGGGACCTAAGGGTGTCAAGGCCTCTGTGGTAAAAAATCCGGTTCCTCCAGATAAAGAGGCCAGAGCTTTGGATAGATGGGGAAAGAAAGTCTATACTTCTTCCACCTTAGCTATGAGGGCTTTGAATTGCCAGTTTCACATGTTGAAATATCAAAACTATCTTCTTTCTCAATTGAAGTCTAAGGTAGATGCTCTGGCGGAAGGCATTGAGTGTAAAGAATTACAAGATTTGGTACATGTTTCTGAACAGGTGGGTAAGCATTCTTTACAATGTGGATTTGATGCTGTACAGGCCTCGTCTAGGGTGGCTGCCACTGGGTCAGTTCTTCGCAGGCACGCCTGGCTGAGGGATCAGAACTTATCTGACCATGTTAAGACAAGGATTTTAGATGCTTCTCTACAGTCTGATGTATTGTTTGGTTCACCTGTGGAGGCAGTTTTAAAGAAAATGGAAGACAAGGCTAAGTCTATGCAGACTGTTAAAGATTTTTTGCAAGTTCAGCCTCCGAAGTTTAGTAGGAATTGGCCTGCTAAGGGGTGGACGTACCCTTCTTATGATTCACAGTCTAGGGGAAGATCTAGACGTGGTAGGGGTAGAGCTCAGGGCTCTTTCAGACCTAGAACATGGAGTTCACCTGCACAGTCTTCGGGTGAGGGCAGGGGCCAGTCCTTTCGTAAACAGGCCCAATGACCTACCTTTTCAGCTGCCAGAGCCTTCTTGTCTGGCAGCACCTTTGGGAGGAAGGTTGGCACTCTTCAAAGAAAATTGGAGTTTAATTACCCAGGACAGATGGGTATTGGATATTATACACCAAGGTTACAGGTTTTATTTCCATACCTTGCCTCCTTTCAAAGGCATGCCAGACGTTCCTCCTCAGCAAAGAATAGAGGCTCACAAACAAATTTCTCTGCTGCTGCAAATAGGGGCCATACAGCCGGTCCCTCTGCCAGAAGTAGGCCTAGGATTTTATTCTCGCCTGTTCCTAGTACCAAAGAAGGGGAACACGTGGAGACCAATTTTGGATTTATCTATCCTCAACACTTATCTGGACATTCCCAAGTTCAAAATGTTGACGTTACAACAGCTTTTACCTCTGCTGGGCAAAGATCACTGGATGGTGACTCTGGATCTCAAGGAAGCTTACCTTCATGTTCCTATCAGGCTAAGTTGCAGGAAGTATCTGCGTTTTGAGCTGGGACTTCTCATTATCAGTTCTCTGCATTGCCCTTTGGCTTATCTACTGCCCAGAGTGTTCACAAAGGTTCTGGCTCCAGTGATAGCTTTCTTCAGGCTAAAAGGTATACAGATCTATCCTTATTTGGACGATTGCCTGATTCTGGCCAAAGGAAGGGACGAGCTTCTTCATCATTTGCAATATGTGATAGCAGTGCTAAGATGCCTGGGGTATTCTGTGAACGAAATAAAGTCCAGTCTAGTACCCTCTCAAGACATGTGCTTTCTGGGTGTGAGACTGAATACAGCATCCCAGATGGCCTTTTTGACCCCGGACAAACAAAAGAATCTTTCCTTTTACTTCCATCAATTGTCTCATCAGTCCAGGCTGACTGCAAGGACAGTCCTTCAAGCCTTGGGGTTCATGGCATCTTGTATTCTGGTGCTTCCCAATGCCAAACTGCATATGAGGAAGCTACAATGGTATCTCAAAATGTATGGACACAGCACTGCCAAGATATGGACACTGTCATTCAGATAATACCTTGCATTCAAAAGGAATTTTTGTGGTGGGCTCAGGAATGTCACCTAAACAAGGGACTCTCTGTGACCCGGCCAGAGGAGAGTCAGATTCTAACGACAGATGCCTCAGACAAAGCTTGGGGAGCTCATCTAAATGGAAAGTGGATACAAGACACGTGGCCTGCCAGACTACAACATCTACATATCAACTTGAAGGAGATGTTAGCAGTCCAATTTGCATTAATAGCTTTCAAGGATTTACTTCTTCCAGGGCAGGTGTTGGTTCTAACAGACAACACAACTGTCATGTGGTACATCAACAAGCAAGGGGGAACACATTCTTATCCTCTATGCAGGCAAGCAATGATTTTGTGGGAGACTGCTCTCAGTTTACAGCTCAATCTTCAGGCAAGGTTTCTGCCGGCAGCACAGAACTCCTTAGCAGATGTGTTGAGCAGGCAATTATGGATCCCCACGAGTGGAAATTGGATCCTCATGTATTTCAGAAATTGACAGTGTCATGGGGAACTCCAGACATAGATCTGTTCGCTTCTCCACTAAACTACCAGCTGCCAAAGTTTTGCACACAAAGGTTTCATCCCACAGCTTGGAAAGTGGATGCTCTTTCTTTCAATTGGAGCAATCTTCATGTGTATGCCTTTCCACCTCTGCCTCTCCTCCCAAAGGTACTCCTAAAGGTCAGACAGGACAAGCCAAAGATGATTCTAATAGCTCCAGATTGGCCTCGACAGCACTGGTACCCATTACTGAGAAGTCTGGTTGGAGCCTCCATGGCCTTTGCCTTCGATTCCACACCTGCTGTCTCAAGAGAACAGTCATTTACTCAATGTCAAACTTCACTCTCTTCACCTAACAGCCTGGCATATTCTGTTTTAAACCCTGGAGGGTCTCAGCTTCCGCAGCAAGTTTTGAATGTTATTTTGGAGGCCAGAAGGCCTAGTACAAGGAAAGTATACGAGATAAATGGAAGAGATTTTTATTTTGGAGTGCAGCAAAGGAATTTGATGTTGCTAAGCCTAATTTAAGTGTGGCTCTTCAATATCTTGCTGAGTTACTGGACAAAGGTTTGTCCTTCTCTTCTATTAAGATTCATGCTGCAGCAATTTCTGCTCACTATGACTGTGATCCACCATTGTTTTCTCATCCTTTGTTTAAGCAATTCCTTAGAGGGGCAAAGAATATAAGACCCCCGCGTAGAGCTCCTACTCCTGCTTGGGATCTCAATTTTGTGTTGGAGAAACTCACTCTACAACCTTTTGAGCCTGCAGCTACTGCCGAGTTGAAATATTTATCATGGAAGACTGCTTTTTTGTTGGCCATTACCTCTGCGAGAAGGGTTTCTGAATTACAGGCCCTTATGGCAGTTGAGCCTTTCTTAATTTTCCATAAGGATAGGGTATCTTTACGCACTAATCCTTCCTTTATGCCTAAGGTGGTTTCTAGTGTGGCTTTAAACCAAACTATTCATTTGCCTACTTTTTATGCAAATCCCCAAAATAAAGGGGAAAAGATTTTGCACACCTTGGATATACACAGGCAGTTGCGATATTATTTGAGCAGAACTAAAGAGTTCAGGCAGTCTCAGCAGTTGTTTGTTTCTTTTGCTTTGGGTTCTCAGGGCAAGCCTGTGTCAAAACAAACTATTTCTAAGTGGATTGGGTTTTGTATTGCTTTCTGTTATTCCCATCATGGTAAGGAGGTTCCAGCTGGGATTAGGCCTCATTCCACTAGAGCTACGGCCACTTCTACAGCTTTTTTAAGGGGGGTGGCAACTAAAGATATTTTGGAGGCAGCTACTTGGAGTTCAGTGCATACTTTCTCTAAGCATTACCACCTTCCACTTTACTCTAAATCTAGAGCTGGGTTTGCCACTGCTATTTTACAGGGCATTTTGGCAGCTCCTACTACTTTATAGTTTTGCCATCCTCCCTTACCTCTGCTTTGGGATTCTACCCAAGTGTAAGGACTGCAGCAATGTGAGATGAAGAACATAGTACAGTTTTGTACCTACCATAAATGTAGATGTTCGAAGATCCACATTGCTGCAGTCCAATTTACCCTCCCTCCTTCCCCTCTGTTGTTAAGAGGCAGTTGTGTGGTTTGGGTTGTAAATATTGTGCATATTGTATATATTATTCATATGATTAGTGCAAGGGTGGTTGGTTGTTTTTTGCTGTCTTTTGGTTTTGACCTTTCTGTTTAGGGTCTTCTGACATCTGGGGCAAGAAAAGACTGAGGATATGATGTCGGTCATGCGCATTTGTACCCTGACGTCCTGATGTCAGTCTTAAGCGCCTTGACCGACGTCAGCCTAATACTTTGATATTCGGGCCGACCGAGGACAGCGGACTACCCAAGTGTAAGGACTGCAGCAATGTGGATCTTCGAACATCTACATTTATGGTAGGTACAAAACTGTACTTTTTGGTGACATCTCTGCCCACCAAAGAAACTCCTGTTGCAGGCAGGGAATAAGAGGAATCATTGTTTCCAGGCTGTGACAATGTTGACTCCATAAGCTTTTTAGGTACCATTGAAGGTTCCTCATATGCAGTCTCGCAGATGGAATTAGTAGAATGCAGGATGCCATGAACCCCAAAGCCTGCAGAATTTGTCTTGAAGTTAACTGGGTTTTTGTTGCCATTTGTTTGAAGTATGTTGTCAACTGCATTTGTTTGTCTAGTGTGAGGTAAGCCATCTGGGCATTTGCATTCAAGCTTGCACCCAAGAATGTAATTATTTGAGAGGTTACCAGTTGTGATTTCTTTTCATTTATGCTGTACCCTAGGCATGCTAGAAGCCTTTTTACAAGTGCCAGGTGTTGAAGAAGAGTGTTCTTGTCCTCTGCCTGAATGAGACAATCGTCCAGATAATGATAAATTTGAATGTTTTTGTCTGCAGAGTGCAATTACTGGTGCCAGGCACTTTGTAAAGACCCTGGGCGCAGTAGATAAGCCAAAGGGCCGTGCAGAGAATTGGTAATGCAAAAAGCCTGCTTTGAAGTGGAGGTATCTTCTGCAAGATTCCCTTATTGGGATATGGAGGTATGCCTCTTTTAAGTCTAGAGTTACCTACCAGGCATTCTTGCCTAGCATAGGCAGTAGCTGTTGTAAAGTTAGCATTTTTAATTTTGGGATGTCCAGGAACGTGTTCAGAATTGATAAGTCCAGTATTAGACGCCATGAGTTGTCTTTTCTGGGTACCAGGAAAAGTCTTGAATAAAATCCTTGTACTTTTTACTTTTCTGGTACCGGTTGAATAGCCCTCATATCCATGAGGGACATGACTTTTTTTCTAGGCCTCTGCCCACTGGTTTTATGGCAGATCTGGCCATCCGTTTGGAATTGGCAAAGTATGGAAATGAAATCTGTACACATGGGATACTTTGTTTAATACCCACTTGTCCTGGGTAATTAACTGCCAGTTTTGAGCAGGAAGTGCTAGTTTCCCCCCCAAGGGGGCTGCCAAAAGATAAGTGCTTGGTGATGGTAGAGGAAAGTCATTGAGACTGCTTACTGTAGGGTTGTGCTTTGTTACCTCCAGATTTGGAGGTGGAGGCACCCCATTGCTTTGAGCTGTAATATCCCCGTGATTGATATCTGGAGCCTTTGGAGCACCTGGGTTTGCCCTGAGTGGCTCTGTTGGACACAGGAAAGGACCAGTTCTTAGTAGGCCACTGCCTACTGAACCTGGGTGGCTGCACTTCCAAGAAATCTTTTACAGTTTGCATAGATTTAGCTTTGTCTTCCATTTTCTTTAAAACCTCCTCTGCCGTATTACCAGGACAACTACTGATAAAGACAGACAACACCACAGTCATGTGGTATATAAACAAGCAAGGGGCCACACACTCACACCCCCTTTGCAGATTAGCCATGGCACTGTGAAACACAGCTTTGACCTACCAAATACATCTTAAAGCTCAATTTCTGCCAGGAAAACAAAACACTCTGGCAGACGATTTAAGCAGAAACCTTATGGATCCTCATGAGTGGAAACTAAATCTACAAGCCATCAGCATGATAACAGAGAAATGGTGGAGCCCAGACATAGATCTATTTGCCTCTCCTCAAAATTATCAACTGAAAAGATTCTGCACAAGGACTTATCACAGACAAGCATGGAAAGTGGACGCCCTATCCACTGATCAGTGTGCGCCTTTCCTCCTGTGCCTCTTCTACCCAAGGTCCTCCTAAAAGTCAGACAAGAGAAGCCAAAGATGATATTTATTGCCCCGGACTGGCCCCACCAATTCTGGTACCCAATCCTAAGGAACTTGTCTCAATACCCAGCTTGGACCTTGCCTCAAAAACCACAACTACTGTCCCAGCAAAACAATCAGATCCTGCACAATCAACTACAGACTCTGAACCTGGCAGAGTAGCTAATCCTGTAGTCATATGAACGACACCTCTCAGTAAAGCTGTGATGGATGTCATTTTGGAAGCCAGAAGGCCTAGTACTAGAAAATCTTATGCTGACAAATGGAAGAGATTCTGTGATTGGAATCAAACACAAGGAACTGATACAGCAGAACCACATATTCCTCAGATATTAGAATACTTAACTGGGATGCTTGACAAAGGCCTATATTTCTCATCAATCAAAATCCATGCCTCTGCCATTTCAGCTCAGTACAATAAAGAGCCACCTATCTTTTCTCATTCTTTACTAAAGCAGTATCTTAGTGGAGCCAAAAATTTAAGGCCTCCTAGAAGATCACCATTACCTGCATGGGACCTCAATTACGTGTTGGAAAAGCTCACCCTGCCTCCATTTGAACCAGCTGATACTGCTGATATAAAGTTCTTATCGTAGAAGACAGCTCTGCTACTAGCAATTACTTCAGCAAGAAGAGTTTCAGAGCTACAGGCCCTCATGGCTGTAGAGCCTTTTATCATATTTTACCCAGACAGGGTGTCTGAGGACAAATCCTACTTTTATGCCTAAGGTCATTTCCAGTGTGGCTCTTAACCAAACAATTCATCTGCCAAATTTTTATCCAAGTCCGCAGAACAAAGGGGAGAGAATTCTGCAGTCCTTGGATGTACAGAGACAGCCAAGATTCTACTTGAGCAGGACTAAAGCTCTAAGAAAAACTGAGCAATTACCAGTGTCATATGCTGCAGGATCAGATGGAAAGGCTATTTCAAAGCAGACCGTTTCAAAATGGTTAAGCCATTGCATCCGTTTCTGCTACTTACACCATGGCAAAACTGTGCCCAAGGGCATTAGGTCTCACTCCACCAGAGCTGCAGCTACTTCAACAGCTTTTCTCAGAGGAGTACCAACCAAGGACATTCTAGAGGCTGCTACTTGGAGTTCTGTTCACAACTTTACAAAGCGTTACCATTTGCCTCTCTACTCCAAGTCCAGAGCAGGCTTTGCCACTGCAGTGCTGCAGGGCCTTATAGCCTCACCTAATGCCGTTTAGCTCCAGCCTCCCAACCATAGCTTTGGGATTCTACCCAAATGTAATGACAGCAACAGTGAAACACGAAGAACATAGTACAGATGTTTACACTTAACATAAATGTAGATGTTCGAGTGTATTCACTGTTGCAGTCCAGGTTACCCTCCCGTCAATATTGCTACCCTTTTGGGGCACCTTACATCGGGGGCAAGAAAAACTATAAAGAAAATGGCGTTGGCTGCATGTTTTATACCCCTGACGACCTGACGTCATGGAAGAGAAGACAGCAACTGACGCAGGACCCAAGACTTTGGAATTCAGGCCGACTGAGGGCAACCTACTAGCAGATTACCCAAATGTAATGACTGAAACAGTGAATACACTCAAACATCTACATTTATGGTAAGTGTACGCAACTGTACTTTCAAACAAGTGGTCACAAAAACCCTGCTATCTGCAAGGCAAATACTACAAGCCTTGGGATTCATGGCCTTCTGCATTCTTCTAATTCCATATGCAAGACTGCATATGAGGAAACTACAATGGTATCTAAAAAGCCTGTGGTGTCAACATTCTTAGGATCTAGAAGCAATGATTCCTGTCATTTCTTGTCTACACCTAGAGATCCTTTGGTGGGCAGAGGCCTGCCACCAAAACAAGGGACTACCATTCACACTACCCCCTGCTGCCCACCAAACCCTAACAGCCGACTCATCAGACTAAGCATGGGGGGGGTGCAACTGGCAGGCAAGTGCATTCAGGGCAAATGGAACCCAATTCAAGTGCACCTTCACATCAGTCATAAAGAAATGTTAGATGTACAGAATGCTCTGACAGCCTTCAAGGACCACATTCTTCCAGGACAATTAATGGTAAAGACGGACAATGCCACTGTTATGTGGTACATAAACAAGCAGGGGGTACACATTCTTACCCCCTCTGCAGACTAGCCATGACATTGGTGAACACAGCCTTGAGCTACCAAGTACATCTACAAGCTCAATTCCTGCCAGGAAAACTAAAAACACTGGCAGATGGACTAAGCAGAACCCTCATGGACCCACACGAGTGGAAACTGGAACCAAGGATTTTCAACACGTTGACAAGCCAAATGGGGGAGCCCAGATATAAATGTTTGCCTCCCCCCGAACTATCAATTAGAAAAATTTTATGCAAGGACTCCTCACAGACAAGCTTGGAAAATGGATGCTCTGTCCTTCAACTGGAAAAACCTGTCAGTTTATGCCTTTCCTCCTCTGCCTCTGCTCTCCAAAGTACTACTAAAGATCAAACAAGACAAACCAAGGATGATTTTGATTGCACCAGCCTGGCCATGCCAACACTGGTGCCCACTCCTGCGCAGTGCGTCACTGTTGGCCCCATGGCATCTGCCTCAGACTCCTACCCTGCTGTCTCAGCAGGAGAACCAGATTCTGCACCCTCAGCTTCAAATACTGAACCTAGCAAACAAGACAAACTAAGGATGATTTTGATTGCACCAGCCTGGCCATGCCAACACTGGTGCCCACTCCTGCGCAGTGTCACTGTTGGCCCCATGGCACCTGCCTCAGACTCCTACCCTGCTGTCTCAGCAGGAGAACCAGATTCTGCACCCTTAGCTTCAAACACTGAACCTAGCAGCCTGGCTAATTACCTAAGCTGTCCTTTACCATCCCTCAGTAAACCAGTGATGGATGTCATTTTACAGGCAAGGAGGCCTAGTACTAGAAAATCTTATGCTGAAAAATGGAAAAGATTCTGTGCCTGGAACCAATCTCAAGGGATGAACACAGCAGTGAACAATTTCCCTCAGATTTTACAATACTTAACTGAGATGCTATACAAGGGTCTGTCATTTTCCTCAATAAAAATTCACGCCTCAGCCATTTCAGCTCATTATAACACAGAACCCTCCCTTCTGTCTTCCACTGCTCAAGCAGTTCTTCAGAGGGGCCAAAAAATTTAAGACCACCCAGGAGAGCTCCACCTCCAGCCTGGGACCTTAGCTTTGTATTGGAGAAACTCACCCTTCCTCCTTTCGATCCAGCTGCTACTGCAGATTTAAAATTCCTTTCTTGGAAAACAGCTTCTCTTTTAGCCATCACTTCAGCAAGAAGGGTATCTTAATTATAGGCCCTTATGGCAGTGGAGCCTTTTATAATTTTTCATGCGGACCGGGTGTCCCTCAGGAAGAATCCCTCTTTCATGCCAAAGGTGGTATCCAGTGTGGCCTTTAATCAGTCCATTCATTTGCCTACCTTCTTTCCTAATCCACAGAACAAAGGGAAACTGATACTGCACTCCTTAGATGTGCACAGACAACTTAGATTCTACTTGGATAGGTCTAAACCTCAAAGGAAATCCAAACAACTGCTGGTGGCATTTGCTGCAGGGACAGGAGGGTAAGGCTATTTCAAAGCAAAGTATCTCCAAATGGATAGGCCATTGCATTCACTTTTGCTATAAGCACCTTGGAAAACCTATCCCACAGGGGATCAGATCCCACTCAACCAGGGCTGCATCTATCTCTACAGCCTTTCTCTGAGGCGTACCTACCAGGGACATCTTAGAAGCTGCTACCTGGAGTTCTGTACATACTTTCACCAAGCATTACCATTTGCCAATTTTCTCTAAATCCAGAGCTGGCTTTGCCACTGCAGTTTTGCAGGGCCTTATAGCTGGTCCTATTGCTATCTAAATTCCTCTTCCCATCCTTAGCTTTGGCAGTCTACCCAAATGGTAATGACTGCAACAGTGAAACACGAAGAACATACCATACCATACCATAAATGTAGGTGTTCGAGTGTATTCACTGTTGCAGTCCTGGTTACCCTCCCTCCAGCCCCTTGACTTTGTCTGGCTATACCTCTTCTCTCCTTTTCAATGCTTAAAAGCTTTTTGGTATATTTGCTTTTTTGTTTGAGGTATAACCTTGTATATTTGTAGATTTAATTGCTTCCCATTAGGGGGACACCTGGCATCTGGGGCAAGAAAAACTGATGTAATGACGTCGGCTGCATGTTTTATACTCCTGACGACCTTACGTCATGGAAGAAGAGACAGCAACCGACGCAGGACCCAAGACTTTGTTAATCAGGCCGACTGAGGGCTACCTGCAAGCAGTTAACCCAAATGTTTTGACTGCAACAGTGAATACACTCGAACATCTACATTTATGGTAAGTGTACACAACTGTACTTTTTATACCCCTGACAACCTGACGTCATGGAAGAGGTGACAGCAACCGACGCAGAAATCCCAAGACTCTGGTATTCAGGCCGACTGAGGGCTACCTGCAGGCAGATAACCCAAATGTGATGACTGCAACAGTGAATACACTCGAACATCTACATTTATGGTAAGTGTACACAGCTGTACTTTGTGTACACTTACCATAAATGTAGATGTTCGAGTGTATTCACTGTTGCAGTCCTGGCTTCCCTCCGTCCATCCCCCTTCATTCTCTTTCTTTCCTTATAAGGGACATATTGATATTTATTTTCCACTGGTGAGGTTCTTCCACCAGAACCTGGCCTCCTACCTGACAGGTTAGGGCATGAAGAAACTGATGTAATGGTGTCCGCTCCTTTACTTTATACTACTGACGACCTGATGTCAGTCCTCAAGCAACAGCAACCGACACAGAAATGCTAAGCCTCTGGTATTTGGTCCAGCTGCGGACTACCCTGGCAGGGATAACCCAAATGTGATGAGTGCAACAGTGAATTCACTCAAATATCTACATTTATGGTAAGTGTTCACAACTGTACTTTATCCGGCATCTACAAATTCCCATGGATTCTGGTTAACTAAGTTTACTCTTGATTCTACTTGCAAATCCTGATAAACTAATGTGGAGAAAAGATGTCTAGACAGTTCCAGTAGTAGTTGGAGCAATGGGTCTAATAAAAAAAAAAATTGCAGTCTTAGATATGCCACCAGTACGTGTAATTCCTTTTGAATTGCAGGAGTAGAAGATTGTGGGCACATTGTAGGTGCTGCAAAAAGCACTTTTTGTTAACATCAGAGATTGAAACCATACTAACTTCATGAACTTTCAGGATATACCGATTTAAGAATGGGGTCCATTCCTGCCATGATATTAGAAACCTAAAAGACTTGGAAAAATTAAACTGACAGCTTTAAGGATGTCTAAGATAGTTTAAAAAAGCTGTTAGGGTTACAGTAAACCATTTATTCATTACTGGCATTGCTAACGTTTAATGCCAGCAGTGCTGGTACTGAAGAAATTCCAGTACTGTGTTGCAGTGGTTGTAACTCTAGTCCAGCTAGTTGGGAAGAAGTTTTAGATATTTTTGCTCCCCAATTTTCGAGGAGCATTTTATTTTTGTTTTTATTTTTTTGTTGTTGAGCTGCAGACAACTTGATGGTGTGCCCCAGTTATTACTGCTGACAAAAAAGATTATATAAATCGTGAAGCAGGTAAGTTGAGAATAAATGTGAACTGCTCAAACTTCTCAATGTGCAATAAATGTTAGATGTAGACTTTAAGCTGGGTGGAACTTTAATTGTAAATTTCGTATTATACTATATATAGTAGAAACCAGACCACAACCTGTCAACACAAGCTATTAGTTGGCTTTGCAAACAGTCAGTGTAAATCACCATCCTTACTAGTGTACAACATCCTTACTGGTGTGTGGTAACCCTGCTTGCTGCTTCTAACCCTAGCCCCCTGCGCATTACCTTCACAAAATTCCTTTCCATTACTAGTACCACTAGTCAGACAAACTAGATCTTTGTGTACTGCTAAGGTTTTTGTTTATTTTGGATTGATTATTTTTTTTTTCAGTTTTCTTAGTTTGTTTGCAGAAGTCAATGTATATTGTTTCTGCAAATAGAGAATGATTAGCAGACTTCTGTGTGTGTGCGTATGAATACATATGTTTTTGTGTATGTATATATATATATATATATATATATGTGTGTGCGTGTGTAGATATATATATATATATATATATATATGTGTGTGTAAAAAAAAAATCACACAACGCAATATCATGCACACGTATCCATTTCTAAACACTCGATTGGTGAACATTAAATGTCTTAACAGAAAGCTGCCAAGTTGAGGCTGTTTTTTGTTTTTTACTATGTAGCTGATGTCTCCATCTGTTCCTCAATGGATAGGTTTCGCCTACAGTACAGATTAGACTTTGGCCACACTCTGTCTTTAGATGCAATGCTTGTGCTTCTCTCCTTAACCCCCTGCAATGATAGAAATAGCTCAGATATTGTTTGCTGTTTGTTTACAGCAGACATGGTCTATTTGCTTAGTCTCATGAATAGATAAGTGCCAACCAATCTTGTTTTTTTCTCATTGTCTCCTTTCAGAGTTTTTCCAACCTTCCCTTACATTAAAAAAAGAAGAAACTTTTGCTTAGTCATAATATAGTAATTTAATATATAGGTAAGGGAAGTTTTCTTCTCCTTTGGCGTTCTGTCCATAATTATTGTGATTTTAGTATTAGGTTTTAGGAGTTGACTTTTTGCGTTTAGTGTGTGTAGTGTGTATCTTTAATGGTACATAAGTAGTTGCTATTTGTTTGTTTAATAGTTGGCTGGATTTTTCTTCAAGATGTCAGACAAACCTTCAGAGTTTAAGAATTGTCTGACATGTGGCCACACCATGCCAAATTCAGACACTCATGCTAAATACATCTACTGCTTGAGAGCTGCCTACTTAGATGAACAGTGTGGTATTTCAGTGGCCTTTGACATGGGGCTTTAATGGAGAGGGCGAGCAGGTTAGTGATTAAGGAGCTACTCGCTGCCTTTGCAGGAGATGTTCTCCCTGCTTAGTCCTCCTCCTGCTCTTCTGCTATTTCTTTGCTAGTAAATCTGCTTTGTAGAGTGAAAAGAGTACTTAAAAAGCCAAGGAGAAAGAAAAAGAAAAATCTAAGGAACCCAGAAAGTGTTCTCCTGATTACCTGTTCTTCAGGAGAAGTCTCTCTGAAGCTTTAGGCCTTCATCCACTGATTCTTCCATTTGCTGTGTTCCGTCCTCTAGGAGTCTGTTAGAAGCTAATGTGCAAGGATGATGATGTTTTTTTTTAGGAACAAAGCCAGCTGAGGGTCCTCCTGGCTCCGACCCATATCTGGGCCAGGGAAATTTTCTTCAGGTTATTACTCCTTCCCTGTTCTGCCCTTCATAGTCAGGGCTGTGGGATGCAAACATTCTCCTGGGTTGTGTCCACTTCGGATCTGAAGACATGGTGGTCTTAAACTCCTGTGCTGTTTCTGATCCCATAAGCTCAGAGTAGTTTGGATCCTGATGGATCTCTGGGCCAAGGTGTCATAACCAGGTGAACAGGCTCATGTCCGAGTGCTTTTGGAGCTATCCCTGTCCCCCCCGGAGCTTTACTGCTGGATAGTTTGACACTGACCTCTGCTTTGGAGCCAAGTCTTACTTTTATACAAGTCCTGTTTTGGGGTCCTGATCATAATCTGTCCTTATCCTGTTGGGATAGGCAGTTTCCAAAAGTTTTGAGTCTCTCTACACTGAGTATCTACAGTTGGTTTTCCAGCTGCTCACTAGAGCATCCCTCTGTTTATATTCATCAGGACCATAAATGCAAGTGGAGGCCCATCAACTTCTCATAGGAGTCCCTGACTGAAGATACTGACTTTGAGGAGTTGGGGACCCTATTTATACCCTTGAAAACATCTCATTTAGCAAGATACTGTTAACTACTTTGAAAGGGGGATAGTCTTCCGAAGCTTGATCCCAGGAGGATTCGGCACTTTGATGTCCTTCGTCAGTGCCCCCTATGATGGATCAATAGTCTTCGGTCCAAAAGCTAAAGAAGCATTCTCTTTGCATGCCATAGGGATGTGGTTTTCTCCTTCTCCTTCTCCACCCCAGAGGATTTTTTCTGGAAACAAAAACATGATGGGGAAGGACTTTGGTTCCTGAAGTCTGAAGGGTTCGTAGCGGACATTTCTAGAGAGAGAGAGAGAGAGAGAGAGAGAGACCTGAGGAGGAGGGCCTGTAATGGTGATTTTCAACCCCCATGGCAGAGGTAGCCTGCAAAGCCAGGACTTGCAGGGTCTCCTCTCCAAGAGGTGCTCCTGAATATTTGCCTGACTGCCACACTCCAGAGGTAGTCAGGGGGGCTCTTGGCCTTGAACCCCATGGCGTGGACATCAGTCACTCAATATGTTTTGGTGCAATGGGTAATCAGAGACTATTCATCCTCCTTTCTATGCTTTCCACCATATTTATTTCCAGAAGTTCCACCCAGTTAGGGCAGCAGCATTAGAAACAGAAAAGCTGCCAAAAATATCCAGTCATCCAAGAGGTCCCACCAAACCAGTAAGGTTCTGGAATTTACTCATGATACTTTTTAGTGCCAAAAAATTGGGTCTTTAGGCCAATTTTGAACCTAAGTTGTTTGAACAAGTGCGTGAAGCAGGCAGGATTCCAAATGGTCACGGTGCATTCCATACTCCCCGTTACACAGGAAGGATAACTGGAAATGCTCAATAGACATTCAGGTTGCATACTACCACGTGAAGATGGACAGCTGCTCCAGAAGATTTCTCTAGTTCTGTCTGGAAGACAGTCATTTACAGTTTAGACTCCTGCCCTTTGGTCCCACCACAGCCATCCAGGTGTTCAACAAATGCATGGCAGTGGTTGCAACTTACCTGGGACTACAGAGATTTGGATGTTACCATATCTAGACATCTAGCTCATAATTGCCTCCAACAGTAATCTTTAGTCCAGGGATGTCTTGCTTCAACTTTGCTCCTCAGTAGGCATCACTTTGAATACAGCCATGTCAAAGCTTCAATAGACCTTAAAGGTTATTGGAGCACTTTTGGACACAAAGCTACAAATTGCCAGGCTTCTTTAAACAAGGATTTCTTCGATTCATAAGCATCTGTTATTCTGTCATGTCGGAAGTAGTCGGCAAAACTGATCCTTCCATCATCTTGGTATGATGGCTGCCGCCATCACCTTGGATGTTCTTCGTGTTTCACTGTTGCAGTCATTACATTTGGGTAATCTGCTGGCAGGTTGCCCTCAGCATGAATATCAAAGATGTTCTTCAGCTCACATTGCTGCAGTCATAACCTGTGGGTAGTCCGCTGTCCTCGGTCGGCCCGAATACCAAAGTATTAGGCTGGCGTCGGTCATGGGCGCTCAGATCTGACGTCAGTGCGTCCCGGTATTAAAGCGCATGACCGACGTCATATCCTCAGTCTTTTTTGCCGCATGGTCCGAAGCAGAAGCAGCGTTTGCAAGTGCCGTTCGGCGTTCTGAAATTTTCGTATTTCGAGTTTCAGACCGAAACCAAGTTGGGCTAAGTACCCCGTTGGGAATATTTTTGTTTTTTCTTGCCTCAGTTAATTCCGGATGTCAGAAAAAGTGAATAATTGTATTTCTTGTGGGAAACAAATACCGCATAGGGATTACCACTCTCTCTGTATTCCTTGTTTGGGGCCTGAGCACGACGTAGTCGGGTGTCGCTTTTGTGCTAGGTTTAATAAGCGCACCATTAAACGTAGGTTAGATTGCGCTAGGCTTGTCTTTGGGAAGCGGTGTAATTACAATATGCCGTCTGATCCTCCGACGCCCGCTTCTGCTAAGAAGCGCAAGGATAAGTCGTTAAGGTCTAAGCAGGATGAGTCGTCCGTTCCGGACGCCGGTTCTTTAGAAGCTACGCTGGAATCTGTAGATCCAGCCGAGGTTTCAGCTGAGTCTCAGGGGGAGACATTCATTTTGCAAGATGTGGCCTCACAGGAGTCAGGTCAGGCTGAAGGGGCCTGTCAGGTTGCTGTACTCCCTTCTTTGCCTAAGGTGGTTAGGCCTTCTCCTTCAGTCTCTAAGGTACCTTCTAAGGGCAGGCCTGGTTTGCCCTCCTCAGGTGTCAGTCCTAGTTCTGCAGGCTCTGTGCCTAAAAAACACATGCTTAAAATGGCAGAAGATTTAATTTCCTTAATCAGGGGTTCTATGCCCCCTCCAGATAAGAGGCCTAGGGTGGAGCCAGAAGTGGAAAGTTTGGAACAGGCTTCAGATTACTCAGAGTCTTCGGCTGAAGACACTCAGGATTTTCCTCCTTATTCAGATTCGGACGCAGAGGATTCCAGTCCTTCTGCTTCTCCTCCAGAGGATTTTTCCTTCTCAGAAACCTTGCATTCTATGAGGGAGCATTTTAAATGGGAAGGTCAGGATTTCTCGGATTCGAAAGAGGCTTAGGGAATTTTGTTTTGCCTCAACATCGGCCCTTAGCTATACCTCCTGTTTTGGATGTTGTTCAGGATGTTTTCTCTGAGGCTTCCCTTAATCCAGACTCTTTGCCTCCTGCCAGTTAAACCTGATAGGTATTACAGGGTGCCTGAGGCTCATAAATATCTGTATAAGAGCCCAAGGGCTGACCCAGAAACTATTAGTCAGGGACCTAAGCGTGTCAGGGCTTCTGTTGTAAAGAATCCAGTTCCTATGGATAAAGAATCTAGAGCTTTGGATAGGTGGGGTAAAAAAGTGTACACCTCTTCCACTCTAGCAATGAGGGCTTTGAATTGCCAGTTTCATATGTTAAAGTACCAGAATTTTCTCCTTACTCAATTAAAATCTAAGGTAGATGCTTTGGCAGAGGGCATAGAGTGTAAGGAATTACAGGAGTTGGTTCATGCCTCTGATCAGGTGGGTAAGCATTCCTTGCAGTGTGGTTTCGATGCTTTACAGGCTTCTTCCAGGGTGGCTGCCACTGGATCAGTTATTCGCAGGCACGCCTGGCTTAAGGATCAGAGTTTGTCAGAGCATGTTAAAGCTAGAATTTTGGATGCTCCTTTACAGTCTGAAGTTTTGTTTGGTCCTCCTGTGGAGTCTGTCTTAAAGAAAATGGAAGACAAGGCTAAGTCTATGCATACTGTTAAAGATTTTTTTGCAATTGCAGCCCCCTAAGTTTAGCAGAAATTGGCCTACTAAGGGATGGGCTTACCCTTCTTCTGATTTATAGTCTAGGGGCAGATCTAGACGTGGTAGGGGCAGAGCTCAGGGTTCTTTCAGGCCTAGAACGTGGAGTTCCCCTGCACCATCTACTAGTGAGGGCAGGGGCCAGTCCTTTCGTAAACAGGCCCAATGACCTGCATCTTCAGCTGCCAGATCCCTCCTGTCTGGCAGCTCCTTTGGGAGGAAAGTTAGCACTTTTCAAGCAAAACTGGCTTTTAGTCACCCAGGACAAATGGGTATTGGACATTATAAACCGAGGCTACAAGTTTTATTTCCACACATTGCCTCCTTTCAAAGGCATGCCAGACGTTCCTCCTCAGCAAAGAGTAGAGGCTCACAAACAGATTTCTTTACTTCTTCAAATGGGGGCTATACAGCAGGTCCCTATGTCAGAAGTGGGCCTAGGATTTTATTCTCGCCTGTTTCTTGTACCAAAGAAAGGAAACACTTGGAGACCAATTTTTGATTTATCTATCCTCAACACATACCTGGACATTCCAAAATTCAAAATGTTGACGTTGCAACAACTTCTGCCTCTGTTGGGCAAAGACCACTGGATGGTAACTCTGGATCTCAAAGAGGCTTATCTTCATGTTCCTATCAGACCCAGTTGCAGGAGATTCCTGCGTTTTTGGGCTGGGACTTTACATTATCAGTTCTCTGCATTGCCCTTTGGCTTATCTACTGCACCCAGGGTGTTCACAAAGGTTCTGGCCCCGGTGATAGCCTTCTTAAGGTTAAGAGGAATACAAATTTATCCTTATTTGGACGATTGCCTGATTCTTGCTCAAGACGAAAACAAGCTTCTTCACCATCTACAGTATGTTATGGCAGTGTTAAGGTGCCTAGGGTATTCTGTGAACGAAACAAAGTCCAGTCTAGTACCCTCTCAGGAAATGTGCTTTCTGGGTGTGAGACTGAATACAGCTTCCCAGATGGCTTTTTTGACCCCGGACAAGCAAAGAAACCTTACACTTTACTTCCAGCGATTGTCTCTACGGTCCAGGCTGACTGCAAGGACAGTCCTTCAAGCCTTGGGGTTCATGGCCTCTTGTATTCTGGTGCTTCCCAATGCCAAACTGCATATGAGGAAGCTACAATGGTATCTCAAAAATGTATGGACACAACACTGCCACGATCTGGACACTGTCATTCAAATAATACCTTGCATTCAAAAGGAATTTTTGTGGTGGGCTCAGGAATGTCACCTAAACAAGGGACTCTCTGTGACCCGACCAGAGGCGAGTCAGATCTTAACGACAGATGCCTCGGACAAGGCTTGGGGAGCACACCTCAATGGGAAGTGGGTTCAAGACACGTGGCCTGCCAGACTTCAACATTTACATATCAACTTGAAGGAGATGTTAGCAGTCCAATTTGCATTGATGGCTTTCAAGGATTTACTTCACCGGGACAAGTGTTGATTCAAACAGACAACACAACTGTCATGTGGTACATCAACAAGCAAGGGGGAACCCATTCGTACCCTCTTTGCAGGCAAGCTATGATTCTGTGGGAGACTGCTCTCAGTGTGCACCTCACTCTTCAGGCAAGGTTTCTGCCAGGAGCACAGAACTCCTTAGCAGATGTTTTGAGCAGACAGATGGTGGATCCCCACGAGTGGAAGTTGGATCCTCATGTATTTCGACAGTTGACAGTGATATGGGGGACTCCAGACATAGATCTGTTCGCTTCTCCACTAAATTTCCAGTTGCCAAAGTTTTGCACAAAGATGTTTCATCCCACAGCTTGGAAAGTGGATGCTCTATCATTCAGTTGGAGCAATCTTCACGTCTATGCCTTTCCTCCTCTGCCTCTCCTTCCCAAGGTGCTCTTGAAGGTCAGACAAGACAAGCCCTCCATGATTCTAATAGCTCCAGATTGGCCTCGACAGCACTGGTACCCTCTGCTGAGGAGTTTAGTACGGGAGCCTCCTTGGCCTTTGCCTTCAATTCCACACCTTTTGTCCCAGGCGGGCAATCATTTCCTCAATGTCAGGATTCAGTCCCTGCATCTAACAGCCTGGCATATTCTGTTCTAGAACCTGGAGGGTCAAGCTTCCTCAACAAGTTTTGAATGTTATTTTGGAGGCCAGAAGGCCTAGTACAAGGAAAGTTTATGCTGATAAATGGAGGAGATTTTTTATTTGGAGCACAGCAAGGAGTTTTGATGTTTCCAGGCCTAATTTGAGTATTTCTCTTCAATATCTTACAGAATTATTAGACAAAGGTTTGTCTTTCTCCTCTGTAAAAGTTCATGCTGCAGCCATTTCTGCTCACTATGACTGTGACCCACCATTATTCTCTCATCCTTTGTTTAAACAATTCCTTAGAGGGCAAAGAACATAAGACCCCCAGTAGAGCTCCTACTCCTTCCTGGGATCTCAATTTTGTGTTGGAAAAACTTACTTTACCTCCTTTTGAACCTGCAGCTACGTCTGAGTTAAAGTTTTTGTCTTGGAAGACTGTTTTTGTTGGCCATTACGTCTGCTAGAAGGGTATCTGAATTACAGGCTCTAATGGCAGTTGAACCCTTCCTGATTTTTCATAAGGATAGGGTATCTCTGCGTACTAACCCTACTTTTATGCCTAAAGTGGTTTCAAATGTGGCCCTGAACCAATCTATTCATTTGCCTACTTTTTATGCTGATCCCCAAAATAAAGGGGAGAAAATTTTGCACACTTTGGATATTCACAGGCAGTTGCGTTATTATTTGAGCAGGACTAAAAGTTTCAGACAGTCTCAACAGTTATTTGTTTCTTTTGCTTTGAGCTCTCAGGAAACCTGTTTCTAAACAAACTATTTCTAAGTGGATTGGTCATTGTATTGCCTTTTGTTATTCTCATCATGGTAAGGAGATTCCAGCTGGAATCAGACCTCATTCCACTAGGGCTACTGCCACTTCTACTGCTTTTTGAGGGAGTAGCTACCAAAGATATTTTGGAAGCAGCTACTTGGAGTTCAGTGCACACTTTTTCTAAACATTACCATCTCCCTCTTTATTCCAAATCTAGGGCTGGGTTTGCCACTGCAGTCTTGCAGGGCTTATTAGCAGCCCCCAATGCTTTATGATTTGGCCAACCTCCCTTTACTTTTGCTTTGGGATTCTACCCACAGGTTATGACTGCAGCAATGTGAGATGAAGAACATAGTACAGTTTTGTACCGAACATAAATGTAGATGTTCGAAGATCCACATTGCTGCAGTCCAATTTACCCTCCCTCCTTCCCCTCTGTAGTTTGGAGTGTTTGTTTGTTTAGGTTGTAGATATTGTTTGTACATGGGTTTTGGTGGTTTTTTCTATTTTAGGCTGTGGCCTTTCTTTTTGGGCCTTCTGACATCTGGGGCAAGAAAAGACTGAGGATATGACGTCGGTCATGCGCTTTAATACCGGGACGCACTGACGTCAGATCTGAGCGCCCATTACCGACGCCAGCCTAATACTTTGGTATTCGGGCCGACCGAGGACAGCGGACTACCCACAGGTTATGACTGCAGCAATGTGGATCTTCGAACATCTACATTTATGGTAGGTACAAAACTGTACTTCTTGGGTCCTGCATCGATTGCTGTCACTTCCATGACATCAGATTGTCAGGGGTATAAAACAGGCAGCCAACACCATTTTCTTTAGTCTTGCTGCACTGTGCCCGAAGCAGAAGCAGTTCGCAAATGCCGGTCGGCCGACTCCTGAAATTTTCGAATTCGAGTTTCAGAACCAAAGTCTTCATTTAAAGCTAAGTACCCCGTTGGGGAAACTTTTTCTTGCTCCATACTTGTCAGTAAAAGTTAATTGCATTACTTGTGGGAAGCAAATACCTCATAAGGATTTTCATTTGTTCTGTATTCCTTGCCTAGGCCCAGATCATAATGTGCCTTGCTGTTGGTTTTGTGCTCGATTTAACCAATGCACTATTAAGCATCGGTATATCTTAAAAATATTTTGGAAACAGATTTAACTACCCTGAAATGTCATTGGATAGCAATCCGACTACCAGAGTTCACAAAAAACGCAAAGAAAAGGACAGAGACAGACTATCAAGGTCCAAAACCAACGAAGCTTCTCCTAAGCCAGTCGCCGGTACATAGTGAGGTGCTTTCGCAGCCCCTGATACCCGCTACTTTCGAGTCACAGGCCTCTTCCGATACCCATGTGGAGTCCGGCACGCCCCGAGATTCTCAAAGTATTGTACCCGCAGATGTCTCTCCCTCGGATGGGTCCGGAGCCGCTGAGCAGGCGCCGGCTTCTGAGGGTGTCTTCAGGCCTCAGCATTTCTATATAAAACTGATGCCAGCTACAAAGACAAAGGCAACTTCTGAGGCTAAAAAAAGGCTAAAAAAAACTACGCATGAGCCACGTGCTCAGGCCTCTATGCCTAAAAAGCAGATGATCAAAATGGCTGAAGACCTAGTTACTTTGATCAGGCGTTCCCAACCCCCCTGAAAAGAGGCCTAGGCAAGACACCGATTATGAATCTTCAGATCAGGTTTCTATTTCTTCTGATTCCTCTTCTGATCAGGAATTTTGTATACCACCCTATGAGGATTCAGATGCAGAGGAATCCATCCTATCTGCATCCCCTCCTGAAGATTATTCCTTTGGAGAAACCTTGCATACTTTCAGGGAACATTTTCATTGGGAGAGTCAAGATTTCTCAATCAAAAAAGAGGCTTAGGGATTTCCTTCTTCTCCCTCAGCATAGGCCTTTAGCCATACCTCCTGTATTAGACATTGTTGATGATGTATTTTCGGAATCAAGCATGACTCCAGATTCCTTACCTACGGCTCCTAGCAAGCCAGACAGATATTATTACAGGGTTCCTGACTCTCACAAATTTTTATTCATAAACCCTGCTGCTGACCCTGAAACTATTTCACAGGGTCCCAAGGGTATAAAGGCCTCAACAGTTAAGAATCCTACCCCCTCTGATAGCCATTCCAGGGCGCTGGATAGATGGGGAAAGAAGGTTTGTACGTCTGCAACCTTGGCAATTAGGGCCTTAAACTGCTAATTTCATATGCTTAAATATCAACAGCATGTTATGGGATTACTGAAACAGAAAATTATGTTGATTTTTGAATGTGTGGAAATTAAAGAATTGCAGGAATTATTGCATGCAGCAGAACAAGTTGGAAAGCATACTTTACAATGTGGTTTTGATTCCTTGGAGGCCTCTTCCAGGGCCGCAGTTACTGGATCTTTGATTAGAAGGCATGCCTGGCTAAAGGAGCAAAATTTGCCTGATCGTGTTAAAGCTAAATTGTTGGATGCATCTTTACAGCATGATACTCTGCTATTAAGGCAGAAGAGGTTTTAGAGAAAATGGAAGACAAGTCTAAATCTATGCAAACTGTAAAAGATTTTTTGCAAGTGCAGCCACCAAGATTCAGTAGACACTGGCCTACAAAAAATTGGTCCTTTCCTGTGTCCGACAGAGCTTCACGGGGCAAATCCGGGCGCTCAAAGGGCTCTAGATACCAATCACATGATTCCTACAGGTCAAAGCAATGGGGTGCCTCTACCTCCAAATCTGGAGGAAATAAAACACAACCCTACAGTAAACAGTCTCAGTGACTTCCCTCTGCCATCACCAAGCACTTATCTTTTGGCAGCCCCCTTAGGGGGGAAACTAGCACTTCATGCTCAAAATTGGCAGTTAATAACCCAGGACAAGTGGGTATTAAACATAGTATCACAGGGATACAAATTTCATTTCCATACTCTGCCAATTTCAAATGGTTGGCCAGATCTGCCACAAAATCAATGGGCAGAGGCACAGAAACAAGTCACATCCCTCATGGATATGGGAGCTATTCAGCCAGTGCCATAAAAGGAAAAAGGACAAGGGTTTTACTCCAGACTCCTCTTGGTACCCAGAAAAGTCAAGGCCTGGCACCCAGTACTGGATTTATCAATTTTGAACACATTCTTGGACTTACCAAAATTCAAAATGCTAAATTTGCAGCAGCTTCTGCCCATGCTGGGGAAGAACGCTTGGCTAGTGACTCGAGACTTAAGAGGCATACCTGCATATCCCAATAAGGGAATCGTGCAGAAGATACCTCCGCTTCAAGGCAGGCTTTATGCATTACCAATTCTCTGCACTGCCCTTTGGCTTATCTACTGCGCCCAGTGTCTTTACAAAGTGCCTGGCACCAGTAATTGCATTTTGCAGACAAAGAAGTATACAAATCTATCCTTAGTTGGACGACTGTCTCATTCAAGCAGAAAACAAGGACATTCTTCTTCAACATCTGGCGTTTGTGAAAAGGCTTCTGACATGCCTAGGGTACACAATAAACGAAAAGAAATCACAACTGGTACCCTCTCAAAAGATAACATTCCTGAGTGCAACTTGAATACAACTGTCCAGATGGCTTACCTTACGCCAGAAAAACAAAGGCAACTGACAATTAGCTTCAAAGAGATGGCAACAAAAACCCAGTTATCTGCAAGACAAATTCTGCAGGCTTTGGGGTTCATGGCATCCTGCATTGTACTGATTCCATATGCAAGACTGCATATGAGGAAACTACAGTGGTATCTAAAACATTTATGGAGTCAACACTGTCACAGCCTGGAAACAATGATTCCTCTCATTCCCTGCCTACAACAGGAGTTTCTTTGGTGGGCAGAGACATGTTACCAGAACATGGGATGGTCTTTCACTCTACCCCCTGCCAACCTAACCCTAACTACAGACTCATCCGACTATGCTTGGGGGGCCCACTTGGCGGGGAGATGCATTCAGGGCATATGGAGCCCAAAACAAATGCATCTGCATATCAACCAGAAAGAGATGTTTGCTCTTCAGAATGCCCTGACAGCCTTCAAGGACTTACTTCATTCAGGACAACTACTGATAAAGACTGACAGCACCACAGTCATGTGGTACATAAGCAGGGGGGCACACACTCTTACCCCCTTTGCAGACTAGCCATGGCATTGTGGGACACAGCCTTGACTTACCAAGTACATCTTCAAGCTCAATTCCTGCCAGGAAAACAAAACACTGTGCAGACGACTTAAGCAGAAACCTTATGGACCCTCACGAGTGGAAACTGGTCCCACAAGTCTTCAGCACGATAACAAAGAAATGGGGGAGCCCAGACATAGATCTATTTGCCTCTCCCCAGAATTATCAACTGGACAAATTCTGCAGAAGGACTTATCACAGACAAGCATGGAAAGTGGATGCCCTATCCTTCAGTTGGAAAAACCTCTCAGTCTATGCCTTTCCTCCTCTGCCTCCTCTTCCCAAGGTCCTATTAAAGGTCAGACAAGAAAAAACAAAAATGATTCTAATCGCCCCGGACTGGCCTCACCAACACTGGTACCCAATCCTAAGGAATATGTTTCAAATCCCTCCTTGGTGCTTGCCTCAAAATACCATATCTACTGTCTCAGCAGCACAATCAAATTCTGCACAATCGGCTCCAAACTCTGAACCTGGCAGCATGGCTGATCATGTACTTATTTAAACAACACCTCTCAGTAAATCTGTGATGGATGTCATTTTGGAAGCCAGAAGGCCTAGTACTAGAAAATCATATGCTGATAAATGGAAGAGATTCTGTGCTGGGAACCAAGCACAAGGAACTGAGACAGCAAAACCAAATATTTCTCAGATTTTGCAATACTTGACTGAGATGCTTAACATAAAATAAAAATCCATGCCTCAGCCATCTCGACTCATTACAACACAGAGCCACCGATTTTTTTCTCATCCTCTGCTAAAACAGTATCTTAGAGGGGCCAAAATTTAAGGCCTCCCAGAAGATCACCAATTCCTGCATGGGACCTCAATTTTGTGTTGGAAAAACTCACCCTGCTTCCATTTGAACCAGCTGCTACTGCAGGTATAAAGTTTTTGGCCTGGAAAACAGCTTTACTTCTGGCAATTACTTCAGCAAGAAGGGTTTCAGAGCTGCAGGCCCTCATGGCTGTGGAGCCTTTTATTATATTTTACCCAGAGTGTCCCTCAGGACCAATCCTTCCTTTATGCCTAAGGTGGTATCCAGTGTGGGTCTTAACCAAACTAATCACCTGCCAGCCTTTTACCCAAATCCGCAGAACAAGGGGGAGCTGATTTTACATTCCTTGGTCGTGCACAGACAACTAAGAGTCTACCTAAACAGGACCAAATCTCTAAGAAAAACTGAGCAGCTACTGGTGGCATTTGCTGCAGGATCAGAGGGGCTATTTCAAAGCAAACTATTTCAAAATGGATAAGCCACTGCATTCGATGTTCTTCATCTCACATTGCTGCAGTCCTTACTTATGGGTAGTCCGCTGTCCTCGGTCGGCCCGAGTACCAAAGTATTAGGCTGACGTCGGTCATGGGCGCACAGCCCTGACATCTGAGCGTCAGGGTATAAAAGCGCATGACCGACGTCATATCCTCAGTCTTTTTTGCCGCATGGTCCGATGCAGAAGCAGCGTTGCAAGTGCCGTTCGGCTTTCTGAAATTTTTCATTTTCGGAGTTTCAGACATACCAAGTTGGGCTAAGTACCCGTTGGGAGCATTTTGTTTTTCTTGCCTCAGTTGTTTACCGGATGTCAGAAAAAGTGAATAATTGTATTTCTTGTGGGAAGCAGATACCGCATAGGGATTACCACTGCTTTGTATCCCTTGCTTGGGACCGAGCACGTAGTTGGGTGTCGGTTTTGTGCTAGGTTTAATAAGCGCACTATTAAGAGAAGGCTAGATTGCGCTAGGTTAGTTTTTGGCAAACGGTGTAATTATAATATGCCGTCGGATCCTCCGCCTGCTTCCACGAAGAAGTGTAAAGACAAATCTGTTAAGCCTAGACAGGATGATTCGTCCATTTCGACGCCGGTCCTTTAGAGACTGCAGTGGAACAGGTGGATCCGGCTGAAGTTTCTGTTGAGTCTCAGGGGGAAACCTTGATTTTACAGGATGTGGCATCACAGGAGTCAGGTCAGGCTGAAGGGGCCTCTCAGGTTATTATTCTCCCTTCTTTGCCTAAGGGGGGTTAGGCCTTCTGCTACTGTTTCTAGGGCTCCTTCTAAGGGCAGGACTGTTTTGCCTTCTTCTGGAGTTAGTTCTGGTTCTTCAGGGTCTGTACCTAAGAAGCATATGCTTAAAATGGCAGTGGATTTGATTTCTTTAATTAGAGGTTCCATGCCCCCTCCTGATAAGAGGCCCAGGGTAGAGCCAGAGTTGGAAATTTTGGAGCAGGCCTCAGATGATTCTGAGTCTTCTGCTGAGGATATTCAAGATTTTCCTCCTTATTCGGATTCCGATGCAGAGGATTCTACACCTCCTGCTTCCCCTCCAGAGGATTTTTCATTTTCAGAAACCTTACACTCTGAGGGAACATTTTAAGTGGGAAGGACAGGATTACTCAGGTTCCAGAAAGAGGCTTAGAGAGTTCTTGTTTTTACCACAGCACAGACCCTTGGCTATTCCTCCTGTTTTGGATGTTGTTCAGGATGTTTTTTCGGAGGCCTCATTTAATCGAGATTCTATGCCTCCTGCACCAGTTAAACCGGACAGGTATTATAGGGTACCTGAGGCTCATAAATACCTATATAAGAGTCCTAGGGCGGACCCAGAAACTATTAGTCAGGGGCCTAAGGGTGTTAGGGCTTCTGTTGTAAAGAATCCGGTTCCTCTAGATAAGGAAGCTAGAGCTTTGGACAGATGGGGTAAGAAGGTGTACACCTCTTCTACTTTGGCAATGAGGGCTTTAAATTGCCAGTTTCATATGTTGAAATATCAGAATTTCCTCCTTTCTCAGCTAAAATCTAAAGTGGATGCTTTGGCGGAGGGCATAGAGTGTAAAGAATTGCAAGATTTGGTGCATGTTTCTGAACAGGTGGGGAAACATTCTTTGCAGTGTGGCTTTGATGCTTTGCAGGCTTCTTCTAGAGTGGCTGCCACTGGTTCAGTTCTTCGTAGGCATGCCTGGCTTAAGGATCAGAATTTATCTGAACATGTTAAGTCTAGAATTCTGGATGCCCCTTTACAGTCCGAAGTGTTGTTTGGTCCTCCTGTGGAGTCTGTTTTGAAGAAAATGGAGGACAAGGCTAAGTCTATGCAGACTGTTAAATATTTTTTGCAGGTTCAACCTCCTAAGTTTAGTAGAAATTGGCCTGCTAAGGGGTGGACGTACCCTTCTTCTGATTCCCAGTCTAGGGGTAGATCTAGGCGTGGTAGGGGCAGAGCTCAGAGTACCTTTAGGCCTAGAACCTGGAGTTCGCCTGTTCAATCTGCTGGTGAGGGTAGGGGCCAGTCCTTTCGTAAACAGGCCCAATGACCTGCATTTTCAGCTGCCAGATTCTTCTTGCCTGGCAGCTCCTTTGGGAGGAAAGCTAGCTCTCTTCAAGCAAAATTGGTTTTAGTCACCCAAGACAAATGGGTGTTGGACATTATAAACAAAGGTTACAAGTTTTATTTCCATACATTGCCTCCTTTCAAAGGTATGCCAGACATTCCTCCTCGGCAAAGGATGGAGGCTCACAAACAGATTTCATTACTTCTTCACATGGGAGCCATACAGCCAGTACCTCCTTCAGAAGTGGGTCTAGGGTTTTATTCCCGCCTGTTTCTAGTACCAAAGAAAGGGAACACGTGGAGACCGATTTTGGATTTATCTCTCCTCAACACTTACTTGGACATTCCAAAGTTCAAAATGTTGACATTACAACAGCTTTTGCCTCTGCTGGGAAAAGATCACTGGATGGTAACTCTGGATCTAAAAGAGGCTTATCTTCATGTTCCTATCAGGCCCAGTTGCAGGAAGTACCTGCGTTTTCGAGCTGGAAATTTACATTATCAGTTCTCTGCATTGCCCTTTGGCTTATCTACTGCCCAGAGTGTTCACAAAGGTTCTGGCTCCAGTGATAGCCTTTTTCAGGATGGAAGGAATACAAATTCATCCTTATTTGGACGATTGCCTGATTATTGCACAAGACAAGGACAAGCTTCTTCAGCATCTACGGTATGTGATGGTAGTGTTAAGATGCCTAGGGTATTCTGTGAACGAAACAAAGTCCAGTCTAGTACCCTCTCAGGACATGTGCTTTCTGGGTGTGAGACTGAATACAGCTTCCCAGATGGCCTTTTTGACCCCGGACAAACAGAAAAGTCTTTCACTTTATTTCCATCAAATGTCTCTACGGTCCAGGCTGACTGCAAGGACAGTCCTTCAAGCCTTGGGGTTCATGGCATCTTGTATTCTGGTGCTTCCCAATGCCAAATTGCATACGAGGAAGCTTCAATGGTATCTCAAAAATCTATGGACACAACACTGCCAGGATCTAGACACTGTCATTCAAATAATACCTTGCATTCAGAAGGAATTTTTGTGGTGGGCTCAGGAATGTCACCTAAACAAGGGACTATCTGTGACCCGACCAGAGGCGAGTCAGATTCTAACGACGGATGCCTCGGACAAGGCTTGGGGAGCACACCTCAATGGGAAATGGGTGCAGGACACGTGGCCTGCCAGACTTCAACATTTGCATATCAACTTGAAGGAGATGTTAGCAGTACAATTTGCATTAATGGCTTTCAAGGATTTACTTCACCCAGGGCAGGTGTTGATTCTAACAGACAACACAACTGTCATGTGGTACATCAACAAGCAAGGGGGAACTCATTCGTACCCTCTTTGCAGACAAGCGATGATTTTGTGGGAGACAGCTCTCAGTTACAACCTCAGTCTTCAGGCAAGATTTCTACCAGGAGCACAGAACTCCTTAGCAGATGTATTGAGCAGACAAATAGTGGATCCTCACGAGTGGAAATTGGATCCTCAGGTATTTCAAAAGTTGACAGTGTCATGGGGAACTCCAGACATAGATCTGTTCGCTTCCCCACTAAATTACCAGTTGCCAAAGTTTTGCACAAAAAGGTTTCATCCCACAGCTTGGAAGGTGGACGCTCTGTCATTCAGTTGGAACAATCTTCATGTATATGCCTTTCCACCTCTACCTCTTCTGCCCAAGGTTCTCTTGAAGGCCAGACAAGACAAGCCATCCATGATCCTGATAGCACCGGATTGGCCTCGACAACACTGGTACCCACTACTGAGGAGTTTGGTCCGAGAGCCTCCATGGCCTCTGCCTTTGATTCCACACCTTTTGTCTCAGGAGGGCAATCACTTTCTCAATGTCAGAATTCAGTCTCTGCATCTAACAGCCTGGCATATTCTGTTTTAGATTCTGGAGGTTCTCAGCTTCCACAACAAGTTTTGAATTTTATTTTGGAGGCCAGGAGGCCTAGTACAAGGAAAGTTTATGCTGATAAATGGAGGGGATTTTTTATTTGGAGCAAAGGGAAGGACTTTGATGTTTCCAAGCCTAATTTGAGTGCTTCCTTACAATATCTTACTGAGTTATTAGACAAAGGTTTGTCCTTCTCCTCCATAAAGGTTCATGCTGCAGCCATTTCGCATAATTATGACTGTGACCCTCCTTTATTCTCTCATCCTTTGTTTAAGCAGTTTCTCAGAGGGGCAAAGAACATAAGACCCCCACGTAGAGCTCCTACTCCTGCTTGGGATCTCAATTTTGTGTTGGAAAAGCTTACTCTACAACCTTTTGAGCCTGCAGCTACGGCCGAGTTAAAGTATTTGTCATGGAAAACTGCTTTTTTGTTGGCCATTACTTCTGCAAGAAGGGTTTCTGAATTACAGGCCCTTATGGCAGTGGAGCCTTTCTTGATTTTTCATAAGGATAGGGTATCTTTAGCACTAATCCTTCCTTTATGCCTAAAGTGGTTTCTAGTGTGGCCTTAAACCAAACTATTCATTTGCCTACTTTTTATGCAAATCCTCAAAATAAAGGGGAGAAGATTTTGCATACTTTGGATATTCACAGGCAGTTGCTATTATTTGAGCAGAACCAAGGAGTTCAGACAGTCTCAGCAGTTGTTTGTTTCTTTTGCTTTGGGTTCACAGGGTAAACCTGTTTCAAAACAAACTATTTCTAAATGGATTGGGTTTTGTATTTCTTTTTGTTATTCCCATCATGGTAAGGAGATTCCGACTGGGATCAGACCTCATTCCACTAGAGCTACTGCAACTTCTACTGCCTTTCTAAGGGGGGTAGCTACAAAGGATATTTTGGAAGCAGCCACTTGGAGTTCAGTACATACTTTTTCCAAACATTACCACCTTCCTCTTTATTCAAAGTCTAGGGCTGGATTTGCCACTGCAATTTTACAGGGCATTTTAGCAGCCCCTAATGCTTTATGATTTTTTCCAACCTCCCTTTCCCGTTGCTTTGGGATTCTACCCATAAGTAAGGACTGCAGCAATGTGAGATGAAGAACATAGTACAGTTTTGTACCTACCATAAATGTAGATGTTCGAAGATCCACATTGCTGCAGTCCAATTTTCCCTCCCTCCTTCCCCTCTGTAGCTTAGCATGGATGTCCTTCATGGATGCATCTGCAGTCATAACAAGTGGGTTGTCCTGTCGTCAGGCAGCCCTGCAGTTGGCCGGATTCCAAAGTCCGGGTCCGGCTTCGGCTGATGTCGCACTCCACCCGACGTCATCTCTGTTGGTCTTCGGGTATAAAAGCATCAGCCGACGCCATTTTCCTCAGTCTTTCTTGCCGCCTGGCGCCCGAAGCAGAAGCTGTTCGCAAGTGCCGGTCGGTCGGATCCAGAGATTACTTCTACCGAATACTACTTCGAAGACTTCTAAAGCTAAGTACCCCGTTGGGGACTCTTTCTTGCCTCAGCCGATGTCAGAAAAAGTTAACAATTGTTTAACCTGTGGGAAACAAATACCTCATAAAGATTTCCACTCTTACTGTCTGCCTTGTTTAGGCCCAGTCCACGACGTAGCAGCCTGTTCGGCCTGTGCCTCTTTCAACCGACGAACGCTTAGGCGTCGGTCGGAGTTTGCAGAACAGTTTTTCGGTACTGATTTTGCGTACATTATGCCGTCGGATCCTCCGACTACCCAATCTACCAAAAAACGCAAAGATAAAGACCGACACTCGCGGTCCGCGGTTTCGGCCGAAACCACGGTAAAGCAAACCGCGAGTGTCTCGGTTTCGGCCGAAACCGAGAAAACTGATCAAAGTACAGCTGAACCTATTCTTACAACTGAGGCCCCTGCTACAACTCTTGAATCGACCTCAGAAATTGTACCCACTACGGTGGTTGACTTATCAGACACCATCCCTTGGATGTCTCTACCCCAGCACGTGGTGCTGCTAGGCCTCCAGCAGCCATGTCCATTAAGGCCTTCGCCAGGGCTAAAGCAGCCAAGACTACTAAATCAGTGCCTGTTAAACCCCCCACATCCAGGCCCTCTTCTAGTTCTCAAATGCTTTCTTTGGCAGAAGATTTAATTTCTTTAATTAGAGGATCTCAATCTCACCCAGACAGGGCCTCTCAGCCCCCAGAGAAGAGACCTAGGGCAGAGCCCCCTGAGCCAGTGTCTTCTGATGATTCTGCTGATGAATCAGACATAACTGACCAGCCAGAGGCTCCCTTCTCCAATTTTGAAGATTCTGATGCTGAAGAATCCATTCCAGCTGCTTCCTCACCAGAAGAATTCTCCTTTGGGGAAACCTTGCATGCCATGCGAGAACAGTTCCAATGGCAGCAACAGGATTTTTCAGACTCCAGAAAAAGACTTAGGACCTTTCTGCACCTCCCACAGCACAGGCCCTTGGCTATACCTCCTGTTCTCTCTGTGGTGGATGATGCTTTCAGTGATGTTTGCTCCGCTCCAGATTCTTTACCCCCAGCCCCTGCCAAACCAGACAGATTTTACAGGGTGCCAGATACTCATCACCACCTTTACAAGGCCCCTCTTGCAGACCCAGAAACTATATCCCAGGGTCCCAAGGCAGTAGCCGCGACCACAGCTAAAAACCCTATTCCTTCTGAAAGGGAAGCAAGGTCATTAGACAGATGGGGTAAAAGGTCTACACTTCAGCTACTCTCTCAGCTAGAGCTTTAAACTGTCAGTTTCACATGATACAATACCAAGAGTTTATGCTTGATCAGTTAACTAAAAACTAACCACTGATGAATCTCTTGATAAGAAATATGTATTAGAGATGGTAAATAACATACAACAAGTTAGCAACCATTCCTTAAAATGTGGCTATGATGCACTGGAGGCTTCATTTAGATCAGCCATGACAGGCACAGTGATAAGAAGGCATGCATGGCTAAAGGAACAAGCTTTACCGGATCATGTTAAAGCTAAGTTGCTAGATGCTCCTATGGACAAGACAAGTTTGTTTGGTACACCTGCCCAGCAGGTTATCAAGAAAATGGAAGAAAAGGCAAAATCTGTTCAAACTGTCAAAGATTTCTTGCAGGTTCAACCCCCAAGGTTTAGCAGGAACTGGCCTGCCAAAAATTGGTCCTTTCCTGACTCCACAAAATTTCAAAGGGGCAGGAATAGACGTTCCAGAGGCAGAAACCAATCCAGAGGAGGGGCCTACAGAGGACGACAGTGGCAAGGTAACAACAGAGGCACAGACACAGCCACTGCCACTACATCAGCACAACCACAGTGACTTAATCCTAACTCCGCCTACCAGGGAACAAATAGCAGCTCCTCTAGGCGGAAAGTTAACCTTATTTTCAAAGAACTGGCACTACATAACAAAAGACAAGTGGATTTTACAAACCATAGATCAAGGTTACCGGTTTCACTTCCACACTTTACCAGTCAAAGAGGAATGCCAAATCTACCTCCAAATCAAAAAACAGAGGCTCTACGCCAGATAATGGAGTTAGCAAACATGAGAGCTGTGGAAAGAGTGCCAACAGCAGAACAAGGAAAGGGGTTCTATTCCAGACTATTCCTAGTTCCAAGAAAGGAAAAAAGTTGGAGACCAATTCTCGACCTGTCCACCTTAAATACATACATCATTGTCCCAAAATTCAAAATGCTGACCCTACAGCAACTTCTTCCCATGCTGGGCAAGGAGTCTTGGCTGGTAACTCTAGATCTCAAGGAGGCATACCTGCACGTCCCCATTCGACCAATCTGCAGAAGATACCTCAGATTTCTTGCAGGATCAGAGCACTATCAATTCTCAGCATTGCCTTTTGGCTTATCTACTGCCCAGAGTATTCACAAAATGCCTGGCATCAGTAATCGCCCATTGCAGACTACAGGAATTCAAATTTACCCATACCTGGACGACTGCCTACTACAAGGGGACAACAAAAGCAAGCTGACAACAGATTTACAAAGGGTCATTTACTTGCTACAAGGACTGGGATACACAGTCAATTTACAAAAGTCAAGGCTGATACCATCCCAAACAAGGACATTCTTGGGCTGAATTGGACACAGTACAACAAATGGCATTCCTGACTACAGAAAAACAAAAGAACTTCCTCTTTACTTCTTGGCACTAACAAAACTGAACAAGTTAACAGCAAGAAAAGTTCTGCAGGCCTTGGGCTTCATGGCATCATGCATAATCTTGGTCCCATTTGCCAGACTACATATGAGGAAACTACAGTGGTACCTAAAGAATTTATGGTCCCAACACAGACACAGTCTAGAAACAGAAATCCCACTAATTCCATGCTTAAAACAGGAGTTCCTATGGTGGGCTCAGGCATGCCAGTCAAACCCAGGCCTACCCTTTCGCAGATGTCAACCAAGCCAGACCATCACAACAGACGCTTCAGACCTAGGATGGGGGCCCACATGCTGGACAAATGCGTGCAAGGATTGTGGACACAGGATCAACTTCACCTACACATCAATCTAAAAGAAATGCTGGCAGTAAAACTGGCAATCCAAAAGTTCAAACCATTCCTCAAAGAGGGCCAGTTGATGATAAGGACAGACAACACCACAGTCATGTGGTACATCAACAAACAGGGAGGCACTCATTCATACCCCTATGCAGAATGACCTTGGAGCTGTGGACCCTGGCACTCAGCTACAACATTCAGTTACAGGCAATATTTGTACCGGGGAAAGACAATACTCTAGCAGACATATTAAGCAGAACCACTTCGGATGCCCACGAATGGAAGCTGCACCCGGACATCTTCAAGACCATCTCAAAGAAATGGGGAATGCCACAGATAGACCTATTCGTATCACCTCTCAATCACCAGCTCAAAAAATTCTGCACAAGGACATTCCACCCACTAGCATGGAAAGTGGACTCACTCTCCTTCAACTGGAAAGGCCTAACAGCATATGCATTCCCACCTCTTCCTTTGATACACAAGGTACTACTAAAAATCAAGGAAGAACATCCAAGGATAATCCTGATAGCTCCAAACTGGCCAAGACAACACTGGTACCCACTACTGAAGAGCATGTCTCGAACAATATGTGGCCAATACCCTGATGCCTTTGATGTTAACTCAGAACAACTACAGCATCATACATCCAAACCTAAAACACTGCAACTGACTGCATGGAACATCACATAGCAGCAGCTAATCCAGAACTTTCCCAAAGAGTTAAAGACATTATTCTTGAAGCACGCAGACCTTCAACAAGAAGGAACTATGCTGGAAAATGGAAAAGGTTTGTCATTTGGAGTACGGAAAGAGGAAAAGATGTCAAACATAGATATGCCTAACATTCTGGAGTATCTGGCGAACTTCTTCATTCAGGCCTGTCCTACTCCTCCATCAAGATACATGCATCAGCTATTTCAGCAGAATACAGCTTTGATCCACCTGTTTTTCGCACCCTTTGCTCAGGCAGTTCCTCAGAGGAATCAAGAATGTAAAACCTCCAAGGAAACCACCATTACCAGCTTGGGATTTAAACTTTGTGCTAGAAAAGTTGACACTATCACCCTTTGAACCAGCAGCAACAGCAGACCTACAACACCTGTCATGGAAAACTGCTTTCCTACTGGCAATTACTTCAGCAAGGAGGGTTTCAGAACTACAGGCCTTAATGGCAGTGCAACCCTTCCTAATCTTCCACCAAGATAGAGTGTCCATGAGGACTAATCCTACATTTATGCCCAAGGTGGTATCCAGAGTATCTTTAAACCAGGCAATCCACCTACCTACCTTCTTTCCCAACCCACAAAACAGAGGGAAAGAATACTGCATACCTTGGATGTACATAGACAGCTACGCTACTACTTGGACAGAACAAAAATAGCAGAAAGACTGACCAACTTTTTGTAGCCTATGCAACAGGAAGGGAAGGAAAAGCTATTTCCAAACAGACAATCTCCAAATGGATAGGAAATTGCATACGATACTGTTACTCCTTCCATGGAAAACCAATTCCACAGAACATAAGACCTCATTCTACAAGGGCAACAGCCACTACCACAGCCTTCTTACGAGGAGTGGCAACCAAAGACATTATTGAGGCGGCTACTTGGACCTCCGTGCATACATTTGCCAAGCATTATAATTTGCCTCTATATTCCAGATCCCGAGCAGGATTTGCCACTGCTGTACTGCAAGGGATCCTAAACACACCATAATCTACTTTTATCCTCCTCCCCTAGTTGGCTATGGTATTCTACCCACTTGTTATGACTGCAGATGCATCCATGAAGGACATAGTACAGTTTTGTACCTACCATAAATGTAGATGTCCGAACTGGATAGCATCTGCAGTCAGGATTACCCTCCCACCTTCCCCTCTGTGGTACTCCTAGGGTGTTTACCCTCCTAATAGCTAGCTGTTGGGGGGGGAGTCTTTTATGGTGTATTTGTTTGTATATATGTACATATATGCTTATTTTTTCTGTTTACCTCTATCTATTTGGAAACATTGACATCTATCCAAATTTTAGCCTGCAAGAGGGCTACTGGCATCTGGGGCAAGAAACACTGAGGAAAATGGCGTCGGCTGATGCTTTTATACCTGAAGACCAACAGAGATGACGTCGGGTGGAGTGCGACATCAGCCGAAGCCGGACCCGGACTTTGGAATCCGGCCGACTGCAGGGCTGCCTGACGACAGGACAACCCACTTGTTATGACTGCAGATGCTATCCAGTTCGGACATCTACATTTATGGTAGGTACAAAACTGTACTTTATATGGTTTGGGTGATGGCTGTAGTTGGGCATATCTTTTGGGAAGGTACTCTGTTTTTTGGCTGTGGCCTTTCTTTTAGGGCCTTCTGACATCTGGGGCAAGAAAAGACTGAGGATATGACGTCGGTCATGCGCTTTTATACCCTGACGCTCTGATGTCAGGGCTGTGCGCCCATGACCGACGTCAGCCTAATACTTTGGTATTCGGGCCGACCGAGGACAGCGGACTACCCATAAGTAAGGACTGCAGCAATGTGGATCTTCGAACATCTACATTTATGGTAGGTACAAAACTGTACTTTTCTGCTACTTGGATCATGGTAAACCGGTGCCCAAGGGCATTAGGTCACATTCCACCAGGGCTGCATCTACATCAGCAGCTTTTCTCATTCTAGAGGCTGCTACTTGGAATTCTGTGCATACTTTTACAAAGCGTTATCATTTGCCTCTCTTTTCTAAGTACAGGACAGGCTTTGCCTCTGCAGTTTTGCAGGGCCTTATAGCCGTTCCTAATGCTATTTAATTCCAGCCTCCTATCCATAGCTTTGGAATTCTACCCAAATGTAATGACTGCAACAGTGAAACACGAAGAACATAGTACAGTTGTGTACACTTACCATAAATGTAGATGTTAAGAGTGTATTCACTGTTGCAGTCCGGGTTACCCACCCACCATCCCCCTTTATTCTGGAGATTCTTTCCTTCACTATATTCTACAGCCTTTGTGGTGTATTTGCTTTTAGATGAAGTTAAAGTTTATGTTGTTACAATTGCATATATATTTAGTTTTATATATATATATATATATATATATATATATATATATTTATTAATTTTTTATTGCTCCCCATTTGGGGGGCACCTGACATCTGGGGCAAGAAAAACTAAAGAAAATGGCTTTGGTTGCCTGTTTTATACCCCTGATGACCTGACATCATGGAAGAAGACAAACCAGTAAAATTAGAGAAACAGAAGAAGTCAAAAAGTTGCCAGGTAAATCCAAAAAAGCACCAAGGGAATACGAAGAGAAATAGTAGTATCCTGAACGTAAATTTATTTTTTTAAAAACAGCATACGTTTTCGCTACTGTTAAACAGTAGCTTCATCAGAGAAACTGACAAACAGTGAACGCCAAGTATTTAAATCTTTCTATGGCGTGAATACGTTCCACTACGTCACTTGGGTTCACAAATGGACCTCCCCAAACAGTGACGTGTGTTGTATATAAAAAGAATAAAATGCATACAAAAATACAATCGCATCAATTGTAGTATGCTATATTTGAAAATTAAAAACAATTAAATCTAACAATATATGTATTTAAAATCAACAATTCTGTGGTTTGTATAAATTAATATATTGATGTATTAAAATTCAGTGACTCTAATGGAACCAAAATTTCATACAGTCCAAAGAGTCAGTATAAGGACTCAAAAAACAGCACATATACATTAAGCATGTTATACATTATGAAAATATAGGGATTACATGTATAGAACATAATTAGGACACAAATGTGTCCTGAAAGAAATGACATACCAAATAAAGTAAATATGTTTACTACTTTATTATATTGTGCCCGTTGTAATTGTATACGTAAAAAGAATTTAGAACGTGTATGTTTTTCGATTTACCTCAAAATACTTCTTAGTTTCAGTATGCAGGTTATGTTACAGTTTTCATTTAAACCTGGTGCACTGAACGCATCTAATGTCAATTGCCATTCTAACTCACGTGCTTCCAATAATAATGGAAACGGACCTCCTCAAATAGTGGGAGGAACATGGTCTATAGCTAAAAAGTGAAAGCTGTGGTCCGGGTTGTTAATGATGTGTTTTGCCAAAACATTATCACACTTATTTTTCTTGATAGAATAGGTATGTTCATAAAGCCTTTCACGTAGCTTGCGGTCTGTTTTCCCTACGTAAAAGGCTGAACAGCAGTCACATGTAGCTAGATAAATGATAGATTTAGTCTCACAGTTAAGTTTGTAGTTAATATAGTATTTTTTGTTCCTAATAGTAAAACAATTTGCTGTTTTCAGATGTTTGCACCATTTACATAAACCACAAACAAATGTCCCCTTTTGTCTTGAAACAATGTCAACATCTTTGTTTCTTTCTAACAACATTTTAAGGTTGTTACCTTTCTTATATACTATAATAGGATTAAGTCCTAATTTTTCTGATAGTTGTAGGTTGCTCCTAATAAAAACACCAAATTTTGAAGACAATTGACTTAATCTGGTTGGAGTTAATATTGAAAGTAGTTATAAAACTGGTGGTAAATTGTTTAGTCGGTTCAATATTTAAGCAACTCTTATTTTCTGTAATGTTTAATATTTAAGCAAGGATGTGTACTCTGACACAGCTTTCTATGCAGAATGTCATTCTCTGAGGGACATGTTTGTTAACCGAAGTTACCCTCCATCACTTATTGATGAAATATTTAAAGAAGTCGAGCTAAAACGGTTAAATAGAACATGTACCCCACTATTAGATAAAGAAACTTATACCATCTCTGTAGATCCTGTCAGTCTTTTAACTGACAACCCGATTACAAACATTACAAAAAATCAGAGTTGCTTAAATATTGAACCGACTAAACAATTTACCACCAGTTTCAAGAAAAATAAAAGTGATAATGCTTTGGCAAAACACATCATTAACAAACCCGGGCCACAGCTTTCACTTTTTAGCTATAGACCATGTTCCTCCCACTATTAGAGGAGGTCCGTTTCCATTATTATTGGAAGCACGTGAGTTAGAATGGCAATTGACATTAGATGCGTTCAGTGCACCAGGTTTAAATGAAAACTGTGACAACCTGCATACTGAAACTAAGAAGTATTTTGAGGTAAATCGAAAAACATACACGTTCTAAATTCTTTTTACGTATACAATTACAACGGGCACAATATAATAAAGTAGTAAACATATTTACTTTATTTGGTATGTCATTTCTTTCAGGACACATTTGTGTCCTAATTATGTTCTATACATGTAATCCCTATATTTTCATAATGTATAACATGCTTAATGTATATGTGCTGTTTTTTGAGTCCTTATACTGACTCTTCGGACTGTATGAAATTTTGGTTCCATTAGAGTCACTGAATTTTAATATATCAATATATTAATTAATACAAAACACAGAATGCTGATTTTAAATACATAGATTGTTAGATTTAATTGTTTTTAATTTTCAAATATAGCATACTACAATTGATGCGAGTGTATTTTTGTATGCATTTTATTCTTTTTATATACAACACACGTCACTGTTTGGGGAGGTCCATTTGTGAACCCAAGTGACGTAGTGGAACGTATTCACGCCATAGAAAGATTTAAATACTTGGCGTTCACTGTTTGTCAGTTTCTCTGATGAAGCTACTGTTTAACAGTAGTGAAAACGTATGCTGTTTTTAAAAAAAAAAATTTACGTTCAGGATACTACTATTTCTCTTCGTATTCCCTTGGTGCTTTTTTGGATTTACCTGGCAACTTTTTGACTTCTATCATGGAAGAAGAGACAGCAACTGACGCAGGTCCCAAGACTTTGATATTCAGACCGACTGAGAGCAACCTGCCAGCAGATTACCCAAATGTAATGACTGCAACAGTGAATACACTCTAACATCTACATTTATGTTAAGTGTACACAACTGTACTTTCCTCTTGTCAGATGTCAACCAAGACTCTTCCAGTGGACCCTTTTGGCTCAGTGGTCAAGTCAGAAGTCAGCTGATGTCTCCATCTTGAAGTTTTGCAGGTCTGTTATCCAATGGTGGTTGGAATCCCCGCTAGTCTCCTAGGGACGTCACTTTATTCTACCACCCTCACAGGCCGCAGTGATCAGGGACTTTTCCCATATGGGGTTGGAGGGTATTTCTTGGAGAAAACTGTTTAATGCATGTAGTCCCCTTCAGACGCTAGTCTTCACAACAGCATTTTGGAGATTAAAGCAATCATCCTAGCCTTATGAGCCTTCCTGGACGCTCTCCTATTAGGTGTGATCTTGAAGCAATGTGTTGGTGTCTAGTACATAAACAGGGAGGAACACGATCCTATCTGTTGTGTTGGGAGGCTATGAGAATGGCAGTGGGTGATGACTTCTTACCATTTTCTGATAATGCACATCCTGGGGAAATCCAGGTATGTCCTTTTATTCTCATGTTGAAGTATTCTTACTGTGGAGTCCTCCACCTCATGCGACCCAAACGTTGGCCGTGTACAAAAGCTTAGGCCTGGTTGCTGCTGGTGCATGGGATGTCGCATGTAGGGCCATACACCAGGGGTCTTAAATGTGATGTCTGCATTTACAGACCCTAGAACTTTTCTGCCGCAGTTGAACGTCAGATCGATCACTTTGCTCCTGTCCTTCAAGACGCCTAAATCTAAGTACCCCTTTGGGGAATATTTTTGCTTGAGCTTGGTTTGTCTGTTCTTAGCCGATGTCCGCTAAGAAAGGTAAATGCAAATGTGGATGTCAAATCCCGCATAAAGACTCCTATGATTGTTGCATATTTTGTTTAGGCGGGGAACACGATCATACCTCCTGCGCCATCTGCCAGTCTTTTGTCCTCAAAGCACTCCAGAAGCCATCTGGCCGCCCTCAATTTGTATTTGGAGAATCAGAAATTAACAAAGTGTTAAGAATGTATCCGGCGTCTGCTGCTCAGGTGGAACCACCAAGAAAAAAGGCCAAGGTTTCAAGGCCTACCACCTCTGCCCCTCCATCATCTGACTGCTCACCAACCACCGATTTAGGGGTTGAGAGACATCGGCTAGAGCAGTCTACTTCGGTGTCTACCCTTGAGGAAGCCACTTCTGAAGTACTGGCTGGCACGTCCGTGGAGGTTATTCCGACGTCTATCATTACCGAAGTCGATGGGGAACCAGGCTCAACCAGACTATCTTCTGTGATCCAGGATTCTGATCCTTCCTCTTTAGGACAGACTCCTGAAACTAGGCCCTCAGCTTCTCCTACAGCAACTCTCTTAAAAAGGAGACGAAAGCCAAAACATTTGTCTGCTTTAGAGGGGCAACCAGACTGGCATTCCTTCACACTGTCCTTGAGCAGGCCTTCATGGCCCTCAGCCTCCTCTGCTCCCACTGTACCTGTACTTAGCCCAAGACCTGCCTCGGCCACTTCTATCCTTCCATTTCTCAGGAAGAAGCCGCCTTAGCCTCTTCATCTGACGAGTCAGTCACATACTCTTCCCAAATAGCTTCCCCCTTGGGAGTACTACTCCCCTGATGAGGATTCCATAGAAGAAGACTCCACTCCAGAGGTCATCACATTTGGAGAGACTGTAACAAAAATGAGGGAGTATTTTAAATGGGATACTACCCAGATGATAGAAACTCAAAAAAGGTATTTTGAGCTGCTGCAGGTTGAATCACCCTCACCATCAGCCATCCTCTGGTGATTCCTTCATACTTAGAAGCATTTGCATCAGTCTCAAAAAACCCTGACTCTCCACCACCTACTCCAAAGAGACCTTATCATTTCTACAAAGTCCCTGATGACCACAAATTTCTACTGAAATCCCCCTTGGCAGACCCCACAGTGATAGCTGTAGCCCTAGACAATCAGTCTAGACTTATTCAATCCTTAACTTATTCCATCCTTATCACTCCTACCCTCTGACAAGGATAGCAAGGTAATGGACAGGCTGGATAAGATGCTATGCACTTCTTCCACCCTAGCTTTTAGGGTGATTAATTGCCAAACCCATGTGGTAAAATATGCCCTGAATTTGGTATTCCAAGCTACAACCCTACTGTCATCCTTGCCTGATTCTCCTAGTAAGACAGAAATAGCATCTAAACTATCCCAAGCATCTCAAGTTTCTAGGCACTCCATTATAACAGTTATGATGCAGCAGAGGCCTCTGCTATGCTGTTCAGATGCTCATGACTTAGGCTCCAGCCACTGCCTGAAGACTTTAAATCCAGAATTCTGGATGCCCCACTAGATCATAATGTTTGAGAAAGTCTGCAGAACTGTTAAAGACCCTGCAGGGAAGAGTAAGGCACTCCCAAGGTATTAAACACTTGTTTGTCTCCCTAATGCCAAAATATTACAGGAATTACCCTGCTAAGACTACCTATGTCAGAAGAGCCACCTCCACCCCTTCATCTTCCTGACATAGGAAAGCGACAAGGAGGCAGTCCTCTTCTAGAACAACCCACCCACAAACAGCCCTTTCGGGACAGAAATAATAACAATGTGTGACTGCCTCTCTCATTGTTTGCCCCTCTGGAAAGAAATCACCTCAGACTGTTGGGTTCTGGCAGTAGTGGAAAAATGATATTTTCTATCTTGGCAAGAAAAACCCACACCCCACAGGGCATTCCCTTTCCACCTAAGAACCTACTCATCTAATTCCTCACATTATCCAGGATCTTCTGGCTCAAGGAACCATTGAACCTGTTCCACCAGGCCAAGAAGGAAAGGATTTCTACTCCAGGCTATTTGTGGTAGGAAAAATGGTGGCCCATGGAGGCCAGTCTTGGATTTGTCTTTCTTAAACCTCTTTCTGAAAGTCCCTTCTTTCAGAATGCTATCTCTCCTATACCTGCTTTCACTGTTGCCACCCAAGGCATTCGTGGCCACTTTGGACTGGACTTGGAGGCTTACCTCCACATTCCCATACATACCAACCACAGGAAGTACCTACATTTTGCTGGACCCTGTTGACCCTTTTTTTTTCTCCTGTCTTGCCCTTTGGTTTATCCCCTGCTTCAAGGGACTTCACCAAGTGCCTAGCTGCAGCCATAGCCTACTGCAGGGCCAAGGGCATTCAAATCTACCCTTTCCTGGACAGCGTTCTCATTCTTGCAGAAGAGGAAGACGCCCTCAAAAAGCATCTCCGG
The DNA here is from genome assembly GCF_019279795.1 of Protopterus annectens. Taxonomy (NCBI): domain Eukaryota; kingdom Metazoa; phylum Chordata; order Ceratodontiformes; family Protopteridae; genus Protopterus; species Protopterus annectens. Next base: position 149,126,416 of record NC_056732.1, read on the forward strand.
TTCTCCATGTCTCTGCTACAGGGGGTGGGATTCACACTCAACCTCGCCATGTCATCCGTCTCTTCAGACCAGGACAAAATCTTCCTGGGATGCAGGATTCGGACAGACCTGATGAAGGCCTTCCTCCCTCAGGACAAAGTGACTTCTCCTTGTCCGACCACCTATCTGCCAGACATTTCATGCGCCTACTGGGCCTTGTGGCAGCCACAATACCTATGTTGTTACTAGCAAGGATGCACATGAGGAAAATACAGTGGTATCTAAAGAATGTGAGGTCCCAACAGAACCACCCTCTAGACTTCCAGATAGGTACGCTTCCTACCTTGGCTAAAAACAGAACTGAAGTGGTGGATTCAACAGATAACCTAATCCAGGTTTATCCCTTCATCCCACCAGATCATCTCAACAGACTTGCACAGATGCCTCAGATCTGGGATGAGGGGCTACCATGAATGGCCTCAATGCAAGCCCTCTGGCAAGCATCCCTCCTGAAAAACACACAGCATAAGGGAGATGACACCAGTTCATTTAGCCCTGAATGCTTTTCTCCCTTTCTTACAGCCAGGCCCCCTTCAAGTCTTCACAGACAAACACCACTGTTATGTGGTACATCATCTAACAACGGGGGACCAGATCTTTCCTTCTCTGCAGGCTAGTGATGCAAGTTTGGGAGTTAGCCTCATGGTACAACATATCTCTGCAGGCAGTCTGTATCCCATCCCAGCACAGCCACCAATTGGATGCTCTCAGCAGATCATTCCCTCTGCATTACGAGTGGATGTTACCCAGAGAAGTATTCCTAGACATTGTCCACCAGTGGGGGCACACCACAAATAGATCCCCCCCCCCCCCAAAACAGACAATTGTGTAACTACCTTTTTGGAAACATTGGCATTCATCCAAATTTTAGCCTTCCAAGAGGGCAATTGGCATCTGGGGCAAGAAACACTGAGGAAAATGGCGTCGGCTGATGCCTTTATACCCGAAGACCAACAGAGATGACGTCGGGTGAAGTGCGACATAAGCCGGACCCGGACTTTGGAATCCGGCCGACTGAAGGGCTGCCTGACGACAGGACAACCCAGTTATGACTGCAGATGCTATCCAGTTCGGACATCTACATTTATGGTAGGTACAAAACTGTACTTTCTGAAGCCTGTGCATGCAAATGCCACATTTAAAGCCCCTGGTTTATGGCCCTAAGTGTGACAATTCCACACACCTGCAGCAACCAGGCTTAAGCTTTTGTTTAGGGGCCAACGTTCAGGTCGCCTGAGGCGGGAAATCCCACACTAAGAATACTGCAACATGGAAGAGAGACATCTATGTTTATGGTAAGCTTTTACACAATTATTCTTTCTTACACAACTATTCTTTTCTTATTTATTTAATTGAAGTTAGAAAAATAAAGTTTTAAGAATGGTGGTTAAGATTGTTGCACCAAACAAAACTGAAAAAAGGTATAGTTTTTTTTAATGACAGTTATTAACTAATTGATTGTTTAATTTGCTGTTCTATTTAAGGATGTATTTTTAACAAAATGGTGACTCTGAAGCTGCCCTTTTGTGTGTAGGGTGAAAGCGTTCAGTTACTTTGGTTGTAATACTTCATTAAAAGTGAGGCTCTGTTTTTATCACTGGTGTGATTTTATTTTATTTGTTTTAAGTGCGTTTTACTGCCTTTGGCCATTTTTTTTGTTTATTTTGTGTTTGACATCCAGGCAAAACTGCTTGATGCTCCATTGGATAATTCTGCTCTCTTTGGAAAAGCTGCTGCAGAGCTCTTTAAGAGTCTCAAAGAAAAAGGGTATGGAGCTCCAGGATTTAAAGCACCTGTTAGTTTTTCCATTTCCTACATTTCATAGGAACTTCCCTGCTAAAACTGCTTTGATTAGAAAACCTTCCAGGTCTTCTTTTTCTTCATCCCTCCCCTTGGGTTCTAGGCCACGTAAAACTGTTAGACCTTCTCAGTCTTAAAACAGTTACTTCTGCTCCATTTCCTCAGCTGCCCTTTCAGTCAGACCAGGCTCTCTGACATCCTCCCCCAACTTCCAAGTTGTACCCCTCTCTCTCTTCACTTTTCCCTTTCAGCCTGGAAGGGAGATCACTCAGGATTCCGAGATGATATCCATTAATCTGAAGTAGTTAACTTCATTTGATCATCAACCTGTGGGTTTCGGATTCAATTCGGATCCGAGCAGGCAGCTTTCCAAGGTAAAGATCCAAGCTCCAAGCTCCTCTCCCTTACCCATAATACACTGCAACCTCCTTCCAATCCCCAGATCACATTTGCCGCGGCTTCGTCAAGATGGGATTCTTGAGCTCCAGGCAGATAAAGCTGGTTTGTTTCATCAAACTTTAGCTCTGTGTTGGTGTGTGTGTGTAGTTACATTTTTTTCCCTTTTTTAACACTCTGGTTTTTGTAAAAAAAAAAAAAAAAAAAAAGTTAGAGAAAAGAAAGTGTAAAGTTCTAAACTTTCCCCCAGTGCAGGCTTCCCCTTCCCGCCCTTGGCATGTGTGTGCGTGCGCGCACGTATGTTTGGCTAGTTAGCCTTGTTTAGTGTAGGTGGCTATGTTGGAGTCGCAAAAAATGACTTTTTATAAATGCACAGAGTGTGGCCATAAGCTGTCCCTGGCCGATGGTCACACTCTGTGCGTGGCTTGTTTAGGGGTTCCACACCTTACCTCGGGCTGCAAGATATGTGCAGCCTTCAACCCTCGGGCCCTGCGGGATCGCAGGACCAAGCTGATTCTGGATGGTGGTCTTCCAGTAGAACCAGCGATCTCTTCATCTTCTTCAGCCACGGCTGTGGCTGTTCAGGCTTCTGGCCCTCCTCCCCTGTCTGGGACTCCCTCTTCCAAACAGGGTGACTGAGAGGCCAGGAAGGCGAAACATAAAGAAAAGGATAGAGCGAGAGAGAGAGAAAAAGAGAGAGATTGAGACAAGGAGAGGGGGGTCACAAGAGGCAAGTGGACTCGGATCCGTCCCCCCACACACACACTAAAGTGGTCTCTACACCGGAGAAAGTTGCTAGGACGTCTTCACCTCGGCTCCGTTCTTCAAGATTCTTCCCCGGAGGAGGCTCGGCCCGCCTCAAGGTCGTCCTCGCATTAGCCCTCCCGGCCAGTGTCTGCATCCTCAAGATCCATGAGAAGCCTCTCTGAAGCTGACATGGACCGGATGATAAGGTTCTTGCAGACTCAATTGCAGATGGGAGTGTTGCTGGCTCCCCCTCCAGCCAGAGTGGGGAGTTCGGCTCTGACGTTTGCCCCAATTGCTCCTTCTCCAACCTGTCCTTGGGTTTGAGTCCCTGGATCTGAGGAGCTCTGGAGTCAGGGGATCGGCGCCGATGGTTCCTTCAACCTCGATGCCGGCCATGCCCTCGAGTCTGTTAGATCCCATGTCAGATCCGAGCTCTCGGAGCCGAGATCTGGGCGTCTGATCCGAGGTGATGAGTGTGTCGTCGGCCCCATTGTGGTCTGGGCATACCATCCCTCTGGGTCCAACTGTTCCGGGCTCTGCTCCGATCCCCTTGTCAGATCCAAGGGGCATGGCTACCCGCCCCACCAGTTTCAGGAAGCCGGTTCCCCTTCGTTCTTTGTTGTGGAGAGGGTACTTTCAGGAGGATCGAGATCCCTCACTCTACTTGGAGCCCACCCCTGCTCCCTCGCAGTTGAGGATGTCTTCTATCATCCAGTGTTCCCAGGGACAGCTTGTGTCCGATACGCCCCAGACGGTTCCCTTTGAGGAATATGAGACTTTTGTGAGCTCTCCCCGGAGTGCCCCCCCCCCCACCCGAGGAGGTCCCTTGCAAGTGCAAGAAGAGGCACATGGACTCCCCCGAATCCCTCACTGAGGATACCGACTTGGAGGAAGGGGAAGGCTCCCACAGATCACCCCCCCCCCCCGAAGACGTCTCCTTCGGAGACAAAACAGAAATTCTCCTCCAGAGGGGGGTCTCAGTACGCCCAAACGCCTTCCTTGGATGAGTTTGTATTTCTGGAGGCATTCGCAGACACATCTACCTGTTGGGTGTCCCCTCGGCTGATCCTCTAGTGGACCTCATTACCACCAGAGCTTGGAAGGAACCGGACACGGTAGAGGTGGTGGCGGCTGCCACCAGAAAGGAACTGGCCCAGGAAAGTTCCTCTTTCCATCCTCCGGACAAGGAGTTTTGGGTGATGGATCGTTTTGGTAAGCGGACATTTGCTTCAGCTACCTTTGCTATAAGGGCGCTGAACTACATGACCCATGTGATTAGACTCCAGCGCGACCTTCTGAAAGAGTACGCAGAGTCTCCCCTGGAGTCCATTTCGGCCAAGGATAAACAGTCATTCTCTGCTCGTATGGCCACTCTCAGTTGGTTTCAAATACGTCCATGCGTTTACTCTCTCATGCCACCGAGGGAGCCACTAGGATGGCCGGGTCCAGTATTGCCATGAGGCGTCATGCCTGGCTCCGGCTTTGTGATTTTTCGGAACCTTTCAAGGCATCCTTCACGAATGCCCCATTTGACGGTTTGAACCTGTTCGGGAAGACAGTCTGTGACACGCTAGTCCAGAGTGAGAAGGACGGGAAAATGCTGTCTGCCGTCGGGATCCGCTTCTCCAACCCTCAAAGTTCATTCTCCAGGAACCAGCGAGGGCAGAAGTTGTGGTTCCGGAAGTCTCAGCATTCACAGAACGTTCTATACTCCTTCTCCCCTAGAGGCAGAGGGGGCAAGGTGGATGCCGGCCCAGAGGCAGAGGGGGCAAGGTGGATGCCGGCCCAGAGGCAGAGGGGGACCGAAGAACTTCGGGTCACGGGAACCTTTTTCCGGTCGACACGCACAGCAGCCCTGAGGGTTTACCCGACTACACACTGGAGGCAGTCGGGGGGGGGTGTGTTTTTTGAGGTACCTAGCTTAATGGGAGTCCATAACATCAGATCACTGGGTGTTTCGAATAATATCCAGAGGTTATTCCATTCCCTCCATAAACAGTCCCCTATCCACAAGGCGCCTCCCGTATGTCCCACCCGCTCAAAGGGAGGCAGCAGCTTTGGAGATGGAAAAGCTGCTAGGCAAAAGAGCAATCCAGCCGGTACCCCCAAACCAGTCCGAATCAGGCATCTATTCAAGGTTCTTTTTGGTGCCAAAAAAGACGGGGGACTTGAGGCCAATTCTCGACCAATTAACAATGAAACCTCTCCATTGCCATGGAGAAGTTCCTATGGTCACATTACAATCCATCCTTCTTGCAGGAGGAAGACTGGATGTGCTTGGTAGACCTCAAGGATGCATACTACCATATCCTAATGGACAGGCGATCCAGGAGGTTCCTCCGCTTTCAGTTAAGAGCCAGTCACTACCAGATCATGGTCTTACCCTTTGGTCTCACCACAGCCCCCAGAGTGTTTACCAAGGTCACGGCAGTTGTAGTGGCCCACCTGAGGCTTCAGGGCATTCAGGTCTTCCCGTACCTGGATGACTGGCTCCTCACCGCCCCCACGAGGCATCAATTTGTACTAGCCAGAAATTCCTTTTTTCAGTTTTCGAACCTGCTGGGTATTGCAATAAACCTCAAGAAGTCCTGTTTTCAGCCTGTTCAGATTTTGGACTTCATAGAAGCAAGAATAGATTCTCTTAAGGCTGGGATATTTTTGACCCCAGACCGACTTCGGAGCCTGACCCTTCATGTCTTGGCGCTTCTTCAGACTCCTTCACTCCCAGCAGAGTTGGTCCTGAGAGCCCTAGGGTCCATGGCAGCAGCTATAAATCTGGTCCCTTGTACACATCTGCATATGAGTGTTACAGTGGATGTTACAAGTTCAGTGGTCTCTGTTATATCAGCCCCTAGACTTCCTGATCCCTCTAAGCAAAGTGTGCAAAGCTTCTCTCATGTGGTGGCTTCAATCGCAGGATCTGGGAGAAGGACGCCCCTTTGTTACGCTTCCACCCCAAGCCATGGTGACTACGGACGCCTCCCGCTTAGGGTGGGTGGAGGGCATTGCTCGGGCAGGACTGTCCAAGGCACGTGGACCCCAAGCGAGACTGTTATGCATGTCCGTGTTCTAGAGATGAGAGCAGTCCTTTTAGCGTTGCAGGCCCTTCATGGATGTTCTTCGTGTTTCACTGTTGCAGTCATTACATTTTGGTTATCTGCTTGCAGGTAGCCCTCAGTCGGCCTGATTAACAAAGTCTTGTGTCCTGCGTCGGTTGCTGTCCCTTCTTCCATGATGTCAGGTCGGCAGGGGTATAAAACATGCAGCCAACGCCATTACATCAGTCTCTTGCCGTATGGTGCCCGAAGCAGAAGCAAGTTCACAAATGCCGGTCAGCCGACTCCTGAAATTTTCGAGTTTCAGAACCAAAGTCTTCAACTAAACCTATGTACCCCGTTGGGAAAACTTTTTCTTGCTCCTTTCCGATGTCAGTAAAAGTTAATAATTGAATTACTTGTGGAAAGCAAATACCTCATAAAGATTTTCATTCATACTGTATTCCTTGCCTAGGCCCTGACCACGATGTACCTTGCAATCAGTTTTGTGCTTTATTTAATCAGTCGTCGGTATATTTTCACCTCTAAATATTTCGGTTCTCTGTTTAATTATCCAGAAATGTCGGTTAGCCATCTGACTACCGGGATTCCAAAAAAACGCAAAGATAAAGACAGAGACAGGCCGCCGAGGTCCAAAACTGCCGACAACGCTTCTAAGCCAGTCACCGGTACTCAGTGAGGCGCTTTCGCAGCCCCTGATACCCGCTACTTCTAATTCGCAGGCCTCTAATGAGACACATTAGGAGTCCGGTATGCCGCGAGATGCTTCAACTATGGAACCTGCAGATGTCTCTACCTTGGATGGGTCCGGAGCCGCTGTGCAGGCACTGGCTTCTGAGAATGTATTTAGGTCTACGGACTTGCATATTAAACTGACATCTCCTTCTTTACTTAGGCCTAAATCTCTATCTATGCCTAAAACACTGACGCCCAGGCCACATGCTCAGGCCTCTATGCCTAAAAAACAAATGATAAGAATGAAGATCTAATAACTCTAATCAGGGGTAGCCACCCCCCCCCTTCTAAGAGGCCTGTGACTGAAGTTGATTATGAATTCTGTTTTTTTCTGATTCTTCTGATGATCTGGATTTGCCCATATCTACTTGTGAAGATTTTGATGCAGAGGACTCCATCCCCTCTGCTTCCCCTCCTGAGGATTTTTCTTTTGGGGAACCCTTACATACTCTAAGGGAGCATTTCCACTTGGAAAGCCAGGATTTTTCTGATTCAAAAAAAGAGGCTTAGGGATTTCCTTCTACCTCAGCATTAGGCCTTTAGCTATTCCTCCTTTACTAGACATTGTTGATGATGCTTTTTCGGAGTTTAGTTTGGCTCCTGATTCCCTGCCTCCTGCTCCCAGAAAACCTGACAGATACTACAGGGTCCCTGAGTCCCACAAGTTCCTTTTTAAAAATCCAATTGCAGATCCAGAGATTATTTCACAGGGGCCCAAGGGCATTAAGGCTTCTACTGCTAAAAATCCTACCCCTTCTGATAGAGTATCCAGGGCGCTGGATAGATGGGGTAAGAAGGTTTACACTTATGCAACTTTGGCCATTAGGGCTTTAAACTGCCAGTTTCATATGTTAAAGTATCAGCAACATGTTATTGGACTGCTTAAACAGAAAATGATGTTGATTCCTGACTGTGTGGAAAATAAAGAATTACAGGATGGAAAACATACTTTGCAATGTGGTTTTGATTCATTAGAGGCCTCTTGCAGGGCTGCTGTTACTGGGTCTGTGCTCAGGAGGCATGCTTGGCTCAAGGAGCAGTCTCTGCTTGATCATGTTTAAGCTAAATTGTTGGATGCTCCTTTAAAATCAGGCCCACCTGTTTGGCAACATGGCTGAGGAAGTTCTTAAAAAGATGGAAGGTAAGGCTAAATCTATGCAAACTGTTAAATATTTTTTACAAGTTCAGCCTCCTAGATTTAGTAGGCACTGGCCCTCTAAGAATTGGTCCTTTCCAGCCCCTTCCAGGTCTTCTCAAGCCAAACCCAGACACAGGAAAACCCCCAGGTTTCAGTCCCAGGGGACTCACAGGACTAAGCAGTGGGGGGCCTCCACTTCCAAGTCTGGGAATAGTAAGATTCCCCTCTATGGTAAACTGTCTCAATGACTTCTTTTAAAATTTCCAAGCACTTATCAACTGACTGCCCCTTTGGGGGAAAAGATTCCTCTTCATGCAAAGAATTGGGAACTCATTACCCAGGACAAATTGGTTTTAAATATAGTGTCCCAGGGATACAGATTTCACTTCTGCACATTGCCAACACCAAGCGGGTGGCCGGACCTACCCCAAAATCAGTGGGCAGAGACCCAAAAACAAGTACTTTCTCTCTTAAGCATGAGGGCTATTCAACTGGTACCAGAAGAGGAAAAGGGACAAGGTTTCTACTAGAGACTTTTCCTGGTACCGAAAAAAGACAATTCTTGCCGTCCTGTCTTGGACCTGTCTACTCTAAACACCTATTTGGAGATTCCAAAATTCAAGATGCTGACTCTTCACCAGTTACTTCCTATGCTAGGCAAAGATGCCTGGTTGGCAACACTAGATTTAAAAGAAGCATACCTGCACATCCCAATCAGGGAATCTTGCAGAAGATACCTACTCTTCAAAGCAGGATACACGCACTATCGGTTCTCTGCCATGCCCTGTGGCTTATCTACTGCGCCCAGGGTATTCACAAAGTGCCTAGCTCCAGTTATTGCATTTTGCAGGCAAAGAAATATTCAAATATACCCATACCTGGAAGATTGTCTAATTCAGGCAGAAAGCCAGGACATACTTTTGAATCAGCTGGCCTTTGTACAAAGGGTTTTAACTTGTCTGGGGTACACCATAAATGAAGCAAAATCACACCTGGTATCCTGTCAAAAAATTATATTCCGGAGAGCAAGCTTGAATTCAACTTCCCAGATGGCTTACCTCACGCCAGAGAAACAAATTCATTTGACAAACTACTTCCAACAAGTGGCCACAAAAAGCCTGCTATCTGCAAGACAAATACTACAAGCCTTGGTGTTCATGGCCTCCTGCATTCTTCTAATTCCATAAGCAAGACTGCATGTGAGGAAACTACAGTGGTATCTAAAAAGCCTGTGGTGTCAACATTCTCAAGACCTGGAAACAATGATTGCTATCATACCTTGCCTACGCCTAGAGTTCCTTCGGTGGGCAGAGACCTGCCAATAAAACAGGGGACTACCTTTCACACCACCCCCTGCCGCCCAAACCCTAACAGACGCATCAGACTATGCATAGGGGGCTCTCCTGGCAGGGAAGTGCATTCAGGGCAAATGGAACCCAAGTCAAATGCACCTGCATGTCATTCAAAAAGAAATGTTAGCTGTACATAATGCTCTGACAGCCTTCAAGGACCACATTCTTCCAGGGCCACTAATGGTAAAGACTGACATCACCACTGTTACGTGGTACATAACAAGCAGGGGTGGGGGGGGTACATATTCTTACCCCCTCTGCAGACTAGCCATGGCATTGTGGAACACAGCCTTGAGCTACCAAGTGCACCTACAAGCTCAATTCCTGCCAGGAAAATTAAATACACTGGCAGATAGACTAAGCAGAAACCTCATGGACCCACACGAGTGGAAACTGGAACCAAGGTTTTTCAACATGTTGACAAGCAAATGGGGGAGCCCAGGTATAGACCTGTTTGCCTCTCCCCAGAACTAGCAATTGGACAAATTTAGCACAAGGACTCCCCACAAACAAGCCCGGAAAGTGGATGCTCTGTCCTTCAGCTGGAAAAACCTATCAGTCTATGCCTTCCCCCCTCTGCTGTCCAAAGTACTACTAAAAATCAAACAGGACAAACCAAGCATGATTTTGATTGCTCTAGACTGGCTTCGCCAACACTGGTACCTCCTCTTGCGCAGTGTGTCACGGTCATCTCCATGGCACCTGCCTCAGACTCCTTCCCTGCTGTCACAGCAGGAGAGCCAGTTTCTGCACCCTCAACTTCAAACACTGAATCTTGCAGCCTGGTTAATTACTTAATCTCTCCTTTACCATCCCTCAGTAAACCTGTGATGGATATCATTTTAGAGGCAAGGAGGCCTAGTACTAGAAAATCTTGTGCTGAAAAATGGAAAAGATTCTGTGCCTGGAACCAGTCTCAAGGGATTAGCACAGCAGCGCCCAATTTACTTCAGATTTTACAATACTTAACTGTGATGCTTCACAAGGGCCTGTCTTTTTCCTACAGTAAACTTCACGCCTCAGCCATTTCAGCACATTATAACACAGAACCACCCCTCTTCTCTCATCCACTGCTCAAGCAGTTCCTCAGAGGGGCCAAAATTTTGAGACCACCAGGAGAGCTCCAACCCTCCAACCTGGGACCTTAACTTTCTCTTGGAGAAACTCACTCTACCACCTTTCGAGCCAGCTGCTACTGCAGACTTTAAATTTCTTTCTTGGAAAACAGCTTTCCTTTTAGCAATCACTTCCGCTAGAAGGGTATCTGAATTACAGGCCCTTATGGCAGTGGAGCCTTTAATCATCTTTCATGCAGACAGGGTGTCCCACAGAACCCATCCATCCTTCATGCCCAAGGTGGTGTCCAGTGTGGCTCTTAATCAGTCCATTCATTTGCCAACCTTCTTTCCCAATCCACAGAATAAAGGGGAGTGGATACTGCATTCCTTAGATGTGCACAGACAGTTTAGATTCTACTTGGAACAGGACTAAACCTCAAAGGAAATCTGAACAACTGCTGGTGTTGTTTGCTGCAGGGGCAGAGGGGAAGGCTATTTCAAAGCAAACCATTTCTAAATGGATAAAGCCATTGCATTAATTTCTGCTATAAGCACTATGGAAAACCTATCCCCCAGGTGATCAGACCTCACTCCACTAGGTCTGCATCTGCCTCTACAGCCTTTCTTAGAGGCGTCCCTACCAGGGACATCCTAGAAGCCGCTACCTGGAGTTCTGTACATTCACCAAGCATTATCATTTGCCAATTTTCTCAAAATCCAGAGCTGGCTTTGCCACTGCAGTCTTGCAGGGTCTTATAGCTGGCCCTAATGCTATCTAAAGTCCTCCTCCCAGCCATAGCTTTGGGAATCTACCCAAATGTAATGACTGCAACAGTGAAACATGAACATAGTACAGTTGTGTACACTTACCATAAGTGTAGATGTTAGAGTGTATTCACTGATGCAGTCCTGGTTACCCTCCCTCCAGCCCCCTAACTTTTTTGGATATACCTCTACTTTCCTTTACTATGCTTAAAAGCCTTTTTGGTGTATTTGCTTTTTTGTTGGAGGTATATCTTTGTGCTTTTATATTTAATTGCTTTCCAGTATGGGGGGCATCTTTCATCTGGGGCAAGAAAAACTGATGTAATGGCATCGGCTGCATGTTTTATACCCCTGATGACCTGACATCATGGAAGAAGGGGCAGCAACCGACGCAGGACTCGAGACTTTGTTAATCAGGCCGACTGAGGGCTACCTGCAAGCAGATAACCCAAATGTAATGACTGCAGTAGTGAACACACTCGAGCATCTACGTTTATGGTAAGTGCACACAACAGTACTTTTCCTCTGAAAACTATTGCTGTTCAGTCAGAGACAGTATGTCAGTGGTCTGGTATATCAACACACCGGGAGGAACCAGGTCCTATCCCCTTTGTCGAGAGGCCATGAGAGTGTGGGAATGGGTGATCTCCACCAACCGTTTTCTGATAGCAACACACATCTCTGGTCCGTCCAACATTTTGGCAGACAAACTGAGCAGGACTATCCTTTTGCCTTACGAGTGGTCTCAACCATTATGTAGTGGAACAGCTCTTCAAGTGGGGGGTCAGCCTTGCTGCGATCTCTTCGCATCATCGTCCAACGTGAAGTACAGTGAGTTTTTTGCTCTAATTCCCCCGAGGGGGGAAAGCCCCCAGAGACGCTTGTACCAATGCTTGGCCATCTGGTCTTCTTTATGCGTACCCCCGCTTCCTTGCATGACAAACTTCTTACAGAAAGCTCAGAGGTTGGGGAGCAGGATTATCCTCATAGCCCCATTCTGGCCTCGTCAGATCTGGTTTCCCTGCCTACAGTCTCATCTAGTAGATCCGCCCTGGATATTGAACCCCATTCTGGATCTCATTAGTCATCCCTCGGGAATTCCTCCTCCGAATCTTGACAGCCACAAGCTTACTGCTTGGTTGCTCCATTTCTCTTAATTGCCAGGACTTCCGGTCCCTCTTCTCCTGTTAAGCCCATTCTGGTAGCGGCACACAAGTCTTCTACCAGGAATGTGTATCGTAGTAAATGGAAGCGTTTTTCCATTAGGGCTTTTCAGAGAAATTTGGATCCCTTTGTTCTTCGTGTTTCACTGTTGCAGTCATTACATTTGGGTAATCTGCTGGCAGGTTGCCCTCAGTCGGCCTGAATATCAAAGTTTTGGGTCCTGCTTCAGTTGTCGTCTCCTCTTCCCTGACGTCAGGTCGTCAGGGGTATAAAAATGCAGCCGACGCCATTTTATTCAGTCTTTCTTGCCACGCGGTGCCCGAAGCAGAAGCAGTTCGCAAGTGCCAGTCGGCCGACTCCTGAAATTTTCGCATTCGGGTTTCAGAACCGAAGTCTTCAATTAAAGCTAAGTACCCCGTTGGGAAAACTTTTTCTTGCTCCTTACCGATGTCAGTAAAAGTTAATAATTGCATTACTTTTGGGAAGCAAATACCTCATAAGTATTTTCATTTGTACTGTATTCCTTGCCTAGGCCCAGATCATAACGTGCCTTGCTGTCTGTTTTGTGCTAAATTTAACCAACGCACTATTAAGGGTCGGTATATTTTTGCTTCAAAATATTTTGGATCCAGGTTTCATTACCCTGAAATGTCATCGGATAGCAATCCGACTACCGGAGTTCACAAAAAAACACACAGAAAAAGACAGCGACAGACCGTCGACGTCCAAAACCGACGAAGCTTCTCTTAAGCCAGTCACCGGTTCGCTGGTACTCGGGCACTTTCGCAGCCCCTGATACCCGCTACTTTTGAGTCGCAGGCCTCTACCGAGACCCATGCGGAGTCCGGCATGCCACGAAATTCTCAGAGTATTGAACCCGTGGATGTCTCTCCCTCGGATGGGTCCGGAGCCGCTGAGCTGGCACTGGCTTTTGAGGGTGTTTTCAGGCCTCAACATTTCTATATAAAACAGACGCCAGCTTCAAAAACAACTTCTAAGTCTAAAAAACCCGATGGATGAGCCACATGCTCAGGTCCCATATGCCTAAAAAACAGATGATCAAAATGGCTGTGGACTTGATTACCTTGATCAGGGGTTCCCAACCCCCCCCCCCCCCTCTGCTAAGAGGCCTAGGAGAGACACCGATTATGAATCTTCAGATCAGGTTTCTATTTCCTCTGATTCCTCTTCTGATCGGGAGTTTTCTATACCACCCTGTGAGGATTCAGATGCAGAAGAATCCATAACATCTGCATCTCTCCTCCTGAGGATTATTCTTTTGGAGAAACCTTGCATACTTTTAAGGGAACGTTTTCATTGGGAGAGTCAGGATTTCTCTGAATCAAAAAAGAGGCTTAGGGATTTCCTCCTTCTTCCTCAGCATAGGCCTCTGGCTGTACCTCCTGTATTAGACATTGTTTATGTGTTTTCCTCCTGATTCCCTACCTCCGGCTCCTAGTAAGCCAGACAGATATTACAGGGTTCCTGACTCCCACAAATGTTTATTCAAAAATCCCGCTGCTGATCCTGAAACTATCTCACAGGGTCCCAAGGGTGTAAAGGCCTCTTACAGCCAAAAATCCTACCCCCTCTGATAAGAGATTCCTTGGCGCTAGATAGATGGGGAAAGAAGGTTTATACGTCTGCGTCCTTGGCAATTAGGGCCTTAAACTGCCAGTTTCATATTCTTAAATATCAACAGCATGTTATGAGCTTACAGAAACAGAAAATTATGTTGATTTCTGATTGTGTGGAAAATAAAGAATTACAGGAATTATTGCATGCAGCTGAACAGATTGGAAAGCATACTTTGCAATGTGGTTTTCATTCCTTGGAGGCCTCTTGCAGGGCTGCAGTTACTGGATCTGTGATTAGAAGACATGCCTGGCTCAAGTAGCAAAATCTGCCTGATCATGTTAAAGCTAAATTGTTGGATGCACCTTTGCAGCATGATGCTCTGTTTGGTAATAAGGCAGAAGAGGTTTTAAAGAAAATGGAAGACAAAGCTAAATCTATGCAAACTGTAAAAGTTTTCTTACAAGAGCAGCCATCCAGATTCAGTAGGCACTGGCCTACTAAAAATTGGTCCTTTCCTGTGTCCAACAGAACCTCAGAAGGCAAATTCAGGCGCTCAAAAGGCTCTAGATACCAATCACAGGGTTCTTACAGGTCAAAGCAATGGGGTGCCTCTACCTCCAAATCTGGAGGAAACAAAGCACAACCCTACAGCAAGAAGTCTCACTGACTTCCCTCTACCATCACCGAGCACTTATCTTTTGGCAGCCCCCTTGGGGGGAAAATTAGCACTTCGTGCTCAAAATTGGCAGTTAATTACCCAGGACAAGTGGGTATTAAACATAGTATCCCAGGGGTACAGATTTCATTTCCATACTTTGCCAATTCCAAACGGTTGGCCAGATCTGCCACAAAATCATTGGGCAGAGGCACAGAAACAAGTTACATCCCTCATGGATATGGGGGCTATTCAACCAGTACCAGAACAGGAAAAAGGACACGGTTTTTATTCCGACTGTTCCTGGTACCCACAAAATACAATACCTGGCGTCCAATACTGGGCTTATCGATTTTGAACACGTGCTTGGACATTCCAAAATTCAAAATACTGACTTTACAACAGCTACTGCCCATGCTGGGCAGGAACTCTTGGTTAATGACTCTAGACTTGAGGCATACCTGCATATCCCAATAAGGGAATCGTGCAGAAGATACCTCCGCTTCAAGGCAGGTTTTATGCAATACCAATTCTCTGCACTGCCCTTTGGCTTCTCTACTGCGCCCAGGGTCTTTACAAAGTGCCTGGCACCAGTAATTGCATTTTGCAGACAAAGAAGCATACAAATCTGTCCTTACTTGGACGACTGTCTCATTCAAGCAGAAAACAAGGACATTCTTCAACATCTGGTGTTTGTGAAAAGGCTTCTAACATGCCTAGGGTAAACAAGAAATGAAAAGAAATCACAACTGGTACCCTCTCAAAAAAATTACATTCCTGGGTGCAAGCTTGAATACAACTGCCCAGATGGCTTACCTTACGCCAGACAAACAAAGGCAACTGACTATACACTTCAAACAGATGGCAACAAAAACCCAGATATCTGCAAGACAAATTCTGCAGGCTTTGGAGTTCATGGCATCCTGCATTCTACTAATTCCATATGCAAGGCACCGCGCAGCAAGAAAGACTGAAGAAAATGGCGTCGGCTGGTTCTTTTATACCCCTGTCGCACTGACGTCAGGGAAGAAGCGACGACATCCGACGCCGGACCTAGACTTTGGAATTCGGCCGACCGAGGACCTGCCTGACTGCAGGAAAACCCATCTGTTATGACTGCAGCTGTATTAGCAGTCGAACATCTACATTTATGGTAGGTACAAAACTGTACTTCCAGAATGCCCTGACACCCTTCAAGGACTTACTTCATCCAGGACAACTACTGATAGACTGACAACACCACGGTTATGTGGTACATAAACAAGCTGGGGGGTACACATTCCTACCCCCTTTGCAGACTAGCCATGGCATTGTGGGGCACAGCCTTGACTTACCAAGTACATCTTCAAGCACAATTCCTGCCAGGAAAACAAAATACTCTGTCAGATGACCCAAGCAGAAATCTTATGGACCCTCACGAGTGGAAACTGGTTCCACACGTCTTCACATGGTAACACAGAAATGGGGGAGCCCAGACATAAATCTGTTTGCCTCTCCCCAGCATTATCAACTGGACAAATTATGCACAAGGACTTATGACAGACCAGCATGGAAAGTGGATGCCCTATCCTTCAGTTTGAAAAACCTATCAGTGTACGCCTTTCCTCCTCTGCCTCTTCTCCCCAAAGTCTTGCTAAAGGTCAGACAGGAAAAAACAAAAATTATCCTAATTGCCCCGGAATGGCCTCACCAGCACTGGTACCCAATTCCAAGGAATATGTCTCAACTCCCTCCTTGGTACTTGCCTCAAATACCTCACCTACTGTCTCAACAGAGCAATCAAATTCTGCACACTCA
This sequence comes from Protopterus annectens, assembly GCF_019279795.1. Lineage (NCBI taxonomy): Eukaryota > Metazoa > Chordata > Ceratodontiformes > Protopteridae > Protopterus > Protopterus annectens. The sequence goes on from NC_056732.1 coordinate 149,142,696, forward strand.
GCTCCAAACTCTGAACCTGGTAGCATGACTGATCATGTAATTATTCAAACAACACCTCTCCGTAAATCTGTGTTGAATGTCATTTTGGAAGCCAGAAGGTCTAGTACTAGAAAATCTTATGCTGATAAATGGAAGAGATTTTGTGCTTGGAACCAAGCACAAGGGATGGACACAGCAAAACCAAATATTCTTCAGATTTTACAATACTTGACTGAGATGCTTGACAAAGGCCTATCTTTTTCTTCAATACAAATCCATGCCACTGCCATCTCAGCTCATTACAACACGGAGCCTCCCATAGTTTCTCATCCTCTGCTAAAACAGTATCTTAGAGGGGCCAAAAATTTAAGGCCTCCCAGAAGATCACCAACTCCTGCATGGGACCTCAATTTTGTGCTGGAAAAACTTCCTCCTGCCCCTTTTTGAACTAGCAGCTACTGCGGATATAAAGTTTTTATCTTGGAAAACAGCTTTCCTTTTGGCAATCACTTCAGCAAGAAGGGTTTCAGAACTACAGGCCCTCATGGCTGTGGAGCCTTTTATTACATTTTATCCAGACAGGGTGTCCCTCAGGACCAATCCTACCTTTATGCCTAAGGTGGTATCCAGTATGGCTCTAAACCAAACTATTCACCTGCCAACATTTTACCCAAATCCACATAACAAGGCGGAGCGGATTCTGCATTCATTGGATGTACACAGACAACTAAGATTCTACTTAAACAAGACCAAATCTCTAAGAAAGTCTGAGCAACTATTGGTGGCATTTGCTGCAGGATCAGAGGGGAAGGCTATATCAAAGCAGACTATTTCTAAGTGGATAAGGCACTGCATTCGATGTTCATCGTGTTTCACTGTTGCAGTCATTGCACTTGGGTTATCCTGCTGGTAGGCTACCCGCAGTCAGCCTGAATTCCAAAGTCTTGGTCCAGCGTCGGTTGCTGTCGCCTGTTCCCTGACGTCAGTGCGCCAGGGGTATAAAAGATGCAGCTGACGCAATTTTCTTCTGTCTTTCTTGCCGCGCGGTGTCCGAAGCAAAAGCAGTTCGCAAGTGCCGGTTGGCCGACTCCTGAGATTTTCTAAATTGAATTTCAGATCCGAAGTCTTCAATAAAGCTAAGTACCCCATTGGGGAAACTTTTTTCTTGCTCCAGACTGATGTCAGAAAAAGTTAAAAATTGTATTTCTTGAGGGAAGCAAATACCTCATAAGGATTTTCACTCTTACTGTATTCCTTGCCTAGGCCCTGACCACGACGTTGCTAGTTGTCGGTTTTGTGCTAGATTTAACCAATGCACTATTAAGCGTCGGTTCGATTTTGCTTTTCATTACTTTTGGCTGAAGGTTTAACTACATAATGCCATCGGAACAGCCGAAGACTGGAGTTCATAAAAAGCTCAAGGAAAAAGAAAAGGACAGGCATCCGAGGTCCAAAACCAACGATGAAGCCTCTTCTTGGCCAGTTGCCAGTTCGCCGATTCTCAGTGAGGTGATTTCGCAGTCCCTGACACCCACTACCTCAGAGCCACAGGCCGCCTCTGACTCCCACGTGGAGACAGCTAGGCCTCTGGATACTCAAGGTATTGAGCCTTTGGAAACTAATCCCTCAGTTGGGTCCGGAGCCGCTGAGCAGGCATCGGCTTCTGAGTGTGTTTTCAGACCTACACAGCTCTATATCAAGCCAACTTCAGCATCAAAGACAAAGACTAAAACAGTTTTAAAGACAAGAAAACAAGTACAGCATTCTCCAGGACAGACTTCCATGCCTAAGAAACAGATGCTCAAAATGGCCGAAGACCTAATTACTTTGATCAGGGGCTCCCATCCCCCTCCTGATAAGAGGCCTATTCAAGACGCTGAATATGATTCCTCTGATCAGGTTTCCATTTCCTCTTACTCCTCCTCAGAACAGGGATATTCTATTCTTCCCTATGAGGATTCTGATGCTGAAGAATCTATTCCTTCAGCTTCTCCTCCTGAGGATTATTCATTTGGGGAAACCTTGCATACCATGAGGGAGCATTTCCACTGGGAGAGCCAAGATTATTCAGATTCTAAGAAAAGGCTGACTTTTTTTTTACTTCCTCAACACAGACCTCTTGGTATTCCTCCTGTTCTAGACATTGTAGATGATGTCTTTTCAGAGTCCGGCCTGTCTCCCGACTCTCTACCTCCTGCACCTGTTAAGCCAGACAGATACTACAGGGTTCCAGATTCTCATAAATTTCTATATAAAAACCCTGCTGCTGACCCAGAAACTATTTCACAGGGTCCGAAAGCGGTCAAAGCTGCTACTGCAAAAACCCTGTCCCCTCAGATAGAGATTCTAGGGCAATGGACAGATGGGGGAAAAAGTTTACACTTCTGCTACCTTGGCTGTAAGGGCTTTAAATTGTCAGTTTCATATGCTTAAATATCAGCAATGTTTAATGTCTCTGTTAAAACAGAAAATGTTGACAAATTCTGAATGTGCTGAGAACAAGGAATTGCAGGATTTATTGCATGCAGCTGAACAAGTGGGAAAACATAATTTGCAATGTGGTTATGATTCACTGGAGGCCTCTTGCAGGGCCGCTGTAACAGGCTCGGTCATTAGAAGGCATGCTTGGTTAAAAGAGCAGGCTCTGCCTGATCATGTTGTACCAAAATTATTGGATACTCCATTACAGCATGATACTTTGTTTGGTGTTAAGGCAGAAAAGGTGTTGAAGAAAATGGAGGATAAAGCTAAATCTATGCAGACAGTGAAGGATTTCTAAAAGGTGCAGCCACCCAGATTTAGCAGGAACTTTCTAAGAATTGGTCCTTTCCCGTGTCAGGCCACAAAGAGGCAGATACAGACGCCCTAGAGGCAGACAACAGCCCCAGGGCTTATACAGGCCCAAACAGTGGGGTGTTTCTACCTCCAAAAGCTGAGAAGTCAAATCACAGCCATATAGGAAACAGTCCCAGTGACTTCCCTCTGCCCATGCCAAGCATTTATCTTTTGGCAGCACCCTTAGGGGGAAAGCTAGCACTTTTTTCAAAAAATTGGCACATGATTACCCAGGTCAAATGGGTTTTAAATAGTCTCTCAGGGCCACAGGTTCCCCTTTCACACCCTTCCAAAGGCACAATCAATGGGCAGAGGCACAACACCTAGTCTTATCCCTCATGGACATGAGGGCTATTCAGCCAGTGCCACAACAAGAGCAGGGGCAAGGATTTTATTCAAGACTTTTCTTAGTACCAAGAAAGGACAAAGCATGGAGACCAATTCTGGACCTGTCTATTCTAAATACTTTTCTGGACGTTCCGAAATTCAAAATGTTGACTCTACAGCAGCTTCTGCCCATGCAGGACAAAAAGGCTTGACTTGTAACTTTGGACCTCAAAGAGGCATACCTGCATGTCTCAGACAATCTTGCAGAAGATACCTCAGATTCATAGCTGGCTCAAAGCACTACCAATGCTCTGCACTGCCCTTTGGCTTATCTACTGCGCCCAGGGTCTTCACAAAATGCTTGGCACCAGTAATTGCATTTTGCAGACAAAAAGGAATTCATATATATCCCTACTTGGACGACTGCCTTATACAAGCAGAGAACAAGGACATTCTACTACAGCATCTGACATTTGTGATGAGACTTTTAACATGCCTAGGGTACACAGTCAAGAAAAAGAAATCAAACTAGTACTCTGTCAAGAGATAATATTCCTGGGTGCAAGCTTAAATACGACTGCCCCAGATGGCTTATCTCACTCCAGACAAACAAAGGCAACTGACTACCTATTTCAAGGAAATGGCAACAAAGGCCCAGTTATCTGCAAGAAAAATTCTGCAGGCTTTGGGCTTCATGGCATCCTGCATCTTACTAATTCCATATGCAAGACTGCATATGAGGAAAATTCAGTGGTACCTAAAAAGTGTCTGGACACAACATTGCCACAGCCTGGAAACAATGATTACTCTAATTCCCTGCCTACTGCAGGAGTTTCGATGGTGGACAAAGGCTTGTCACCAAAACAAGGGACAGCCATTCTCACTACCCCCAGCCAGGCAGGGCCTAATGATGGATGCTTCAGATTATGCCTGGGGGTACACATGGCAGGAAGAGGCATTCAGGGCACCTGGTCCACAAACCAAAAGCATCTACATATCAATCAAAAAGAGATGCTAGCCATTCAAAATGCCCTGACAGCTTTCAAGGACCTACTTCATCCGGGACAACTACTGATAAAGACAGATAACACCATGGTCATGTGGTACATAAACAAGCAGGGGGGCACTCATTCTTATCCCCTTTGCAGACAAGCCATGGCCTTATGGGACAGAGCATTGACTTACCAAGTTCATCTGCAGGCACAATTCCTGCCTGGAAAGGAAAATACTCTGGCAGATGAACTAAGCAGAAACATCATGGATCCCCACGAGTGGCACTTGGATCCACAAGTTTTCAGCATGATAACGAAGAAATGGTGACGCCCGGACATAGATCTATTTGCCTCCCCTCAAAACAGTCAACTAAAAAGATTCTGCACAAGGACTTATCACAGACTAGCTTGGAAAGTTGCCGCCTTATCCTTCAACTGGACAAACCTATCAGTATATGCCTTTCCTCCACTGTCTCTCCTCCCCAAGGTACTCCTCAAGGTCAGGCAGGAGAAACCAAAAATGATTCTGATTGCCCCAGACTGGCCACGCCAGTACTGGTATCCAATCTTAAGGAACTTGTCCCAGTGCCCAGCCTGGACCTTGCCTCAAATACCTCATCTACTGTCCCAGCAAAACAATCAGATTCTGCACAGCCAGCTCAGGACCCTAAACCTGACAGCATGGCGGTTAATGTAGCCATACAAACCACAAACCACACCTCTCAGTAAAGCTGTGATGGATGTCATTTTAGAAGCCAGAAGGCCTAGTACTAGAAAATCCTATGCTGGGAAATGGAAGAGATTTTGCACTTGGAACCAAGCTCAAGGAACTGATGCAGCTAACCCATATATTCCTCAGATTTTGCAATACTTAACTGAGATGCTGGACAAAGGCCTATCTTTTTCATCAATTAAAATCCATGCCTTTGCCATTTCGGCTCATTACAATACAGAGCCACCACTTTTTCTCATCCTTTATTAAGGCAGTACCTCAGAGGAGTCAAAAACTTAAGGCCCCCAAAAAGAACACCAACACCTGCATGGGACCTCAATTATGTCTTGGAAAAACTCACCTTACCTCCTTTTGAGCCAGCTACTGCGGATGTAAAGTTCTTATCTTGGAAAACAGCTCTGCTCCTAGCAATAACTTCTCAAGATGAGATGTTCTTCATCTCACATTGCTGCAGTCCTTACTTATGGGTAGTCCGCTGTCCTCGGTCGGCCCGAATACCAAAGTATTAGGCTGACGTCGGTCATGGGCGCCTAGAACTGACATCAGAGCGTCAGGGTATAAAAGCGCATGACCGACGTCATATCCTCAGTCTTTTTTGCCGCATGGTCCGATGCAGAAGCAGCGTTGCAAGTGCCGTTCGGCGTTCTGAGATTTTTCGAATTCGAAGTTCCAGACCGATACCAAGTTGGCTAAGTACCCGTTGGGAGTATTTTTGTTTTTTCTTGCCTCAGTTATTTACCGGATGTCAGAAAAAGTGAATAATTGTATTTCTTGTGGGAAACAGATACCGCATAGGGATTACCACTCGCTTTGTATACCTTGTTTGGGACCAGAGCACGTAGTAGGGTGTCTGTTTTGTGCTAGGTTCAATAAGCGCACTATAAAACGGAGATTAGATTGCGCTAGGTTAGTCTTTGGCAAAAGGTGTAATTATAATATGCCGTCGGATCCTCCGACGCCCGCTTCCACTAAGAAGCGCAAAGACAAATCTGTAAAGCTTAGGCAGGATGATTCGTCCGTTTCGGACGCCGGTCCTTTCGAGGCTACAGGGGAGCAGGTGGACCCGGCTGAAGTTCCTGTTGAAACTCAGGGGGAAACTTTGATTTTGCAAGAGGTGGCCTCTCAGGAGTCAGGTCAAGCTGAAGGGGCCTCTCATGTTACTATTCTCCCTACTGTAGCTAGGGTGGTTAGGCCTTCTGCTACTATCTCTAAGGATCCTTCTAAGGGCAGGTCTGTTTTGTCTTCCTCTGGTGTCAGTCCTGGTTCCTCAGGGTCTGTGCCTAAAAAGCACATGCTTAAAATGGCAGAAGATTTGATTACTTTAATTAGGGGTTCTATGCCCTCTCCTGGTAAGAGGCCCAGGGTAGAGACAGAGTTGGAAAGTTTGGAACAGGCCTCAGATGATTCAGAGTCTTCTGTGGAAGACATGCAAGATTTTCCTACTTATTCGGATTCTGATGCAGAGGATTCCACTCCTTCTGCTTCTCCCCCTGAGGATTTTTCATTTTCAGAAACTTTACATTCCATGAGGGAACATTTTAAGTGGGAAGGACAGGATTTCTCTGATTCCCGGAAAAGGCTTAGGGAATTCTTGTTTCTACCACAGCATAGGCCCTTAGCTATTCCTCCAGTTTTGGATGTTGTTCAAGATGTTTTCTCGGAGGCTTCCCTTAATCCAGATTCTGTGCCTCCTGCCAGTCAAACCGGACAGGTATTACAGGGTGCCTGAGGTTCATAAGTATCTGTATAAAAGTCCTAGAGCAGACCCAGAAACCATTAGTCAGGGGCCTAAGGGTGTTAGAGCTTCTGTTGTAAAAAATCCGGTTCCTCTAGATAAAGAGGCTAGAGCTTTGGATAGATGGGGTAAGAAGGTGTATACTTCTTCTACGTTGGCAATGAGGGCTTTAAATTGCCAGTTTCATATGTTGAAATATCAAAATTTCCTCCTTTCTCAGCTGAAATCTAAAGTGGATGCTTTAGCAGAGGGTATAGAGTGTAAAGAGTTGCAAGATTTGGTACATGTCTCTGAACAGGTGGGCAAGCATTCTTTGCAGTGTGGCTTTGATGCTGTACAGGCTTCTTCTAGGGTGGCGGCCACTGGTTCAGTTATTCGAAGGCACGCCTGGCTTAAGGATCAGAATTTGTCAGAGCATGTTAAGAATTAGAATTCTGGATGCTCCTTTACAGTCTGAAGTTTTGTTTGGTCCTCCTGTGGAGTCTGTATTAAAGAAAATGGAGGACAAGGCTAAGTCTATGCAGACTGTTAAAGATTTTTTGCAGGTGCAACCTCCAAAGTTTAGTAGAAATTGGCCTGCTAAAGGATGGACGTACCCTTCTTCTGATTCTCAGTCTAGGGGCAGATCTAGACGTGGTAGGGGCAGAGCTCAGAGTTCCTTCAGACCTAGAACATGGAGTTCGCCTGCACAGTCTGCAGGTGAGGGCAGGGGTCAGTCCTTTCGTAAGCAGACCCAATGACCTGCATTTTCAGCTGCCGGATTCCTCTTGCCTGGCAGCTCCTTTGGGAGGAAAGTTAGCACTTTTCAAGCAAAATTGGCTTTTGGTCACCCAGGACAAATGGGTGTTGGACATTATAAACCGAGGCTACAAGTTTTATTTCCATACATTACCTCCTTTCAAACGTATGCCAGACGTTCCTCCTCGACAAAGGATAGAGGCTCACAAACAGATTTCTTTACTTCTTCAAATAGGAGCTATACAGCCAGTTCCTCTTTCAGAAGTGGGCCTAGGATTTTATTCTCGCCTGTTTCTAGTTCCAAAGAAAGGGAACAGATGGAGACCAATTTTGGATTTATCTATTCTCAACACTTACCTGGACATTCCAAAGTTCAAGATGCTGATGTTACAACAGCTTTTACCTCTGTTGGGAAAAGATCACTGGATGGTAACTCTGGATCTCAAAGAGGCTTATCTTCATGTTCCTATCAGGCCAAGTTGCAGGAGGTACCTGCGTTTTCGAGCTGGAAATTTACATTATCAGTTCTCTGCATTGCCCTTTGGCTTATCTACTGCGCCCAGAGTGTTCACAAAGGTTCTGGCTCCAGTGATAGCCTTTTTCAGGTTAAGAGGAATTCAGATTTATCCTTATTTGGACGATTGCCTGATTATTGCTCAAGAGAAGGACGAACTTCTTCATCATCTACAGTATGTGATGGCAGTGTTAAGATGCCTAGGGTATTCTGTGAACGAAACAAAGTCCAGTCTAGTACCCTCTCAAGACATGTGCTTTCTGGGTGTGAGACTGAATACAGCTTCCCAGATGGCTTTTTTGACCCTGGACAAACAAAGAAGCCTTTCTCTTTATTTCCATCAAATGTCTCTACAGTCCAGGCTGACTGCAAGGACAGTCCTTCAAGCCTTGGGGTTCATGGCATCTTGTATTCTGGTGCTTCCCAATGCCAAACTGCATATGAGGAAGCTTCAATGGTATCTCAAAATGTATGGACACAACACTGCCAAGATCTAGACACTGTCATTCAGATAATACCTTGCATTCAGAAGGAATTTTTGTGGTGGGCTCAGGAATGTCACCTAAACAAGGGACTCTCTGTGACCCGACCAGAGGTGAGTCAGATTCTAACGACAGATGCCTCGGACAAGGCTTGGGGAGCACACCTCAATGGAAAATGGGTGCAAGACACGTGGCCTGTCAGACTTCAACATTTGCATATCAACTTGAAAGAGATGTTAGCGGTCCAGTTTGCATTAATGGCCTTCAAGGATTTACTTCATCCAGGGCAGGTGTTGATTCAAGCAGACAACACAACTGTCATGTGGTACATCAACAAGCAAGGGGGAACCCATTCATACCCTCTTTGCAGGCAAGCGATGATTTTGTGGGAGACTGCTCTCAGTTTACAACTCAATCTTCAGGCAAGGTTTCTGCCAGGAGCACAGAACTCCTTAGCAGATGTGTTGAGCAGACAAATAGTGGATCCTCACGAGTGGAAATTGGATCCTCATGTATTCCAGCAGTTGACAGTGTTATGGGGAACTCCAGACATAGATCTGTTCGCTTCTCCACTAAATTTCCAGTTGCCAAAGTTTTGCACAAAAAAGTTTCATCACACAGCTTGGAAAGTGGATGCTCTGTCATTCAGTTGGAGCAATCTTCATGTCTATGCCTTTCCACCTCTGCCTCTCCTACCCAAGGTACTCTTGAAAGCCAGACAAGACAAGCCAGCCATGATTCTGATAGCACCGGATTGGCCTCGACAGCACTGGTACCTACTTCTGAGGAGTTTAGTGAGGGAGCCTCCATGGCCTCTACCTTTGATTCCACATCTTTTGTCTCAGGAGGGCAGTCACTTTCTCAATGTCAGGAGTCAGTCTCTGCATCTAACAGCCTGGCATATTCTGTTCTAGACCCTGGAGGGTCTCAGCTTCCACAACAAGTTTTGAATGTTATTTTGGAGGCCAGAAGGCCTAGTACCAGGAAAGTTTACGCGGATAAATGGAGGAGATTTTTTATTTGGAGCAAAGCAAAGGCATTTGATGTTTCCAAGCCTAATTTAAGTGCTTCTCTTCAATACCTTACTGAGTTATTGGACAAAGGTTTGTCTTTTTCCTCTATAAAGATTCATGCTGCAGCCATTTCTGCTCACTATGATTGTGATCCCCCTTTATTCTCTCATCCTGTGTTTAAGCAATTTCTTAGAGGGGCAAAGAACATAAGACCCCCACGTAGAGCTCCTACTCCTGCTTGGGATCTCAATTTTGTGTTGGAAAAACTTACTCTACAACCTTTTGAGCCTGCAGCTACTGCCGAATTAAAGTATTTGTCATGGAAGACTGCTTTTTTGTTGGCCATTACTTCTGCAAGAAGGATTTCTGAATTACAGGCCCTTATGGCAGTGGAGCCTTTTCTAATTTTTCATAAGGGCAGGGTATCTTTGCGTACTAATCCTTCCTTTATGCCTAAAGTGGTTTCTAGTGTGGCTTTAAATCAAACTATTCATTTGCCTACTTTTTATGCAAACCCCCAAAATAAAGGGGAGAAGATTTTGCATACTTTGGATATTCACAGGCAGTTACGTTATTACTTGAGCAGAACCAAGGAGTTCAGACAGTCTCAGCAGTTGTTTGTTTCTTTTGCTTTGGGTTTTCAGGGTAAACCTGTGTCAAAACAAACTATTTCTAAATGGATTGGGAGTTGTATTTCTTTCTGTTATTCCCATCATGGTAAGGAGGTTCCGGCTGGAGTTAGACATCATTCCACTAGGGCTACTGCCACTTCTACTGCCTTTCTAAGAGGGGTAGCTACAAAAGATATTTTGGAAGCAGCTACTTGGAGTTCAGTACATACTTTCTCTAAACATTACCACCTTCCTCTTTATTCCAAATCTAGGGCTGGGTTTGCCACTGCAATATTACAGGGCATTTTAGCAGCCCCTAATGCTTTATGATATTTCCATCCTCCCATTCCCGTTGCTTTGGGATTCTACCCATAAGTAAGGACTGCAGCAATGTGAGATGAAGAACATAGTACAGTTTTGTACCTACCATAAATGTAGATGTTCGAAGATCCACATTGCTGCAGTCCAATTTACCCTCCCTCCTTCCCCACTGCTGTTTGTTATGGTTATATGGTTTGGGTGGCGGTTGTTGTTGGACATGCTTTTGGGAGGTATTCTGTTTTTGGCTGTAGCCTCTATGTTTAGGGCCTTCTGACATCTGGGGCAAGAAAAGACTGAGGATATGACGTCGGTCATGCGCTTTTATACCCTGACGCTCTGATGTCAGTTCTAGGCGCCCATGACCGACGTCAGCCTAATACTTTGGTATTCGGGCCGACCGAGGACAGCGGACTACCCATAAGTAAGGACTGCAGCAATGTGGATCTTCGAACATCTACATTTATGGTAGGTACAAAACTGTACTTTTCAGAGCTACAGGCTCTCATGGCTGTGGAACCCTTTATCATTTTTCATCCAGACAAGGTCTCCCTGAGAACAAACCCTACATTTATGCCTAAGGTGGTATCCAATGTAGCCCTTAACCAAACAATTCATTTGCCAACCTTTCGTCCAAATCCACAGAACAAGGGGGAGAAAATTCTGCATTCTTTGGACGTACACAGACAACTTGCATTCTACCTGGACAAAACTAAAGTTTTCAGAAAGACAGAACAATTACTAGTGGCATATGCCACAGCATCACAAGGAAAGGCCATCTCCAAACAGATTATTTAAAAGTGTGTAGGTAACTGCATTCGTTTCTACTACTCACAGCATTGCAAACCAGTGCCTAAGGGCATTAGGCCACATTCAACCAGAGCTGCAGACACTTCTGCAGCCTTTCTCAGCGTAGTACCAACCAAAAACATTTTAGAGGCTGCTACTTGGAGTTCAGTACATACCTTTACAAAACATTACAATCTGCCTCTTTACTCTAAATCCAGGGCAGGCTTTGCCACTGCAGTTCTGCAGGGCCTCATAGCCGCTCCTAGTGCTGTTTAGCTCCAGCCCCCCAACCATAGCTTTGGGACTTAACCCAAATGTAATGACTGCAACAGTGAAACATGAAGAACATAGTACAGTTGTGTACACTTACCATAAATGTAGATGTTCGAGTGTATTCACTGTTGCAGTCCAGGTTACCCACCCGCCATCCCCCTTATTTTTGCTGGAACTTATCTTTACTTCTCTAATCTATACAACCTGGGTGGTGTATTTGCTTATAGATGAAGGTAAAGCTTATTTTGGTACATGTATGTTTTATTTTCATAATTTTAGCCTACCCTTTTGGGGTCACCTGACATCTGGGGCAAGAAAAACTGAATAAAATGGCGTCTGCTGCATCTTTTATACCCCTGACGACCTGACTTCAGGGAAGAGGTGACTGCAACCGACGCAGGACCCAAGACTTTGGAATTCAGGCCGACTGAGGGAAACCTGCCAGCGGGATTACCCAAATGTAATGACTGCAACAGTGAGTACACTCGAACATCTACATTTATGGGTAAGTTTACACAACTGTACTTTTTCTATACAAGGCACCATTCAACCAGTCCCTTAAAATCAGCAAGGAAGGGGATTTTATTCCAGGATGTTCTTGGTTCAAAGAAAAGAGGGTCCTTGGCAACCAACTCGGAATCTCTTAAGGTTGAATACCTTTCCTGATGGTGCCTTCTTTCAGGATGTATCCCTACAGTCTCTTCTCCCTCTTGCCTCCTCAAGCCTTTTTAGCTTTGCTGGATCTAAAGGATGCTTACCTGTATATCCCTATTCACCCGCACTTCAGGAAATTCTCACGATGTTCTTCGAGTTTCACTGTTGCAGTCATTACATTTGGGTACTCTGCTGGCAGGTTGCCCTCAGTCGGCCTGATTAACAGAGTCTTGGGTCCTGCGTCGGTTGCTGTCCCTTCTTCCATGACGTCAGGTCGTCAGGGCTATAAAACTTGCAGCCGACGCCATTACATGAGTTTTTCTTGCCGCATGGTACCTGAAGCAGAAGCAGTTTGCAAGTGTCGGTCGGCCGACTGCTGAAATATTCATTTTCGAGTTTCAGAACCAACGTATTCAAATAAAAGCTAAGTACCCTGTTGGGGAAACTTTTTCTTGCTCCTTACCGATGTCAGTAAAAGTTAATAAATGTATTACTTGTGGGAAGCAAATACCTCATAATTTTCATTTGTACTGTATTCCTTGCCTAGACCCTGACCAAGATGTACCTTGCTGTCGGTTTTGTGCTTTATTTAATCAGTGCACTATCCATCTGTACATTTTTGCTTCTAAATATTTCAGTTCTCGGTTTAATTATCCAGAAATGACATTGGTTAGCCATCCGACTACCAAATTACCGAAAAAAACGCAAAGAAAAAGATGGAGACAGGCCGTTGAGGTCCAAAACTGCAGACGACTCTTCTCCTAAGCCAGTCGCCAGTCTGCCGGTACTCAGTGAGGCGCTTTCGCAGCCCCTGATATACCCGCTACTTCTGATTCGCAGGCCTCTACTGAGACCCATTCGGAGTCTGGTATGCCACGAGATGCTTCACCTAAGGAACCTGCGGATGTCTCTACCTTGGATGAGTCCGGAGCCTCTGTGCAGGCACCGGCTTCTGAGGGTGTATTCAGGCCTACAGACCTGCATATTAAAAAGACTCCACCTTCCATACTAAGGCCTAAATCTCGATCTATGTCGAAGAAAAACGACGCCCAGGCCATATGTTCAGGCCCCTATGCCTAAAAAACAAATGATCAGAATGGCTGAAGATTTAATTACTCTAATTAGGGGTAGTCAACCCCACCCTTCTAAGAGGCCTAGGACTGAACTTGACTGTGAATTTTCTGAACAGGACTCTGTTTCTTCTGACTCTTGTAATGACCTGGATTTGTCCATTCCTACTTATGAGGACTCTGATGCAGTGGATTCCATTACTTCTGCTTCTCCCCCTGAGGATTTTTCTTTTGGGGAAACTTTACATACCTTAAGGTAGTATTTCCACTGGGAAAGTCAGGATTTTTCTGAATCCAAAAAGAGGCTTAGGGATATCCTCCTCCTTCCTCAGCATAGGCCTTTGGCTATACCTCCAATACTAGACATAGTTGTGTTTTCAGAATCCAGTATGGCCCCTGATTCTTTGCCTCCGGCCCTTAGCAAACCTGACAGGTACTACAGGGTTCCTGAGTCCCACAAATTCCTTTTCAAAAATCCTGTTGCGGACCCTGAAACCATTTCTCAGGGGCCCAAGGGCATTAAGGCTTCTACTGCTAAAAATCCTACCCCTTCTGATAGAGACTCCAGGGCACTGGATAGGTGGGATAAAAAGGTTTATATTTCTGCAACCTTAGCAATCAGGACTTTAAACTGTCAATTCCATATGCTAAAATATCAACAGCATATCATGGGACTGCTTAAACAAAAATGATGTTGATTTCTGACTCTGTGTAAAATAAAGATTTACAGGATTTATTGCATTCATCTGAACAAGTTGGAAAACTTACTTTGCAATGTGGTTTTGATTCTTTAGAGGCCTCTTGTAGGGCTGCTGTTACTGGGTCTGTGCTTAGACGGCATGCTTGGCTTAAGGAGCAATCTCTGCCTGATCTTGATGAAGCAAAACCGTTGGATGCTCCTTTGCAGCAGGACCGTCTGTTTGGTAATAAGGCTGAAGAAGTTCTAAAATAAAATGGAAGATGAAGCTAAATCTATGCAAACTGTGAAAGATTTCTTACAAGTACAACCTCCTAGATTTAGTAGGTACTGGCCTACTAAGAACTGGTCCTTTCCAGTTCCTTCCAGAGCCACTCAAGCCAAAGCCAGACATTCCAAGAGCACCAGGTTTCAATCCCGAAGGACTTTCAGAACTAAGCAATAGGGTGCTTCCACTTCCAAGTCTGGAAATAACAAGACACCATCCGATGCTAAACAATCTCAATTACTTTCCTTTAAAATTACCAAGCAGTTGCGCCTCAGCCGCCCCTTTGGGGGGAAAACTGGCTCTTCATGCAAACAACTGGCAAGTTATAACCCAGGACAAATGGGTTTTACATATAGTGTCCTAGGGATACAGATTTCATTTCCACACGTTGCCAACTCCAAACGGGTGGCCAGACCTGCCCCCAAATCAGTGGGCAGAGACTCAGAAACAAGTACTTTCCCTTCTAAACATGGGGGCTGTTCAACTAGTAACACTGCTGGTGTTTGGATGTTTATGGTTTGCCCGTTGGTGTTTGGATGTTTATGGTTTGCTCGCTGGTGTTTGGATGTTTATGGTTTGGCCGCTGGTGTTAGGATGTTTATGGTTTGGCCGGGACAAACCTTACTTGCAAAGCATTTTGTTCGGATGGCTAGTCAACTAGTACCAGAAGAGGAAAAGTGACAATGTTTCTATTCCAGACTTTTCCTGGTACCCAGAAAAGATAAATCATGGCGTCCAATTCTGGACCAGTCTACTCTAAACACCTTTCTGGACATTCCAAAATTCAAGATGCTGACTCTTCACCAGTTACTTCCTATGCTAGGCAAGGATGCCTGGTTGGCAACTCTAGATTTAAAAGAGGCTTACTTGCATATCCCAGTCAGGGAATCTTGCAGAAGATACCTACGCTTCAAAGCAGGCTACTTGCATTGTCAGTTCTCTGCACTGCCCTTTGGCTGGTCTATTGCACCCAGGGTATTCACAAAGTGCCTGGCTCCAGTAATTGCATTTTGCAGGCAAAGAAATATTCAAATATATCAATACCTGGACCTAATTCAGGCAGAAAACCAGGCCATTCTTCTAAAACATCTGGTATTTGTAAAATTCTAACTTATCTAGGGTTCACCATAAACGAAAAGAAATCACAACTGGTACCCTATCAAAAATTACATTCCTGGGTGCGAGCTTGAATACAACTGCCCAGATGGCTTTCCTTACGCTAGAAAAGCAAATTCATTTGGTGACTTACTTCAAACAGGTGGCCACAAAAACCCTGCTATCTGCAAGACAAATACTGCAAGCCTTGGGGTTCATGGCCTCCTGCAATCTTATAATTCCATATGCAAGACTGCATATGAGGAAACTTCAGTGCTACTTAAAAAGTTTATGGAGTCAACATTGTCACAGCCTGGAAACAATGATTCCTATCATACCTTGCCTGCGCCTAGAGTTCCTATGGTGGGCAGTGGCCTGCCACCAAAACAAGGGACTGCCATTCACACCACCCCCTGCCACCCAAACCCTAACTACAGACTCATCAGACTATGCATGGGTGGGCTCATCTGGCAGGGAAGTGCATTCAGGGCAAATGGAGCCCAAATCAAATGCAACTTCATATCAATCAAAAAGAAATGCTAGCTGTACAGCCTTCAAGGACTACCTTCATCCAGGACAACTAATGGTAAAGACAGACAACACGGTTATGTGGTACTTAAGCGGGGGGGTACTCATTCCTACCACCTCTGCAGACTACTCATGGCATTGTGGAACACGGCCTTGAGCTACCAAGTACAACTACAAGCTCAATTCCTGCCAGGAAAACTGAATATTTTGGCAGACTAATTAAGCAGAAATCTCATGGACAAATGGAAACTGGAACCACGGATTTTCAACATGTTGACATGCAAATGGGGGAGCCCAGTCATAGATCTTTTTGCCTCACCCCAGAACTACCAGTTGGACAAATTTTGCACCAGAACTCATCACAAAAAGCCTGGAAGTGGATGCTCTGTTCTTCAGCTGGAAAAACCTATCAGTCTATGCCTTTCCCCCTCTGCTCTCCAAAGTTCTACTAAAAGTCAAACAGGACAAACCAAAAATTATTTTGATTGCTCCAGAATGGCCATGCCAACACTGGTACCCACTCCTGCGTAGTGTGTCACAAATTTCACCATGGCACCTGCCTCAGGCACCTTCCTTACTGTCTCAGCAGGAGAACCAAATTCTGCACCCTCAGCTCCAAACATTGAATCTTGCAGCTTGGCTAATCATTTAAATTCCCCCTTAGCATCCCTCAGCAAACCTGTGATGGATGTCATTTTGGAGGTGAGAAGACCTAGTACTAGAAAATCTTATGCTGACAAAGGGAAAAGATTCTGTGCCTGGAATGAAACTCAAGGGATGAGCATAGCAGCACCCAATTTACCTCAGATTTTGCAATACTTAACTGAGATGCTTCGCGAGGACTTGTCGTTTTCTTCCATAAAAATCCATGCCTCTGCCATTTCAGCTCATTACAACACAGAACCCCCCTCTTCTCTCATCCTCTGCTAAAGCAGTATCTCAGATGGGCCAAAAACTTGAGACCACCCAGGAGAGCTCCAACCCCTGGCTGGGACCTTAACTTTGTATTGGAGAAACTCACTCTACCTCCTTTCAAGCCAGCTGCTACTGCAGACTTAAAATTTCTTTCCTGGAAAACAGCCTTCCTTTTAGCAATCACTTCAGCTAGAAGGATATCTGAATTACAGGCCCTTATGGCAGTGGAGCCTTTCATCATCTTTCATGCGGAAAGGGTGTCACTCAGGACCAATCAGTCCTTCATACCCAAGTGGTTTCCAGTGTGGCTCTTAATCAGTCCATTCATTTGCCAACTTTCTTTCCCAATCCACAGAACGGGAGGGGGTGGATTCTGCATTCATTGTATGTGCACAGACAACTTTGATTCTACTTGGACAGGACTAAATCTCGAGGAAAATCTGAACAACTGCTGGTAGCATTTTCTGCAGGGGCAGAGGGGAAGGCTATTTCAAAGCAAACCATTTCTACATGGATAAGCCATTGTATTAATTTCTGCTATAAGCACCATGGAAAACCTATCCCCCAGGGCTGCATCCACTTCTACAGCCTTTTTCAGAGGTGTTCCTACCAGGGATATTCTAGAAGCTGCTACCAGGAGGTTCAGTTCAAACTTTCTCCAAGCATTATCACTTACCAATTTTCTCTAAATCCAGAGCTGGCTTTCCCACTGCTGTTTTGCAGGGCCTTATAGCCAGTCCTAATGCTATATAAATCCATCCTCCCAACCATTGCTTTGGGAATCTACCCAAATGTAATGACTGCAACAGTGAAACACGAAGAACATAGTACAGTTGTGTACACTTATAAATGTAGATATTCTAGTGTATTCACTGTTGCAGTCCTGGTAACCCTCCCTCCAGCCCCCTGTTTTTCTCTTACTATATCTCTACTTTCTTTTACTATGCTTAAAAACCTTTTTGGTGTATTTGCTTTTGTTTGGAGATATATTTTTGTGTTTTAAATTACTTACATATTTTGCTCCCCATTTGGGGGGGGGCACCTGACATCTGGGGCAAGAAAAACTGATGTAATGGCGTCGGCTGCATGTTTTATACCCCTGACGTCATGGAGGAAGGGGCAGCAACCGACGCAGGACTCAAGACTTTGTTAATCAGGCCGATTGAGGGCAACCTGCCAGCAGATTACCCAAATGTAATGACTGCAACAGTGAATACCATCGAACATTACATTTATGGTAAGTATACACAACTGTATTTTTCTCGATGGATTCTTGGCACTTTCGAATGTTCTTCGCGTTTCACTGTTGCAGTCATCACACTAGGGTTATTTGCCTGCAGGTAGCCCTCTAAGTCGGCCCGAATACCAGAGACTTAGTATTTCTGTATTGGTTACTGTCACTCCAGGTCTGACATCAGGTAGTCAGGGGTATAAAAACAGGCAGCCGATGCCATTACATCAGTCTTTTTTGCCGAGGAGCCCGAAGCAGAAGCAATTTGCGCGAGTGGCGGTTGGCCGTTACCGGAGTTTTCTTTATTGAATTGAATTATCCTGAAGTCTTCTAAAGCTAAGTACCCCATTGGGGATCCCTTTTTTCTTGCTGTAACCAATGTTAGAAAAAGTTAAGAATTATCTTGCCTGTGGAAAGCAAATACCACACCGAGATTTTCAATCTTACTGCGTCACATGTTTAGGCCCAGACCACGAAGTCCCTCCCTGTTGGTTTTCTGCCTTGTTCAACACCCGAACTATTCGTCGTTGGGCCCTTATTGTCACTAAATACTTTCGTTCTCTATCTCCATATTCTGGGATCGCTTCGGTAAGCCATCCGACTACCGAACTACCAGAAAAAAGTAAGAATATAGACAGAGACCGCACAGGTCCAAAACTGCCGACGACGCTTCATTTAAGCTAGTCGCCAGTTCGCCGGTACTCAGTGAGGTGCATTCGCAGCCCCTGATGCCCGCTTCAGTGGATTCGCAGGCCTCTACCGAGACCCATTCAGAGTCCAGTATGCATCGAGACTCTTCTTCGGAACCTGCGGATGTCTCTACCTTGGATGGGTCCGGAGCCGCTGAGCAGGCACTGTCTTCTGAGGAAGTTCTTCGCACTACCGATATTCAATAAAAACAGACGACTTCTTTCTTATCTTAAGTTCTGTCTAAAACTACCAAATTTCTAAGGCCAAGAGTTTGCGCTACGCCTAAAAAACAGACCCAAATTCATGCACCTGCTTCCTTGACACAACATCAAATGCTTTAAATGTCAGAAGACCTAATTATGTTGATTAGGGGAAGTCAGCCTTCCCCTGCTAAGAGAGAGACCTGTCCCCAGCAACTTTAACAGACCAGGAGTCTGACTCTGAGGTATCTGATTACGAAGACATGCCTTTATCTGCTTATAAGGATTCAGATGCAGGGGAATCTTTTTCCTCTGCTTCTCCCCCAGATGATTTTTCTTTTTGTGTAACCTTACATACTTTGAGGGCATTTCCACTGGGAATGACGAGGCTATTCTCAGTCCAAAAAGAGACTCGGAGAATTTCTAGACTTGCCACAACGTAGGCCTTTAGCAATACCCCCAGTCCTGGATATTGTGGATGATGTCTTTATGGAATCCAGTTTAACTCCTGATACTTTACCCCCTGCTCGTAGGAAACCAGACAGGTACTACAGAGTAATTGACTCTAACAGACAGGGACTCCAGAGCTTTAGACAGATTGGGTAAGAAAGTATACACTTCTGCAGCTCTTGCCATTATGGCTTTGAATTGCCAGTTTCACATGCTGAAGTACCAACAATATGTTATGGAACTTATTAAACAAAAAAAAGCTACCTTTACTGAGTGTGCAGAAAATAAAAAATTACAAGAGCTTTTGCATTCTGCAAGCCAACTCAGCAAGCATATATTGCAGTGTGGCTTTGACGCCCCAGAAGCATCTTGCAGGGCAGCAGTGACTGGTTCTATACTGAGAAGGTATGCTTGATTTAAGGAGCAAACCTTGCCAGACCATGTCAAATCAAAATTACTAGACGCTCCTTTGAATAAGGACAATCTGTTTGGCACCAAAGCAGAAGAGTTTCTTAAAAAATGGAAGAAAATGCTAAATCTATGCAGACAGTCAAAGATTTCTTGCAAGTACAGCCTCCTAGATTAAGCAGGCATTACTCCTCGAAACACTGGTCCTTTCCAGCCCCCTCAAGGCCATCTGAAGCTAGACCCAGGGGAACCCCCCCCCCCCAGACTATAGTCTCAGGGCATGCAGAGATCTAAGCAATAGAGTGCCTCCCCTTCAAAAACAGGGAGTGCTAAGCTACCCCCTTATGGGAAGAATTCCCAATTACTTCTCAACTCCACTCCCCACCTCTGCCCAACTGGTTGTGGCCCCTAAAAGGAAAACTTGCCCATCATGCAAAAAACTGCACTTCCATCACCAAAGACAGATGGTTTCCTCAACATTATATCCCAGGGGTACAAATTTTACTTCCACTCACTGCCAACCCCAAAAGGGTTCCCAGGTCTTCCTCCAAACCAGTGGACAGAGGCACAAAACCAGGTTTAGTCCCTGCTCTCTATAAGGGCAATTAATTGTGTTCCTGCAGAACTGATAGGTCAAGATTTCTATTCCAGACTTTTCCTGGAACCCAGAAGAGAGGGCACTTGGCACCCAATCCTAGATCTTTCCATCCTAAACACCTTCCTGGTGTTACCAAAATTCAAAATGCTTACCCTGCAGCAGCTTCTTCTTGTGCTGACCAAAGATGCCTGATTAGCTACCCTAGACTTAAAAGAAGCCTATCTGCACATCCCTATAAGGAAGTATCTACGCTTTAGGGCAGGATCTATGCATTATCAGTTCTCTGCACTTCCCCTTGGTTTATCCACTGCTCCCAGAGTATTCACAAAATGCCTGGCTCCAGCAATTGCCTACTGCAGACAGAGAAAATTCAAATTTACCCGTACTTGGACGACTGCCTGATTCAGGCAGACAAGTCAGGAAATGCTGTTCAGCACCTGACATTTGTAAAAAAAAATCTTCTAACCTCCGTGGGGTACACCATCAAGGAAAAGAAGTCAAAACTAGTCCCCAGTCAAAAGATTGTATTCCTGGGAGCAAGCTTGGACACAGCATCCTAGATGGCATTTCCTACACCAGAAAAACAAGACTGACAGACTACTTCAGTCAAATGGCCACCAGAACCCAGCTATCCGCAAGAAAAATCCTGCAGGCCCTAGGGTTCATCGCCTCATGCATTCTACTAATTCCATATGCCAGACTGCATATGAGGAAACTTCACTGGTACTTAAAAAGTCTTTGGTGCCAACATTCTCAGGACCTGGAAACCGTCATTCCTATCATACCTTGTAAGGACTGAGTTTCTTTGGTGGGCAGCAGTATGTAACCACAAGGGACTACCCTTTACTCAACCCCACACCGCCCAGACCCTAACCGTAGATGCATTGTATTGTGCCTGGGGGGCACACCTGGACGACAAGTGCATTCAGGGCCACTGGAGCCCAAGTCAAATTCATCTGCACATAAACCAAAAAGAGATGCTAGCTGTGCAGCACGCTCTAACAGCTTTCAGATCCCTACTCTCACCAGGACCCCTGCTAATAAAAACAGACAACATCACAGTTATGTGGTACATCAACAAGCAGGGGGAATCCACTCTTGCCCACTGTGCAGGCTAGCCATGGCCCTGTGGAACACGGCCTTGGACATGCAGGTCCATCTGCAAGCTCAATTCCTGCCAGACAAACAAAACACACTGGCATATGACTTGAGCAGAAATCTCCTAGACCCACACAAGTGGCAACTAGAGCCCAGAACCTTCTGATTCAGAAATGGGGGACCCCAGAGGTGGATCTCTTTGCCTCCCCCTGCAATCACCAGCTCAGCAAATTCTGCACCAGGACACCTCACAGCAGGGCCTGGAAAGTGGATGCCTTATCCTTCCTGTGGGTAAACCTGTCAATCTATGCATTTCCCCCTCTGCCCCTTCGCTCAAGAATATTGCTCAAGATAAGACAGGACAGACCAAGGACAATTCTGTTTGCCCCGGACTGGCCAAGCCAGCACTGGTACCAACTCCTGCGTAGCATGTCACCAGTGCCACCCTGGCATCTACCCAAGAGCTCCACCCTGCTCACTCAGCAGGGGGGACAGATCTTGCATCCGCAACTGCAAACCCTAAATCTTGCAGCCCGGCTTATTCCTTGAATTCTCCCCCAGTGATCAGCCTAAGCAAGCAGGTACTGGATGTCATTCTTGAAGCCAGAAGACCCAGTACAAGGAAATCCTGTGCTGATCAGTGGAAATGGTATTGCTCCTGGATTCAATCTAAAGGAGAGCCCACAACTCTGCCCTCCCTACCTCTAATCCTGGATTACTTAGCAGATCTACTCCACAGAGGCCTATCCTTTTCCTCCATTAAGATCCATGCCTCTGCCATCTCTGCTCATTACAACTCTGAGCCCACCCCTGTTCTCTCACCAAACAGTTCCTGAGAGGGACAAACAACTTAAGGCCACCAAGGAGAGCACCTACCCCTGCTTGGGACCTTACCTTTGTACCGGAAAAGCTCACACACTGCCCCCTTTTGAGCCTGCAGTGTCAGCAGACTTAAAATTCCTTTCTTGGAAAACAGCATTACTCCTGGCCATCACTTCAGCAAGAAGTGTCTGAGCTGCAAGCACTTATGGCCATGGAGCCCTTTGTCATTTTTCATTGACAGGGTCTCCCTCAGGACTAATCCTTCCTTTATACCCAAAGTGGTATCCAGTGTGGCTCTCAACCAATCTATCCATTTGCCAACTTTCTTCCCTAATGCTCAAAATAAAGGGGAAAGGATCCTGCACTCCATGGACGTGCACAGACAGCTCAGATTCGACCTGGATAGCACTAAGCCCTTCAGGAAATCTGACCAGTTGCTCCTCAGTGTTGCACCAGGGGCAGAGGGCAAGGCCATTTCTAAACAAACAATTTCCAAATGGATAGCACACTGTATCCATTTCTGCTACAAACACCATGGGAAACCAACCCCTCAGGGGGGTCAGAACACATTCCTGTAGGGCAACTTCCACTTCTACAGCATCCCTCAGGGTAATCCTTACCAGGGATATTCTGGAGGCGTCTCCCTGGAGTTCTGTACACACATTCACCAAGCATTACCATCTGCCTATATTTTCCAAATCCAGGGCAGGTTTTGCAGTTGCAGTCCTGCAGGATCATGCTAGCCAGCCCAAACACTTATTGACTGCCTCTGCCCTTTCTGCAGCTTTGGGAATCAACCCAGGTGTGATGACTGCAACAGTGAAACATGAAGAGCATAGTACAGTTGTGTACACTTACCATAAATGTAGATGTTCGAGTGTAGACCCCTTCGCTGTCTCTCTCTCTCTTTCTCTCTTTTCTCTGTGTGTACTACTCACCCCTTGCAGGGGTATTGGTACTGGTATTTACTTTTTACTGGTGGAGATTTTTCCACCATAGCTTAGCTCCCTGTTGTGGGGCTTCTGACATTTGGAGCAAGAAAAACTGATGCAATGGCATTGGCTACCTGTTTTTATTCCCCTGACGACCTGATGTCAGACCTGGAGCGACAGCACCCAACGCAGGAATACTAAGTGTCTGGTATTTGGGATGACTAAGGGCTACCTGCATGCAGGTAACCCTAGTGTGATGACTGCAACAGTGAGCACACTCTAAAATCTACATTTATGGTAAATGTACACAATGTACTTTCTCTGCCTTGCCTTTTGGTCTTTTTACTGCTCAATGGGTTTTCACAAAGTGTCTAGCCCTGGCTATTGCCTTCTTTCAACCGAAAGTTCTTCAAGTTTAGCCTTAGCTGGATGACCTTTTTCTAGCCAGCAGTTCAGACCTTTTGCTTTATCACTTTGATCTAGCCATTCTAGTCATTCGCTTTCTTCAAGGTTTGGGGTTCACAATAAATTTCAAAAATCTTCTCTCTCTCCATTCAGGCTCTCATTTTTCTGGGGTACAGGTTCAGAACACATTTGATAGTATTTCTTCCTTCAGGAAAAGTTCTGTCTCTCGCAGCTTTCATGGCATCTCTTCTACCTATTTCTTCCATCACAGCCAGGGAGTTCCTCAGACTTACTGGGTTCATGGCCTCTTCAAGTCCCCATGTTGCCCGTTGCAAAATTTCAAATGAGGAGGTTCCACTGGTTTCTCAAAACTGTTTGATCCCAGCATGCTTATCCCTTGGAGACTGTCAATCCTCTTTTTCCATGCTTGAAAAAAGAGCTAGAGTGGTGCATGCAGCAACTCAGTCAGAATCCTAGTTTACCTCTTCATATTCCTTAACCAGTACAGGAATTTTATACAGATGCCTAAAACTTAGGATGGGGAGCAAACTTCACTTCCACAAAGGTTCAGGAACCATGGTCTCCCACCGAGAGGAAGAGAGCACATAAATGTCAGGGAAATGAGAGCTTTGATTCTAGCCTTAACCATTACATCCTCTGCTTCTTCAGGACCCCTCAAGATTCTCACAAACAATATTACAGTCCTTTGGTACATAAGCAGGGAGGTACAAAATCTTATCTTCTTTGTCACCTAGCAATCAAAGTGTGGAAGTTGGCAATTCAGTACAAAGTCTTACTGCATGCAGTGTCCCTTTCCACTGCTCAGAACTCCGTGGCAGATGCATTTTGCAGATCCATGACACCATCCCATGAGTGGATGCTTCACAGGGATGTGTTCCTGGATCTAGTTCACTGTTGGGGTACTCCAGAAATGGATTTTTTTGCCTCCCCTCAGAATAGACTCCTTCCTTTTTTTTGGCCAGGGTCCCTCACCCCCAGGCTTGAAAGGTAGACGCAGTATCATTTTCATGGAAGGGGATTTTTCTTTATGTATTTCCCCCTTCCCTTTGATTCAGAAAGTCCTGTTGAAAATTTTACAAGAGAAGCAAAAATCTTGTTAGTGACTCCCTTTTGGCCAAGATAGCATTGGTTCCCTCTTCTGCAATTAGCCAAGTGCTGTCACTACAAGTTACCTCACCTGGTGGACCTTCCCACTCAGGACATGGGATCACTGATTTCACCCACACTTGTCGACTCTACACCTGACATTGTGGATGATCAACTTTTGATTCCTTTTAGGCACCTTTTCTCTAAGGATGTGCTTAGAGTTTTGCAGAAGGTCAGGAAACCCACTACTTGAAAATCTTACATATCCAAGTGGAGAAGATTTTCTGTCTGATTCCAAACAACGAAAAAGGACTCCTTTATGGCAGATATTCCTTTATCTTATCTGTATGAGTTGCTCAACAGTGGGCTATCTTATTCTTCTGTTAAGCGCCACTGTTCTGCCTTTAACTCCATTGGTTTCCAGGGTGGAAGTTGAACTTTTCTTAACAGGCTTCCTTCACATTAGTCCTCACAGGAAACCAATTCCTCCTCCTTGGGATCTTAATTTTGTCTGGAGAAGTTGACTCAGACCCCTTTTGAACCAGCAGCCTCACCTTCTCTGAAATTTTGTACTTTGAAGAAAGTGCTTCTGGTAGCTTGAGATCCAGGCATTAATGGCTTCACCACCTTTCCTAGCCCAAGGACAGGGATTCTTTGAGAACTAATCCATCTTTTTATACCTAAATTGGTCAATGACCTTTCCTTAAATCAAACTGTCCAATTGCCTACCTTTTTCCCATATCCATAATCTCCTAGTGAGAGAATTTTGCATTCCCTAGATGTGATAGACAGCTAAGATTTTATCTTGACAAAACAAAATCTATCCGGAAACCTGATAAAACTTGTCATGTCCTTTCATCCTAGGGCTCCGGGTTTGTCTGTTCCTAAGCAAACTCTCTCTCCATGGATTTCTAATGCCATTCTGTTTTGTTACCAATTTCATGGGAAATCATTACCCTCTACGCTTAAAGCCTGTTCCACTAGATCTGTTGCATCCTCTTGGGCCCTCAAGGATTTGGATGCACAGTCCATTATGGAAGCTGCCACTTGGTCATTGGTTCACACTTTTACAAGAAATTACAAGCTGGACAATATTTCCTGGGTCAGAGCAGGTTTTGCCAGAGCAATCTTGCATGGTTTTCTGGAAAATGTTTCTGCCTAATTTCTCTGCTGTTCTTCGTGTTTCACTGTTGCAGTCATTACATCCTGGATGTTCATCGTGCATACAGCTGCAGTCATAACAGATGGGTTCTCCTGCCGTCAGGCGGGTCCTCGGTCGGCCGAATTCCAAAGTCCAGGCCCGGCGTCTGTTGTTGTCGCTTTCTTTCCTGACGTCAGTGCGACAGGGGTATATAAGACACAGCCGACGCCATTTTCTTCAGTCTTTTTTGCTGCGCGGTGCCCGAAGCAGAAGCAGTTCGCAAGTGCCGGTCGGCCAGCTCCTGAAATTACGAAAATTTGGAAACCGAAGTCTTCTTTAAAGCTAAGTACCCCGTTGGGGAAACTTTTCTTGCCTCAGACCGATGTCAGACAAAGTTAACAATTGTATTTCTTGTGGGAAGCAAATACCGCATAAGGATTTCCATTCCCTCTGTATACCTTGTTTAGGCCCAGACCACGACATCTCGGGCTGTCGCTTTTGTGCTACTTTCAATAAACGCACTATTAAGCGTTGGGCGGAGTTCGCCCAGCACTTTTTTGGTAAAGCTTTTGATTATAAAATGTCGTCGGAGACTCCGACTACCGTTTTGTCCAAAAAATGCAAGGACAAAGACCGACACGCGAGGTCTGCGGTCTCCATCGACACCACGCCAAAACCGGCTACACGTGGTCCGGTTCTCAGCGAGGGCACCTACGCAGCCCCTGACTACCGACGACATTTCTCTGGCGGTGTCTTCTGTAACCGAGACTGCAGGTGCCTCGGCCCATACCCTTTCTACAGCTACCGAAGCCACTGTGAGTGTTGAGCCTCTTAATGTGGACAGGTCCACTTCCACCCATGGTGTCTTTAGATCCTCATCTTCCTTTTCCAATAAAGGCCTTTACTAAGTCCAAATCAGCCATGCATCCCAAGAGGCCTGTTGCACAGGGCCCATCTCCAGGTCCCATGCCTAAAAAACAGATGCTCAAAATGGCTGAGGATTTAATTACTCTTATCAGGGGTTCCCAACCCCCTCCGGACAAGAGACCCAGAGTGGAGGAAGATTCTCCGTCTTCTGACCAGGGCTCCATTATTTCAGAACATTCTGATGAAGAGGAACATTCGTACTCCCCTTTTGAAGATTCTGATGCAGAGCAGTCCATTCCTTCTGTATCTCCCCCAGAGGATTTTTCTTTCGGGGAAACCTTGCATACCTTGAGGGAACACTTCCATTGGGAAGGCCAAGATTTTTCAGATTCCAAGAAAAGACTTAGGGAATTTCTTTTGCTACCTCAGCACAGACCTCTGGCGATACCTCCTGTCTTGGACATACTTGATGATGTTTACTCGAAGGCTTGCCTTAATCCGGATTCCCTGCCTCCTGCCCCAGTCAAGCCTGATAGGTACTACAGAGTTCCTAACTCACACCAATTTCTTTACAAAAGCCATAATGCTGACCCTGAAACCATTTTTCAAGGCCCCAAGGGAATGAGGGCCTCTACTGCTAAGAATCCATTACCTTCCGAAAGAGAGTCTAGATCCTTAGAAAGGTGGGGGAAAAGGTATATACCTCGGCCACCCTAGCCATGAGGGCCTTAAATTGTCAGTTCCATATGCTTTAATATCAGCAGTTTCTGTTATCACAATTAAGGAATAAAATGTCACAACCTGAACAACCAGATTTGAAGGAGTTTCAGGATATGATGCATAGTGCAGAACAAGTAGGTAAACGCACCTTACAATGTGGCTATGATACTCTAGAGGCCTCAAGTAGAGCTGCTGTTACAGGATCAGTCATTCATAGACATGCCTGGCTTAGGGAACAAACCTTGCCTGATCATGTTAAAGCTTAACTATTAGATGCTCCTTTACAAGAGGATGTATTATTTGGTACTAATGCTGAGGAGATACTATGGAAAATGGAAGAAAAAGCTAAATCTATGCAAACTGTCAAAGCTTTTCTACAGGTACAACCACCACGTTTTAGCAGAAATTGACCTTCAAAAAACTGGTCCTTTCCAGCCACGGACAAGCCCCAAAGAGGTAGATACAGGCGCACAAGGGGCAGAGGACAATCTCAAGGATCATATAGAGGCAGACAATGGCAAACTCCAGCACCAAGAGGTGGCGAAGACAGTGCACAACAATACAGGAAACAACCCCAATGACTTCCCCTTTGCATGCCAAGCAAGTCTCAACTGGCAGCACCCTTGAGAGGAAAGCTGGCCTTATTTTCAAAACATTGGCATATTATCACAACAGACAAATGGATCCTGGACATTATAAACAGAGGCTACAGATTTCATTTTCACACTCTTCCAAAAATGAGAGGCATGCCGAACCTGCCACACAATCAAAGGGAAGAGGCTCAAATACAAATTTCAAAGCTCATGGACATGAAAGCTATTCAAGAGGTACCTACTCACGAACAAGGTCAAGGTTTTTATTCCAGACTATTCCTGGTACCAAGGAAGGGAACCGATTGGAGACCCATTTTGGACTTATCCATCCTAAACACATTTCTACTCGTACCAAAATTCAAGATGCTCACCTTACAGCAGCTTCTTCCCATGCTGGGCAAGGAGTCTTGGCTGGTAACATTGGACCTCAAGGAGGCATACCTGCATGTCCCAATCAGACAAAACTGCAGAAGATACCTCAGATTTCTTGCAGGTTCAATCCACTATCAATTCTCTGCATTGCCCTTTGGCTTATCTACTGCGCCCAGAGTATTCACGAAATGCCTGGCATCAGTAATTGCCTACTGCAGACTTCAAGGGATACAAATTTACCCTTATTTGGACGATTGCCTGATCCAAGCGGACAGCAAACACATACTTCTGGAACATCTGGCTTATGTAACACGGTTATTGAATTCTCTGGGATACACAGTCAACAAAGAGAAATCCAGGCTAACACCATCTCAGAAAATAATTTTCCTGGGTGCCAACTTGGACACAAACACCCAGATGGCCTATCTTACGCCAGAAAAACAGGGGCAACTAACTCAGTACTTCAAAATACTAGCAAATTGTACCAGGATAACTGCAAGGAAAATCCTGCAGGCTCTGGGCTTCATGGCATCTTGCATTTGTCTAATCCCATGTGCAAAGTTGCATATGAGGAAACTTCAGTGGTACCTAAAAAACCTATGGTCTCAACACAGCCACAGTTTGGAAACAATAATACCACTAATCCCATGTTTGCAAAAGGAATTTCTATGGTGGGCCCCAAGCATGCCAAACAAACACAGGTCTACCATTCTGCAAGCCTCAAGCAAATCAAGTCATCACAACAGACTCCTCAGACTACGCCTGGGGGGGGCACACATGACAGACAGGTGCATTCAGGGCAAATGGTCCCAAAAGGAAAAGCACCTTCACATCAATCAAAAGGAAATGCTAGCAGTGATAAATGCAATTACAGCTTTCAAGGACCTCCTGCATCCAGGGCAATTATTGATAAGAACAGACGACACCACAGTAATGTGGTACATAAACAAGGAGGAACACATTCATACCCCCTGTGCAGGCTGGCCATGTCACTTTGGAACTTGGCTCTGGAATGGCAAATCGATCTTCAAGCACAGTACCTGCCAGGTTTGGAAAACACGCTGGCAGACAATCTAAGCAGAAATATGACAGACCATACGAATGGAAGTTGCATCCTCAAGTGTTTACAAAGATAATCCAAGCGTGGGGAAGGCCAGACATAGATCTCTCTGCCTCCCACAGGAATCATCAATTGACAAAATTCTGCTCAAGGACATTCCATCCAAAGGCCTGGAGAGTGGACGCCCTTTCTTTCAATTGGGCAGCACGGACAGTTTACGCCTTCCCACCTTTGCCTCTTCTGCCCAAGGTGCTCTTGAAAGCAAGAGCAGACAGACCGAATATGATACTGATTGCTCCAGACTGGCCAAGACAACACTGGTACCCACTCCTGAGGAGCCTAACACATTCTCCTCCCTGGACCCTACCTCTAATGCCTCTTCTACTGACTCAGCACAGCTACAAAACTCTTCACAGTCAGCTGAAAACACTCAATCTGGCTGCATGGAAAATTCCTTAACACCACAACAGACACTACTCTCCAAGGAGGTGCAGGATGTCATTTTGGAGGCCAGAAGGCCATCTACTAGAAAGGCTTACTCCGCAAAATGGAAACGGTTTTGCGCTTGGAATGAGAAAAAAGGCCAGGATCCTAGAAGACTGAATTTACCTCAGATATTACAGTATTTAGCTGAGCTGTTGAACAGTGGACTTTCATTTTCCTCCATCAAAATCCATGCCTCAGCCATTTCTGCAGAATACAACACTAATCCACCCTTATTCTCCCATCCACTCTTAAGACAGTTCCTCAGAGGGGCTAAGAATATAAGACCTCCAAGGAAACAACCAATACCAGCCTGGGATCTTAATTACATTCTAGAAAAATTAACATTGCCTCCCTTTGAACCAGCTGCCTCAACAGATTTGCAATATTTGTCCTGGAAAACAGATTTCCTTCTGGCCATTACCTCAGCTCGTAGGGTTTCGGAACTACAAGCCCTCATGGCTGTGCAGCCCTTTCTCATCTTCCATCAGGACAGGGTTTCCCTACGAACCAACCCGTAATTCATGCCTAAGGTAGTATCCAGGGTAGCTTTAAATCAGGCCATACACTTACCTACCTTTTACCCAATCCTCAAAACAAAGGGGAAAGGCTGCTACATTCCTTAGACATCCATAGACAGCTACGTTACTATTTGGACAGAACAAAGCCTTTCAGGAAATCAGAACAACTCTTTGTGTCCTATGCTGTAGGAGCTCAAGGGAAGCCAATTTCCAAACAGACAATTTCAAAATGGATAGGCCACTGCATACGGTTTTGTTACTCCTTTCATGGTAAATCTGTACCTGCAGGCATCAGATCCCACTCCACAAGGGCCACAGCTACCTCTGCAGCCTTCCTCAGAGGAGTCCCTACCAAAGATATTTTGGAGGCAGCCACTTGGAGTTCTGTGCATACCTTCACTAAACACTACCACCTACCTTTATACTCCAAAACTAGAGCAGGCTTTGCCACTGCTGTGTTGCAGGGCATTCTGGCTCCTCCCAGTTCAACCTAGTGCCTACCACCCTGTGCGTAGCTTTGGGATTCTACCCATCTGTTATGACTGCAGCTGTATGCACGATGAACATAGTACAGATGTCCTTCATGGATGCATCTGCAGTCATAACAAGTGGGTTGTCCTGTCGTCAGGCAGCCCTGCAGTCGGCCGGATTCCAAAGTCCGGGTCCGGCCTCGGCTGATGTCGCACTCCACCCGACGTCATCTCTGTTGGTCTTCGGGTATAAAAGCATCAGCCGACGCCATTTTCCTCAGTCTTTCTTGCCGCGTGGCGCCCAAGCAGAAGCTGTTCGCAAGTGCCGGTCGGTCGGATCCAGAGATTACTTCTACCGAATACTACTTGAAGACTTCTAAAGCTAAGTACCCGTTGGGGACTCTTTCTTGCCTCAGCCGATGTCAGAAAAGTTAACAATTGTTTAACCTGTGGGATACAATTACCTCATAAAGCTTTTCACTCTTACTGTCTGCCTTGTTTAGCTCCAGCCCTCGACGTAGCAGCCTGTTCGCCTGTGCTCTTTCAAACCCGAACGCTTAGGCGTCGGTCGGAGTTTGCAGAACAGTTTTTCGGTTCTGATTTTGCGTACATTATGCCGTCGGATCCTCCGACTACCCCCAAAAATGCAAAGATAAAGACCGACACTCGCGGTCCAGCGGTTTCGGCGAAACCACGGTAAAGCAAACTGCGAGTGTCTCGGTTTCCGGCGAAACCGAGAAAACTGCTCAAAGTACAGCTGAACCTATTCTTACAACTGAGGGCCCTGCTACAACTCTTGAATCGACCTCAGAAATTTTACCCACTACGGTGGTTGACTTATCAGACACCATCCCTTTGATGTCTCTACCCCAGCACGTGGTGCTGCTAGGCCTCCAGCTGCCATGTCCATTAAGGCCTTCGCCAGGGCTAAAGCAGCCAAGACTACTAAATCAGTGCCTGTTAAACCCCCCACATCCAGGCCCTCTTCTAGTTCTCAAATTCTTTCTTTGGCAGAAGATTTAATTTCTTTAATTAGAGGATCTCAATCTCACCCAGACAGGGCCTCTCAGCCCCCAGAGAAGAGACCTAGGGCAGAGCCCCTGAGCCAGTGTCTTCTGATGATTCTGCTGATGAATCAGACATAACTGACCAGCCTGAGGCTCCTTCTCCAATTTTGAAGATTCTGATGCTGAAGAATCCATTCCAGCTGCTTCCCCACCAGAAGAATTCTCCTTTGGGGAAACCTTGCATGCCATGCGAGAACAGTTCCAATGGCAGCAACAGGATTTTTCAGACTCCAGAAAAAGACTTAGGACCTTTCTGCACCTCCCACAGCACAGGCCCTTAGCTATACCTCCTGTTCTCTCTGTGGTGGATGATGCTTTCAATGATGTTTGCTCCGCTCCAGATTCTTTACCCCAGCCCCTGCCAAACCAGACAGATTTTACAGGGTGCCAGATACTCATCACCACCTTTACAAGGCCCCACTTGCAGACCCAGAAACTATATCCCAGGGTCCCAAGGCAGTAGCGACCACAGCTAAAACCCTATTCCTTCTGAAAGGGAAGCAAGGTCACTAGACAGATGGGGTAAAAAGGTCTACACTTCAGCTACTCTCTCAGCTAGAGCTTTAAACTGTCAGTTTCACATGATACAATACCAAGAGTTTATGCTTGATCAGTTAACTAAAAACTAACCACTGATGAATCTCTTGATAAGAAATATGTATTAGAGATGGTAAATAACATACAACAGGTTAGCAACCATTCCTTAAAATGTGGCTATGATGCACTGGAGGCTTCATTTAGATCAGCCATGACAGGCACAGTGATAAGAAGGCATGCATGGCTAAAGGAACAAGCTTTACGGATCATGTTAAAGCTAAGTTGCTAGATGCTCCTATGGACAAGACAAGTTTGTTTGGTACACCTGCCCAGCAGGTTATGAAGAAAATGGAAGAAAAGGCAAAATCTGTTCAAACTGTTAAAGATTTCTTGCAGGTTCAACCCCAAGGTTTAGCAGGAACTGGCCTGCCAAAATTGGTCCTTTCCTGACTCCACAA
Organism: Protopterus annectens; assembly: GCF_019279795.1. NCBI lineage: Eukaryota > Metazoa > Chordata > Ceratodontiformes > Protopteridae > Protopterus > Protopterus annectens. Next base: position 149,175,492 of record NC_056732.1, read on the forward strand.
AATTTCAAAGGGGCAGGAATAGACGCTCCAGAGGCAGAAACCAATCCAGAGGAGGTGCCTACAGAGGGCGACAGTGGCAAGGTAACAACAGAGGCACAGACACAGCCACTGCCACTACATCAGCACAACCACAGTGACTTAATCCTAAATCCGCCTACCAGGGAACAAATAGCAGCTCCTCTAGGCGGAAAGTTAACCTTATTTTCAAAGAACTGGCACTACATAACAAAAGACAAGTGGATTTTACAAACCATAGATCAAGGTTACGGTTTCACTTCCACACTTTACCAGTCAAAAGTGGAATGCCAAATCTACCTCCAAATCAAAAACAGAGGCTCTACGCCAGATAATGGAGTTAGCAAACATGAGAGCTGTGGAAAGAGTGCCAACAGCAGAACAAGGAAAGGGGTTCTACTCCAGACTATTCCTAGTTCCAAGAAAGGAAAAAGTTGGAGACCAATTCTCGACCTGTCCACCTTAAATACATACATCATTGTCCCAAAATTCAAAATGCTGACCCTACAGCAACTTCTTCCCATGCTGGGCAAGGAGTCTTGGCTGGTAACTCTAGATCTCAAGGAGGCATACCTGCACGTCCCCATTCGACCAATCTGCAGAAGATACCTCAGATTTCTTGCAGGATCAGAGCACTATCAATTCTCAGCATTGCCCTTTGGCTTATCTACTGCCCAGAGTATTCACAAAATGCCTGGCATCAGTAATCGCCCATTGCAGACTACAGGAATCCAAATTTACGCATACCTGGGCGACAGCCTGCTACAAGGGGACAACAAAAGCAAGCTGACAACAGATTTACAAAGGGTCATTTACTTGCTACAAGGACTGGGATACACAGTCAGTTTACAAAAGTCAAGGCTGATACCATCCCAAACAAGGACATTCTTGGGCGGAATTGGACACAGTACAACAAATGGCATTCCTGACTACAGAAAAACAAAAGAACTTCCTCTTTACTTCTTGGCACTAACAAAACTGAACAAGTTAACAGCAAGAAAAGTTCTGCAGGCCTTGGGCTTCATGGCATCATGCATAATCTTGGTCCCATTTGTCAGACTACATATGAGGAAACTACAGTGGTACCTAAAGAATTTATGGTCCCAACACAGACACAGTCTAGAAACAGAAATCCCACTAATTCCATGCTTAAAACAGGAGTTCCTATGGTGGGCTCAGGCATGCCAGTCAAACCCAGGCCTACCCTTCGCAGATGTCAACCAAGCCAGACCATCACAACAGACGCTTCAGACCTAGGATGGGGGGCCCACATGCTGGACAAATGCGTGCAAGGATTGTGGACACAGGATCAACTTCACCTGCACATCAATCTAAAAGAAATGCTGGCAGTAAAACTGGCAATCCAAAAGTTCAAACCATTTCTCAAAGAGGGCCAGTTGATGATAAGGACAGACAACACCACAGTCATGTGGTACATCAACAAACAGGGAGGCACTCATTCATACCCCCTATGCAGAATGACCTTGGAACTGTGGACCCTGGCACTCAGCTACAACATTCAGTTACAGGCAATATTTGTACCGGGGAAAGACAATACTCTAGCAGACATATTAAGCAGAACCACTTCGGGTGCCCACGAATGGAAGCTGCACCCGGACATCTTCAAGACCATCTCGAAGAAATGGGGAATGCCACAGATAGACCTATTCGCATCACCTCTCAATCACCAGCTCAAAAAATTCTGCACAAGGACATTCCACCCACTAGCATGGAAAGTGGACTCACTCTCCTTCAACTGGAAAGGCCTAACAGCATATGCATTCCCACCTCTTCCTTTGATACACAAGGTACTACTAAAAATCAAGGAAGAACGTCCAAGGATAATCCTGATAGCTCCAAACTGGCCAAGACAACACTGGTACCCACTACTGAAGAGCATGTCTCGGAACAATATGTGGCCATTACTCCTGATGCCTTTGATGTTAACTCAGAACAACTACAGCATCATACATCCAAACCTAAAAACGCTGCAACTGACTGCATGGAACATCACATAGCAGCAGCTAATCCAGAACTTTCCCAAAGAGTTAAAGACATTATTCTTGAAGCACGCAGACCTTCAACAAGAAGGAACTATGCTGGAAAATGGAAAAGGTTTGTCATTTGGAGTACGGAAAGAGGAAAAGATGTGTCAAACATAGATATGCCTAACATTCTGGAGTATCTGGCGAACTTCTTCATTCAGGCCTGTCCTACTCCTCCATCAAGATACATGCATCAGCTATTTCAGCAGAATACAGCTTTGATCCACCTGTTTTTCACCCTTTGCTCAGGCAGTTCCTCAGAGGAATCAAGAATGTAAAACCTCCAAGGAAACCACCATTACCAGCTTGGGATTTAAACTTTGTGCTAGAAAAGTTGACACTCTCACCCTTTGAACCAGCAGCAACAGCAGACCTACAACACCTGTCATGGAAAACTGCTTTCCTACTGGCAATTACTTCAGCAAGGAGGGTTTCAGAACTACAGGCCTTAATGGCAGTGCAACCCTTCCTAATCTTCCACCAAGATAGAGTGTCCATGAGGACTAATCCTACATTTATGCCCAAGGTGGTATCCAGAGTGTCTTTAAACCAGGCAATCCACCTACCTACCTTCTTTCCCAACCCACAAAACAGAGGGGAAAGAATACTGCATACCTTGGATGTACATAGACAGCTACGCTACTACTTGGACAGAACAAAACATAGCAGAAAGACTGACCAACTTTTTGTAGCCTATGCAACAGGAAGGGAAGGAAAAGCTATTTCCAAACAGACAATCTCCAAATGGATAGGAAATTGCATACGATACTGTTACTCCTTCCATGGAAAACCAATTCCACAGAACATAAGACCTCATTCTACAAGGGCAACAGCCACTACCACAGCCTTCTTACGAGGAGTGGCAACCAAAGACATTATTGAGGCTGACTACTTGGACCTCCGTGCATACATTTGCCAAGCATTATAATTTGCCTCTATATTCCAGATCCCGAGCATGGTTTGCCACTGCTGTACTGCAAGGGATCCTAAACACACCATAATCTACTTTTATCCTCCTCCCTAGTTGGCTATGGTATTCTACCCACTTGTTATGACTGCAGATGCATCCATGAAGGACATAGTACAGTTTTGTACCTACCATAAATGTAGATGTCCGAACTGGATAGCATCTGCAGTCAGGATTACCCTCCTCCTTCCCTCTGTGGTACTCCTAGGTGTTTACCCTCCTAATAGCTAGCTGTTGGGGAGTCTTTTATGGTGTATTTGTTTGTATATATGTACATATATGCTTATTGTTGTGTTTACCTCTATCTATTTGGAAACATTGGCATCTATCCAAATTTTAGCCTGCAAGAGGGCTACTGGCATCTGGGGCAAGAAACACTGAGGAAAATGGCGTCGGCTGATGCTTTTATACCCGAAGACCAACAGAGATGACGTCGGGTGGAGTGCGACATCAGCGAAGCGACCCGGACTTTGGAATCCGGCCGACTGCAGGGCTGCCTGACGACAGGACAACCCACTTGTTATGACTGCAGATGCTATCCAGTTCGGACATCTACATTTATGGTAGGTACAAAACTGTACTTTTCCCTCAGTCGGCCTAATTAACAAAAGTCTTGTGTCCTGCGTCGGTTGCTGTCCCTTCTTCCATGATGTCAGGTCATCAGGGGTATAAAACATGCAGCCGACGCCATTACATCAGTCTTTCTTGCCGTGCGGTGCCCGAAGCAGAAGCAGTTCGCAAGTGCTGGAAGGCAAACTCCTGAAATTTTCATTTTCGAGTTTCAGAACCAAAGTCTTCAACTTAAAGCTAAGTACCCCATTGGGGAAACCTTTTCTTGCTCCTTACCGATGTCAGTAAAAGTTAATAATTGCATTACTTGTGGAAACCAAATACCTCATAAAGATTTTCACTTGTACTGTATTCCTTGCCTAGGCCCTGACCATGGCGTATCTTGCTGTCGGTTTTGTGCTTTATTTAATCAGCGCGCTATCCATCTTCGGTACATTTTTGCCTCTAAATATTTCAGTTCTCAGTTTAATTATCCAGAAATGACGTCGGTTAGCCACCAGACTACTGGGATTTCGAAAAAACTCCATGATAAAGACAGAGACAGGCCATCGAGGTCCAAAATTGCCGACTACGCTTCTCCTAAGCCAGTAGCCAGCTCGCCGGTACTCAGAGAGGTGCTTTCGTTGCCCCTGATACCCGCTACTTCTGATTCGCAGGCCTCTACTGAGACCCATTCGGAGTTCGGTGTGCCGCAAGATACTTCACCTATGGAACCTGCGGATGTCTCTACCTTGGATGGGTCCGGAGCCGCTGTGTAGGCACCGGCTTCTGAGGGTGTATTCAGGCCTACAGACTTTCATATTAAACTGACTCCACCTTCAATACTAAGGCCTAAATCGCGATCTATGTCTAAAAAACCGACACCCAGGCCACATGTTCAGGCCCCTATGCCTAAAAAACAAATGATCAAAATGGCTGAAGATCTAATTACTCTAATCAGGGGTAGTCAGCCCCCCCCCCCCTTTCTAAGAGACCTAGGACTGAGCTTGACTATGAATCTTCTGATCTGACTCTTCTAATGACCTAGATTTGTCCATACTTATTTACGAGGATTCTGATGAAGAGGATTCTATTCCCTCTGACCCCCACCCCGAGGATTTTTCTTTTGGGGAAACTTTACATATCTTAAGAGAGCATTTCCACTGGGAAAGTCAGGAATTTTGTGATTCAAAAAAGAGGCTCAGGGATTTTCTTCTTCTACCTCAGCATAGGCCTTTGGCTATACCTCCTGTACTAGACATTGTTGTGTTTTCGGAATCCAGTATGGCCCCTGATTCCCTTCCTCCAGCTCCTAGTAAACCTGACAGATACTACAGGGTTCCTGAGTCCCACAAGTTCCTTTTAAAAAATCCTGTTGCAGATCCTGAAACCATTTCTCAGGGGCCTAAGGGCATTAAGGCTTCTTATTTATTTATTATTTATTTATTTTACATTTGTTTAGCGGGAAAGTCCGACTGGACACGGATCCGTTTTCAGAGGAGGCCTGGGGAGAAAAGCTCCACAAATATTACATTACATTAGTTAACATTACCATGTATACAAAACATTAGTTAACATTAGTATGCTACAAAAACAGTATTCATGCAGACAGCTACACAATTAGTTACATTACATCAGTAATATTCACAAGGTACAAGATATTCAAACTCTAGTACAGCATGTTGAATGCAGATAAAAACAATAGTTTGATATAAGTTTTATTAGAGTATCTGCTAAAATTTGAGCAAAAGGGTAAGACAATAGAGAATAATTAATTTCTAGCTTTGTGTCACTAAACTATTAGAGGTTGAGAACAATGGTGATTATTTGTGAGAGTATTAATAGCAGTGAGTTGATTTGGTCTAGCCTGGGGAAAGACATGAACATAGCCAGTTTTGCATAAAATGGGATTTGATGTTTTTTTTGAAGAGGTAAGGTGAGGATGTTGAGGTTAGGTGATCGGGTATGAGGTTCCAGGTTTTTTTCAATGCAGCAGGCGTAGAGTGATTTGCCAGCTTCATTTTTGTAGTTGGTGACAGTTATGTGGTTTTGTTGTGTTGATCTTAGGTTTCTGGAGGGTGTATAGTGTTGAATTAATTGTTACAAGGCTGGGGTTTTCAAAAGAAGGTAGTAGAGCTTATGGACAGTGGTAAGTTGGTTGAGTAGGAGGATTTGAGGTAACTCAAGCCAGCTGAGTTGTCTAAGGGATTGGCAGTGATGGGACCTATGAGTGGCTTCATTAGCAAATTTGGCAGTTTTGTTGTAGCATGATTCAATTTTGGAAAGTTCTGCTTGGTTAAGGTTTGTAAAGATTGGGGAGGCATAAAGAAGTATAGATAACAGATGGGTTCTAGCTATGGTGGATTTTGTGTGTCTGGTCATGTAGTTGTGGTTTCTGTAAAGGAGTCAGATCTTTTTATTGACTTTCTTGATTGTATGAGAAATGTGGATGTCATATTTAAGTTTGTCAATTTCTACTCCTAAGAGCTTGGTGTGTGGTGTAGGAGTAATATTAGTATTCTCTTTGGATATTATTGAAAAGTTATTGTTTATGGGGGGGGGGTCTACTTGGACTGAAAAGAATAAGTTTAGTTTTTTTTTTGTTAAGCAGTAGTTTGATGTTGGTGAACCATTCTTCGGCTTTTACTTCTACATCTTCTACTGCGAAAAATCCTACTCCTTCAGATAGAGTCTCCAGGGTGCTGGATAGGTGGGGTAAAAAGGTTTATACTTCTGCAACCTTGACAATCAGGGCTTTAAACTGCCAATTTAATATGTTAAAATATCGACAGCATATTATTGGATTGCTTAAACAGAAAATGATGTTGATTTCTGATTGTGTGGAAAATAAAGATTTACAGGATTTATTGCATTCAGCTGAACAAGTTGGAAAACATACTTTGCAATGTTGTTTTGATTCTTTGGAGGCCTCTTGCTGGGCTGCTCTAACTGGGTTTGTGTTAAGAAGGCATGCTTGGCTCAGAGCAAACTTTGCCTGATCATGTTAAAGCAAAATTGTTGGATACTCCTTTACAACAGGACCATCTCTTTGGTAATAAGGCTGAAGAAGTTTTAAAAAAGATGGAAGATAAAGCTAAATCTATGCAAACTGTGAAAGATTTCTTACAAGGGCAACCTCCAAGATTTAGTAGGCACTGGTCTACTAAGAACTGGTCCTTTCCAGTTCCTTCGAGAGCCACTCAACTCAAACCCAGACATTCCAATCACAAGGGACTTTTAGAACTAAACAGTGGGGTGCCTCCTTCTCCAAATCTGGAAACAACAAGGCACCTCCTTATGGTAAGCAGTCTCAATGACTTCCCTTTACACTTACCAAGCACTTACCTGTTGGCCACCCCTTTGGGGGGAAAATTGGCACTTCATGCAAGAAACTGGCAACTTATAACCCAGGACAAATGGGTTTTAAATATAGTATCCCAGGGTTACAGATTTAATTTCCACACATTGCCAATCCCAAACAGATGGCCAGACCTGCCCTCAAACCAATGGGCAGAGGCCCAGAAACAAGTACTGTCCCTCATGAACATGGGGGCTGTTCATCTGGTACCAGAAGAGGAAAAGGGACAAGGTTTCTATTCAAGACTTTTCCTGGTACCCAGAAAAGACAAGTCATGGCGTCCAATTCTGGACTTATCTACTCTAAACCATTTCTGGACATTACAAAATTCAAGATGCTGGCTCTTCAACAGTTACTTCTATGCTAGGCAAAGTTGCCTGGTTGGTAACTCTAGACTTAAAAGAGGCTTACCTGCATGCCCCAATCAGGGAATCTTGCAGAAGATACCTCCACTTCAAAGCAAGCTACTTGCATTACCAGTTCTCTGCACTGCCCTTTGGCTTATCTACTGCACCCATGGTCTTCACAAAGTGCCTGGCTCCAGTAATTGCATTTTGCAGACAAAGAAATATTCAAATATATCCATATCTGGACGATTGTCTAATTCAGGCAGAAAACAGGGACATTCTTCTAAAACATCTGGCATTTGTAAAAAGGCTTCTAACTTGTCTAGGGTACACTATAAACAAAAAGAAATCACAACTGGTACCCTCTCAAAAAATTACATTCCTGGGTGCAAGCTTGAATACAACTACACAGATGGCTTACCTTACGCCAGAAAAGCAAATTCATTTGGTAACTTGCTTCAAACAGGTGGCCACAAAAACCCTGCTATCTGCAAGACAAATTCTGCAAGCCTTTGGTTTCGTGGCCTCCTGCATTCTTCTAATTCCATATGCAAGACTGCATATGAGGAAACTTCAGTGGTACTTAAACAGTTTATGGAGTCAACACTGTCGCAGCCTGGAAACAATGATTCCCATCATACCTTGCCTGCAACTAGAGTTCCTATGGTGGGCAGAGGCCTGCCACCAAAACAAGCGACTGCCATTCTGTCCACCCCTTGCCGCCCAAACTCTAACTACAGACGCATCAGACTATGCTTGGGGGGCTCATCTGGCAGGGAAGTGCATTCAGGGCAAATGGAGCTGAAATCAAATGCACCTTCATATCAATCAAAAGGAGATGCTAGCTATACAGAATGCACTGGCAGCCTTCAAGGACTACCTTCATCCAGGACAATTAATGATAAAGACGGACAGCACCACAGTTATGTGGTGCATAAGCAAGGGGGTACACACTCCTACACCCTTTCCAGACTAGCCATGGCATTGTGGAACATGGCCTTGATCTATCAAATACTGCTACAAGCTCAATTCCTGCTAGGAAATCTGAATACTCTGGCAGACGAACTAAGCAGAAATCTCATGGACCCACACGAATGGAAACTGGAACCACGGATTTTCAACATGTTGACACGCAAATGGGGGAGCTCAGACATGGATCTTTTTGCCTCACCCCATAACTATCAGTTGGACAAATTTTGCACAAGAACTCTTCACAAAAAAGCCTGGAAAGTGGATACTCTGTCCTTCAGCTGGAAAACCCTGTCAGTCTGTGCTTTTCCCCCTCTGCCTCTGCTCTCCAAAGTTCTACTAAAAGTCAAACAGGATAAACCAAAAATAATTTTGATTGCTCCAGACTGGTCTCACCAACACTGGTACCCACTCCTGCGCAATGTGTCACGCCTTCCACCGTGGCACCTGGCTCCAGACATCTTACTTACTGTCTCAGCAGAACAACCAAATTCTGCACACTCCGCTCCAAACTTTGAATCTTGCAGCGTGGCTAATCACCTAACTTCACTTTTAGCATCCCTCAGCAAACCTGTGATGGATGTCGTTTTGGAGGCAAAAAGGCCTAGTACTAGAAAATCTTATGCTGACAAATGGAAAAGATTTTGTGCTTGGAATCAATCACAAGGGATAAGCTTAGATTTTACAGTATTTAACTGAGATGCTTCACAAGGGCCTGTCCTTTTCTTCCATAAAAATCCATGCTTCAGCCATTTCAGCTCATTACAACACAGAGCCTCCCCTCTTCTCTCATCCTCTGCTAAAGCAGTATCTCAGAGGGGCCAAAAACTCAAGACCACCCAGGAGAGCTCCAACCCCCTGGCTGGGATCTCAACTTTGTATTGGAAAAACGTACTCTTCCTCCTTTCGAGCCAGCTACTACTGCAGACTTAAAATTTCTCTCTTGGAAAACAGCCTTCCTTTTAGCAGTCACTTCAGTTAAAAGGATTTCCAAATTACAGGCTCTTATGGCAGTGGAGCCTTTCATTATTTTTCATGCAGACAGGGTGTCTCTCAGGATCAATCCATCCTTCATACCTAAGGTGGTATCCAGTGTGGCTCTTAATCAAACCATTCATTTGCCAACTTTCTTTCCCAATCCACAGAACAAGGGGGAGCGGATTCTGCATTAATTGGATGTACACAGACAGCTTAAATTTTACTTAAACAGGACAAAATCTCTAAGAAAATATGATCAACTATTGGTGGCATTTGCTGCAGGGGCAGAAGGAAAGGCTATTTCAAAGCAAACCATTTCCAAATGGATAAGCCATTGTATTCGTTTCTGCTATATGCACCATGGTAAACTATCCCCCAGGGGATCAGATCTCATTCCACCAGGGCTGCATCTACTTCTGCAGCCTTTCTCAGAGGTGTTCCTACCAGAGAGATTCTAGAAGCTGCTACCTGGAGCTCAGTTCATATGTTCACCAAATATTACCATTTACCTCTCTTCTCTAAATCCAGAGCCAGCTTTGCCATTGCTGTCCTGCAGGACCTTATAGCTGGTCCTAATGCTGTATAAATCCACCCTCCCAACCATAGCTTTGGGAATCTACCCAAATGTAATGACTGTAACAGTGTAGATGTTAGAGTGTATTCACTGTTGCAGTCCTGGTTACCCTCCCTCCAACCCCCTGTTTTTTTCTCTTTCTATACATATACTTTCCTTTACTGTGTTTAAAAGCCTTTTTGGTGTATTTGCTTTAGTTTGGAGATATATATTTTTGTGTTTTTAATTACTTTAATATTTGGCACCCCCATTTGGGGGGGCACCTGACATCTGGAGCAAGAAAATCTGATGTAATGGCGTCTGCTGCTTGTTTTATAGCCCTGATGACCTGACGTCATGACGTCATGGAAGAAGGGACAGCAACTGACGCAGGACCCAAGACTTTGTTAATCAGGCCGACTGAAGACAACCTGCCAGCAGATTACCCAAATGTAATGACTGCAACAGTGAAATACACTTGAACATCTGCATATATGGTAAGTGTACACAACTGTACTTTCTCGTTTCAGTTATCCAGATATGTCTTCGGTAAGCCATCCGACTACCAACATTCCGAAAAAATGCAAAGATAAAGACAGAGACAAGCAGCCTAGGTCCAAAGCTGCCAACGACTCTTCTCCTAAGCCATTCGCCAGTTCACCGGTACTCAGTGAGGTGCTTTTGCAGCCCCTGATACCCACCACTTCAGATTCGCAGGCATCTACTGAGACCCATTCGGAGTCAGGTATGCCACAAGATGCTTCACCTGTGGAACCTGCGGATGTCGCTACCTTGGATGGGGCCAGAGCCGCTGTGCAGACACCATCTTCTTCAAGGCCTAAAACACAAACCATGCCTAGAAAACTGACACCCAGACCGCATGGTCAGGCATCTATGCCTAAAAAAAAAAAAACAAATGATAAGAACGGCTGAAGACCTTATTACTTTAATCAAGGGAAGCCAATCTTCCCCCTCTAAGAGACCTAGGACTGAATTTGCTTATGATACTTCTGACCAGGATTCTGAAACTTGTTTCCTCTGATGACCAGGATTTACCCTTATCTACTTATGAGGATTCTGATGCAGAGGACTCTATTCCCTCTGCTCCCCCAGCGGGTTTCTCTTTTGGCGAAATCTTGCTTACTCTTAGGGAGCATTTTCGTTGGGAAAGCCAGGATTACTCTGATTCAAAAAAGAGGCTTGGGGATTTCTTACTCCTGCACCAGCACAGGCCTTTAGCTATCCCTCCTTTACTAGACATTTTTGATGATGCCTTTTTGGAATTTAGCTTGGCCCCTAACTCTTTACCTCCTGCTCCCAGAAAACCTGATAGATATTACAGGGTTCCTGAATGTCACAAGTTCCTTTTTAAAAATCTTACTGCGGATCCTGAGACCATTTCACGGGGACCCAAGGGCATTAAGGCTACTACTGCCAAAAATCCTACTCCAGGGCACTGGATAGATGGGGTAAGAAGGTATACACTTCTACGACCTTGGCCATTAGGGCGTTAAATTGCCAGATATTCTTCGTGCTTCACTGTTGCAGTCATTACATTTGGGTAATCTGCTGGCAGGTTACACTCAGTCAGCCTGAATACCAAAGTCTTGGGTCCTGTGTCTGTTGCTGTCTCCTCTTCCATGACGTCAGGTCGTCAGGGGTATAAAACAGGCAGCCAATGCCGTTTTCTTTAGTCTTTCTTGCCGTGCGGTGCCTGAAGCAGAAGTAATTCGCAAGTGCCAGTCGGCCGACACCTGACATTTTAGATTTCGAGTTGCAGAACCAAAGTCTTCAATTAAAGCTAAGTACCCCGTTGGGAAAACTTTTTCTTGCTCCATACCGATGTCAGTAAAAGTTAATAATGTGAAATTGTTCAATCTCGCCGTTTGTTCTTAAACACGGGTTCGGAGCCGATCCTCGGCTCCCAGTCGGCCGCATCACTAGCTCCGCATCTTCGAGAAAGCTCGAGGCACAGTAATATCCCATGATCCTCAGGTGCTAACCCTCAGATCTAGTTTGCCGTTAGCAGCAGATCGCATTGAGAGGCTCGGGCCAGTATATTTTTTTCTACTTTTCTTAATATATAGTTCTCTTTCTACAGATTTATACTCATTTTTTAGTGTTTAAATAAGTATTATAATATAGGTGTTATTTAGACTAGTTTAGTTAGTTTAAAAATTCTTTAGTTAAGGCCTTCGGGTTTTTTCTGTCAGGATTGACAGTATTTAAAAAAAAAAAAAAAAAGTTTTTTGCCTTTAACTTCTTCTTTTTTCTATTCTATATATATATATATATATATATATATATATATATATATATATATATCATAGTGTGCTGTGTGTTTTGCATTTTTATATATATATTGCATTTAAATTGTATTATTATTATTACACTTAACATTATATAGGGATTTTTTCTTAAGTGTGCTGTGTTTTTTGGATTTTTCCTTTTTACTTCAAAATGTCAGAAAAGACCAAATCTGTCTTGGCCCTCTCCACTTGCAGGCAGACTGTTCCATTTGTCATTCCTTTAGTGGGAGGGTCATGCTGGAAAGACGCAGGAAGTTGGTTGACAGAGGGTTGCTTAAACCCGAATTTCAGGAGGCCCTGGACAAGGCTGAACAGGTATCCAAGTCTTCGAAGGGGTCGAAGTCTTCAAGAGTGTCGGAGCCCAAGTCATCGGCTCCGAGCACCTCCTTTCAAATTTGGACGCCGGCTCCTATGACTTCGGTGCCAGGTGTCGAGAGTTTATCTCTGCACGAGGCTCAGGTCTTGGAGCCGGTATCAGAGGTACCACCGTCTGCTATCCTTCGCTTTGTGACTGCTTTGATCCCTTCGACCCGTTCTTCGAGGCCCCTTTCCGACTCCGATGTGGACCGAGTGGTACAGAAGCTTATGGAGAACTCGGCTTTGTCCAAATTAATCGAGGTTTCGTCCCAGCTGGTTTCGAAACTCGAGACTATTCCTGTTCCCTCAACACTTCCTCCTCCGAGACCCGTCGAGTCATCAGAGCTAGGAGTCGAAGAACTGATGATTGTAGAGCCCTCGGTGCCGAAGCCTCCAGTAGTGCTATCGGCTCCGTTGACCTCGACTCCTTCGGAACCAGCCGGAGAGTCTCGGAGCCGAAGATCTTTCCTAGGTTCCGGGGGGGATAGTTGAACCGAGATATCGGTTCCGACTCTTCCCCTCGGTGCCTCGGCTCAGATCAGTTCGGATCCGTCCTCGGTGTCCGAGCCCGTGGTTCCGATTCCAGAGAAATGACCTCCTTCTTCGGATTGGGCCGGATCTTCGGGTCGGGGCACCGGTGCCTTTGACATCATGAGGAAGGTCTTGTCTGATCAGGCACACACTTCATCAGTATCTTTGTCTCCTTCCCCAAAAGGTCCACGTTCTGCTTCTGTGCCTTCGGCTCCTACCAAGCGTCGAGACCCAATGCCTCAGAAGTCCCCACAGGGCGACTCTGGTTCCTCAGATGCATCCCCAGAAGCTCCCGCTGAGGATGTTCCGAGGAAACGACTGTGCAAGAGGAGGCACATAGATTCCCCCCAGGAATCTCTCACATCTGATACCGATTTAGATGAAACAGAAGGGTCCCCACGGTCCCCCTCTGAGGATGTCTCGTTTGCAGACATTTTGGAAATCCTGAAACAAAGGGGGGACTGGCAAACCCTTACCCCTTCTGTGGATGAATCGGTCTTACTGAAGGCATTTGGGACTCAACCTTCTACCTCCTGGGTGACTCCGCCATTTGACGATCTCATGGATCTAATAGCCCGGAGGGCTTGGGAAACACCTGATACAGTGGAACCAGTCCCTCGTAAACCAAATAAATACATGACGGCCCCCCAGGACAAATCTTATCTTACAAAAGGGGTTCCCATAGATACTATGGTGGTGGCGGCGGCCACTAAGAAAGAGATGTGTGAATCATCTTCCTCTGTCCATCCTCCTAATAAGGATTCTAGGACAATGGACAGATATGGGAAGCGCATATTTAGTTCGGCGACTTTTTCCATCCGATCGCTCAACTACCTTACGCATTTCACGCGTTTACAGAGATCTCATTAAGGAACTGGGAGATACTCTCCACGGACATACAGATGCTGCCATCACCAAGAAAGTGACAGCGCAACTTACCCTAAATTCCATAGTCAACTCGTCCATGAGGCTGATTTCATATGCAGCCGAAGGGTTGAGTAGAGCGGCAGCTTCAGCGATCGCCCTGAGAAGGCAATCCTGGTTGCACTTATGCTCCTTTGTGGAAGCCTTTGTCTTCCTTTGCCAACACCCCCTTTGATGGTGCCTCCTTGTTTGGGCCCAAAGTAAAGGAGACTCTCACGAGGTGTGAACAAGAAGGGAAGACCCTGTCTTCCGTAGGGGTCCGTTTTTCCATCCCATCTAGACCCTACCCTAAAGGGCAGCGAGGAGGAAAAATGTGGTTCCGAAAGACTTGGGGATCTTTTCAGCACACCCAGAGTGACGCCCCCTCCAGAAGCAGAGGAGGGGGAAGAAACGGAAGACGCCGCCCAGCCGGCAGAGGGGGGTCCGCAAAATCAGGGCGACAGAGATACTTTCTCTGGAAAGCCCTTCCAGCACTCCTGAGTGCAGGCCCGGCTGTCCTACTCTGGAGGCAGTCGGGGGTCGCTTGGCTTTATACCCAGAGGCCTAGCTAAATCTTACATCAGATTCCTGGGTAAAAAGCATAGTTACCAGAGGCTACAACATTCCCTTCATCAAAATGCCACCCAACTCCAAAAAACTCCCAGACGTTCCACCCAGTCTGCGAGACCAGGCAACCGTAGAGATAGGAAGGTTGCTCGAAAACAGAGTCATCCAACCAGTCCCGGACCAAATAGGATCCGGAACTTACTCAAGGTTCTTTTTAGTTCCAAAGAAAACAGGGGACTGGAGGCCAATTTTAGACCTCAGCAAGTTAAATACCTTTGTGAAAAAGGAAAAGTTCCTGATGGTCACGCTACAGTCAATCCTTCCTTTTCTGCAGAAGGGCGACTGGATGTGCTCTATAGATCTCAAAGACGCATACTACCATATCAAGATGGCCAGGGCGTCCAGAAATCACTTGCGCTTCCGGCTGGGAGCCAGTCATTTCCAGTTTCGCGCTCTGCCCTTTGGTCTCACCTCAGCCCCCAGGGTGTTCACCAAATGCATGGCAGTAGTAGCGTCTCACTTGAGGCAAAGGGGATTCCGGGTGTTTCCTTTATCTAGACGACTGGCTCCTATCCGCCACCACTGAGTATCGTCTTCTACAAGCCAGGGATTACACCATCAGTCTTTGCTCTTCACTAGGCATAACGGTGAATTTCGGAAAAATCTGTCATCGCCGTCACAGCGTATCTTATTTATAGGAGCACAGCTAGACACCTCCCTGGCTCAAGTTACTCTCCCCCACCAAGAGCATCAGACCTCAGGCAGCAAATTTCGCTCCTTCTATACAGCAAGAGAGTCCCTGCACGACAAATATTAAGAGTGCTAGGCTTGATGGCAGCCTCCCTTATTGTAGTTCCTTTAGGCAGGATGCACATGAGGATTCTTCAATGGATGCTATTCGCCCAGTGGTCGTATCGACGACTTCCACTGTCTCACGAAATCTTGATCACGAATTTTTGCAAGAAGGATCTCTTGTGGTGGATACACAGTCAAGAGCTGACACTAGGACAACCGTTTGTATTACCCAGTCCGGTAGCAACTCTAACCACGGACGCTTCCCTGATAGGGTGGGGGGGATTCTTTCAGGGACAAACAGTCCAAGGTCAATGGTCCAACTTGGAGTACAATCTGCACATCAATGTTCTAGAGCTGAGGGCAGTGTTTCTAGCGTTGCAACACTTTCACAAGTCCTTACCTCAGGGAACAGTGGCAGTTCAGACAGACATGTCAGTGGTCTGGTACATAAACAAGCAAGGGGGAACCAGATCTTACCTGTTGTGCAGAGAAGCCCTCAGAATTTGGCAATGGGCAAAGTCCACTGTACGCTTTCTGATAGCAACGCACATCCCGTGGACTTCCAACATAATCGCGGACAGGTTGAGCAGAGCCATCCTGTTCCCTCACGAGTGGTCCCTCAAACCTCAAGTGGCAGAAGAGATCTTCCGCAGATGGGGCCAGCCTTGCTGCGACCTGTTTGCATCCCCATTGAATGCCAAATGCAGAAGCTACTTTGCCCTGTTACCCCCTCCAGGGGGTGTCCCCAGGGACGCACTGGTATATGATTGGCCCCCGGGTCTCCTTTACGCTTTTCCTCCTGTTCCACTAATTCCCAGGTTTTTGCAGAAAGCCAAACGTCTGGACAGGACCATAATACTAATAGCCCCATTCTGGCCTCGACAAATCTGGTTTCCCTTCCTTCAATCTCATCAAGTGGAGGAACCATGGATGCTGGACCTGGAGCCAGACCTGTTGGCGCATTCGTCGGGAGTTCCTCACACCTTTCTCAAGTCCCTCAAACTGACAGCTTGGCTGCTCCGCTTCCCATCTTAGCCAGGTCGGAGTTACTATCCCCTGCAGTACAACAAATGATTGTATCTTCTCACAAACCATCTACAAGGAAATTGTACAACAGCAAATGGAACCGTTTTGCGCACTGGGCCTCCAAACAAGGTATAGATCCATTCGGGGCTCCAGTACACAAGATACTAGATTTTCTTACCACACTTTTTCAAGAAGGAGCATCAACATCCACTGTAAGGGTTCAACTGGCGGCTATATCCGATTTTCATATTGGCCGTGAAGATGGTTCTCTTATGTCCCACAGGCTTTGTAAAGCCTTCATGAAAGGTACCTTTCACCTCCGTCCCCCCTTTCGTAATCCAATAGCACCTTGGAATCTTAATCTCATGCTGTCACAACTCATGTTGCCCCCTTTTGAACCAGCAGCCACAACTCAGTTAAAATTCCTTTCGTGGAAAACACTTTTTCTGGTTGCCATCACTTCCTCCAGGAGAGTTTCAGAGCTACAGGCTCTATCTATTCGACCCCCGTACATGATTTTTCATCCAGATAGAGTAACCTTGCGCACCAATCCATCCTTCTTTCCGAAGGTTTGTTCGATTCAGAACATGAATCAATCTATCGAACTACCTACCTTCTTTAAAAACCATTCCAATAAGTTAGAATACACATTGCACAAATTGGACGTTCACAGGCAACTAAGATTTTACTTACATAGGACAAAAGAGTACAGAAAGTCAGACCAACTATTTGTCTCATATGCTGACCAAAGGAAAGGACAGGCAGTAACGAAGGTTACCTTATCCAAATGGCTCTCAGATTGCATAAATTTTGTATATGGTGAATCGAAACAGCAACTCCCTTTCAAACCCAAAGCTCATTCTACAAGGGCGATCGCTGCCTCTTCAGCCCATACCGCTCGTTTGCCTTTAGATACCGTTTGTGCAGCAGCAACTTGGGCAAAACCACATACTTTTATCGCCCACTATAAACTAGACAAAAGCTCCAGGGACAGGGCGACGTTTGGTTCCACTGTACTCAGGAATGTTCTCTCTTGAGCCACACAGGAAAAAGGAGCTAGGGACGCTACCCGTGTAAGAACAAGCGAGATTGAACAATTTCACATTAAGAAGTTATGTTCTTACCATAACGTTCCATGTGAATTGTTCATCTCGCCTTTGTTCTTACATTCCCCCCCTCCATCCCCCGTCCTGCGGTCTGGGAGAACGGTTTCAACTGAATTCCTTTTCAGCCTTTTCTAGATATGGTTAGCATATTATTGTACATTAGTAATGGCATCTTTTCTCTTCTATTTGACAGTAGGGTTCCAGACACTGTGTAGTATCTGTTTATAAGTGTTCTAGACACAGTTCTAAAAGGGATTCTTCTGGTATAGCAAACTAGATCTGAGGGTTAGCACCTGAGGATCATGGGATATTACTGTGCCTCGAGCTTTCTCGAAGATGCGGAGCTAGTGATGCGGCCGACTCTGAGCCGAGGATCGGCTCCGAACCCGTGTGTAAGAACAAAGGCGAGATGAACAATTCACATGGAACGTTATGGTAAGAACATAACTTCTTAATTGCATTACTTGTGGGAAGCAAATACCTCATAAGGATTTTCATTTGTACTTTATTCTTTGCCTAGGCCCAGATCATAACGTGGTGTGCTGTTGGTTTTGTGCTAGATTTGACCAATGCACTATTAAGCGTCGGTATATCTTTGCTTCAAAATATTTTGGAAACAGATTTAACTACCCTGAAATGTCGTCTGATAGTAATCCGACTACCGGAGTTCACAAAAAACGCAAAGAAAAGGACAGACAGAGACTGTTGAGGTCCAAAACCGACGATGAAGCTTCTTTTTAAGCCAGTCGCCGGTACTCAGCGAGGTGCTTTCGCAGCCCCTGATACCCGCTAATTTCGAGTCGCAGGCCTCTACCGAGACTCATGTGGAGTCCGGCACGCCGTGAGATTCTCAAAGTATTGTACCCGCAGATGTCTCTCCTGCAGATGGGTCCGGAGCCACTGAGCAGGCACTGGCTTCTTAGGATGTCTTCAGGCCTCAGCATTTCTATATAAAACCAACGCCAGCTTCAAAAACAAAGACAAAAGCCACTTCTAAGGCTAAAAAACCAACGCATGAGCCACGTGCTCAGGCCTCTATGCCCAAAAAGCAGATGATCAAAATGGCTGAAGATAAGTGGCCTAGGCAAGACACTGATTATGAATCTTCAGATCAGGTTTCTGTTTCTTTTGATTCCTTTTATGATCAGGAATTTTCTGTACCACCCTATGAGGATTCAGATGCAGAGGAATCCATCCCATCTGCATCTCCTCCTGAAGATAATTTCTTTGGAGAAACCTTGCATACTTTGAGAGAACATTTTCATTGGGAGAGTCAAGATTTCTCAGAATCAAAAAAGAGGCTTAGGGATTTCCTTCTCCCTCAGCGTAGGCCTTTGGCCATACCCTTCTGTACTGGTCATTGTTGTTGATGTGTTTGGAGGCCTCCCAGATCTCCACCAATTCCTGCATGGGACCTCAATTTTGTGTTGGAAAAGCTCGCCCTGCCTCCATTTGAACCAGCTGCTACTGCAGATATAAAGTTTTTATCATGGAAAACAGTTTACTTCTGGCAATCACTTCAGCAAGAAGGGTTTCAGAACCACAGGCCCTCATGGCTGTGGAGCCTTTTATTATATTTTACCCAGACAGGGTGTACCTCAGGACCAATCCTTCCTCTATGCCTAAGGTGAATCCATTGTGGCTCTTAACCAAACTATTCACCTGCCAACTTTTTACCGAAATACGCAGAACAAGGGGGAGCAGATTCTGCATTCCTTGGACGTACACAGACAACTAAGATTCTACTTAAACAGGACCAAATCTCTAAGAAAGTCTGAGCAGCTACTGGTGGCATTTGCTGGAGGATCAGAGGGAAAGGCTATTTCAAAGCAGACTATTTCAAAGTGGATAAGTCACTGCATTGGTTTCTGCTATTTCCATCATAGTAAAGGTATTAGGTCACATTCCTCCAGGGCTGCATCTGCAGCTTTTCTCAGAGGGGTGCCAACCAAAGACATTCTAGAAGCTGCTACTTGGAGTTCTGTTCATACTTTTACAAAGCATTATCATTTGCCACTCTTCTCTAAGTCCAAGGCAGGCTTTGCCACTGCAGTTCTGCAGGGCCTTATAGCCGCTCCTAATGTTATTTAGTTCCAACTTCCTATCCATAGGTTTGGGATTCTACCCAAATGTAATGACTGCAACAGTGAAACATGAAGAACATAATACAGTTGTGTACACTTACCATAAATGTAGATGTTCGAGTGTATTCACTGTTACAGTCCGGGTTACCCATCCCCCGTTATTCTACAGCTTTTCTTTCCTTCACTATATAGTACAGCCTTTGTGGTGTATTTGCTTTTAGATGAAAGTTTATGTTGAGGCAATTGCATGTATTTATAGATGTTCTTCATCTCACATTGCTGCAGTCCTGACACTTGGGTAGTCCGCTGTCCTCGGTCGGCCCGAATATCAAAGTATAAGGCTGACGTCGGTCAAGGCGCATTAGACTGACATCAGGACGTCAGGGTACAAATGCGCATGACCAACGTCATATCCTCAGTCTTTTTTGCCGCATGGTCCGATGCAGAAGCAGCGTTGCAAGTGCCGGTTGGCGTTCTGAAATTTTTCGGAGTTTCAGACCGAGTCAAAGTTGGCTAAGTACCCCGTTGGGGAATATTTTAGTTTTTTCTTGCCTCAGTGGTTTACCGGATGTCAGATAAAGTCCAGTCTAGTACCCTCTCAGGACATGTGCTTTCTGGGTGTAAGACTGAATACAGCATCCCAGATGGCCTTTTTGACCCCGGACAAACAAAAGAATCTTTCCCTTTACTTTCATCAATTGTCTCATCAGTCCAGGCTGACTGCAAGGACAGTCCTTCAAGCCTTGGGGTTCATGGCATCTTGTATTCTGGTGCTTCCCAATGCCAAACTGCATATGAGGAAGCTACAATGGTATCTCAAAAACGTATGGACACAGCACTGCCAGGATTTGGACACTGTCATTCAAATAATACCTTGCATTCAAAAGGAATTTTTGTGGTGGGCTCAGGAATGTCACCTAAACAAGGGACTCTCTGTGACCCGGCCAGAGGCGAGTCAGATTCTAACGACAGATGCCTCAGACAAAGCTTGGGGAGCTCATCTAAATGGAAAGTGGATACAAGACAGGTGGCCTGCCAGACTACAACATCTACATATCAACTTGAAGGAGATGTTAGCAGTCCAGTTTGCATTAATAGCTTTCAAGGATTTACTTCTTCCAGGGCAGGTGTTGATTCTAACAGACAACACAACTGTCATGTTGTACATCAACAAGCAAGGGGGAGCACATTCTTATCCTCTCTGCAGGCAAGCAATGATTTTGTGGGAGACTGCTCTCAGTTTACAGCTACATCTTCAGGCAAGGTATCTGCCGGGAGCACAGAACTCCTTAGCAGATGTGTTGAGCAGACGAATTATGGATCCCCACGAGTGGAAATTGGATCCTCATGTATTTCAGAAATTGACAGTGTCATGGGGAACTCCAGACATAGATCTGTTCGCTTCTCCACTAAACCACCAGCTGCCAAAGTTTTGCACGAAAAGGTTTCATCCCACAGCTTGGAAAGTGGATGCTCTTTCCTTCAATTGGAGCAATCTCCATGTGTATGCCTTTCCACCTCTGCCTCTCCTCCCAAAGGTACTTCTAAAGGTCAGACAGGACAAGCCAAAGATGATTTTAATAGCTCCAAATTGGCCTCGACAGCACTGGTACCCATTACTGAGAAGTCTGGTACGGGAGCCTCCATGGCCTTTGCCTTCGATTCCACACCTGTTGTCTCAGGAGGACAGTCATTTACTCAATGTCAAGCTTCACTCTCTTCACCTAACAGCCTGGCATATTCTGTTTTGAACCATAGAAGGTCTCAACTTCCACAGCAAGTTTTGAATGTTATTTTGGAAGCTAGAAGGCCTAGTACAAGGAAAGTGTACGCAGATAAATGGAAGAGATTTTTATTTTGGAGTGCAGCAAAGGATTTTGATGTTTCTGAGCCTAATTTAAGTATGGCTCTTCAATATCTTACTGAGTTACTGGACAAAGGTTTGTCCTTCTCTTCTATTAAGGTTCATCATTTCGGCTCACTATGATTGTGACCCACCATTGTTTTCTCATCCTTTGTTCAAGCAATTTCTTAGAGGGGCAAAGAATATAAGACCCCCACGTAGAGCTCCTACTTCTGCTTGGGATCTCAATTTTGTGTTGGAGAAACTTTCTCTACAACCTTTTGAGCCTGCAACTACTGCTGAGTTGAAATATTTATCATGGAAGACTGCTTTTTTGTTGGCCATTACCTCTGCAAGAAGGGTTTCTGAATTGCAGGCCCTTATGGCGGTTGAGCCTTTCTTAATTTTCCATAAGGATAGGGTATCTTTGCGTACTAATCCTTCCTTTATGCCTAAAGTGGTTTCTAGTGTGGCTTTAAACCAAACTATTCATTTGCCTACTTTTTATGCAAATCCCCAAAATAAAGGGGAAAAGATTTTGCACACTTTAGATGTACACAGGCAGCTGCGATATTATTTGAACAGAACTAAAGGGTTCAGGCAGTCTCAGCAGTTATTTGTTTCTTTTGCTTTGAGTTCTCAGGGCAAGCCTGTGTCAAAACATACTATTTCTAAGTGGATTGGGTTTTGCATTGCTTTCTGTTATTCCCATCATGGCAAGGAGATTCCAGCTGGGATTAGGCCTCATTCCACTAAGGCTACTGCCACTTCGACAGCTTTTTAAGGGGTGGCAACTAAAGATATTTTGGAGGCAGCTACTTGGAGTTCAGTGCATACTTTCTCTAAGCATTATCACCTTCCACTTTACTCTAAATCTAGGGCTGGTTTTGCCACTGCTGTTTTACAGGGCATTTTGGCAGCTCCTGCTTCTCTATAGTTTTGCCATCCTCTCTTACCTCTGCTTTGGGATTCTACCCAAGTGTCAGGACTGCAGCAATGTGAGATGAAGAACATAGTACAGTTTTGTACCTACCATAAATGTAGATGTTCGAAGATCCACATTGCTGCAGTCCAATTTACCCTCCCTCCTTCCCCTCTGTAGTTAGAGGCGGTTGTGTGGGTTGGGTTGTATATATTGTGTATATTGTATATATGGTATATATTATTAGTGCTAGGGTGGTTGGTTGGTTGTTTGCTGTCTTTTGGTTTTGACCTTTCTTTTAGGGTCTTCTGACATCTGGGGCAAGAAAAGACTGAGGATATGACGTCGGTCATGCGCATTTGTACCCTGACGTCCTGATGTCAGTCTAATGCGCCTTGACTGACGTCAGCCTTATACTTTGATATTCGGGCCGACCGAGGACAGCGGACTACCCAAGTGTCAGGACTGCAGCAATGTGGATCTTCAAACATCTACATTTATGGTAGGTACAAAACTGTACTTTTTATATATATATATATATATATATATATGTGTGTGTGTGTGTGTGTGTATATATATTGGCGTCTGCTGCCTGTTTTATACACCTGACGTCATGGAAGAGGAGACCGCAACTGACGCAGGACCCAAGACTTTGATATTCAGGCCAACTGAGGGCAGCCTGCCAGCAGATTACCAAATGTAATGACTGCAACAGTGAATACACTCGAACATCTATATTTATGGCAAGTGTACACAACTGTACTTTCCATATGTTAAAGTAGCAGCATATTACTGGATTGCTTAAACAGAAAATTATGTTGATTCCTGATTGTGCTGAAAATAAGGATTTATAGGACTTAATACATTCTGCTGAAGAGGTTGGAAAACATACTTTGCAATGTGGTTTTGATTCACTAGAGGCGTCTTGCAGGGCTGCTGTCACTGGGTCTGTACCTAGAAGGCATGTTTGGCTAAAGGAGCAATCCTTGCCAGATCATGTTAAAGCTAAATTGCTGGGTGCTCCCTTAAATCAGGACCGCCTGTTTGGCAACAAAGCAGAAGAAGTTCTTAAAAATATGGAGGAAAAAGCTAAATCTATGCAAACTGTTAAAGATTTCCTACAAGTACATCCTCCAAGATTTAGTAGGGATTGGACCTCTAAGAATAGGTCATTTCCTGCCTCTTCCAGGCCTTCTCAGTCCAAACCCAGGACCAGCAGAACACCCAGGCTTCAGTCCCAGGATACGCACCAGACTAAGCAGAGGGGGGCTCCCACTTCCAAATCAGGGAGTAGTAAGACTCTCCCCTATGGTAAACTGTCTCAATGACTTAATTTTAAAACTTCCCAGCACTTCTCAAGTGACTGCTCCTTTAGAGGGAAAGATTGCTGTGCAGGCAAAAAGCTGGGAATTCATTACCCAGGACAAATGGATTTTAAAAGTAGTTTCCCAATGATACAGATTTCACTTCCACACGTTACCAACCCCAAACTGTTGGCCAGATCTATCCCCAAATCAGTGGGCAAGGCTCAAAAGCAAGTACTCTCTCTCTCTTAAGCATAAAGGCTATTCAAACTGTACCAGAAGAGGAAAAGGGGCAAGGTTTCTACTCAAGACTTTTCCTGGTACCCAGAAAAGACCACTCATGGCGTCCTTTCCTGGACCTTTCTACCTTAAACACCTTTTTGGTGATTCCAAAATTCACGATGCTAACTCTTCACCAGTTGCTTCCAATGCTAGGCAAGGATGCTTGGTTGGCATCACTGGATTTAAAGGAAGCCTACCTGCACATCCCAGTTAGGGAATCTTGCAGAAGATACCTACGCATGCTACAGTTCTCTGCACTGCCCTTTGGCTTATCTATTGCGCCCAGGGTATTCACAAAGTGCCTAGCTCCAGTCATTGCATTTTGCAGGCAAAGAAATATTCAAGTATACCCATTCCTGAACAATTGTCTAATTCAGGCAGAAAGCCAGGACATACTTTTGAATCATCTGGCCTTTGTACAAAGGGTGCTGACTTGTCTGGTGTACATCATAAACTAAAAGAAATCACACCTGGTACCCTGTCAACAAATTATATTCCTGGGAGCAAGCTTGAATACAACTTCCGAGATGGCTTTCCTCATGCCGGAGAAACAAATTCATTTGACAAACTACTTCAAACAAGTGGCCACAAAAACCGTGCTAAACTGCAAGGCAAATACTACAAGCCTTGGGGTTCATGGCCTCCTGCATTCTTCTAATTCCATATGCAAGACTGGGTATGAGGAAACTACAATGGTATCTAAAAAGCCTATGGTGTCAACATTCTCAGGATCTAGAAGCAATGATTCCTATCATACCTTGCCTACGCCTAGAGTTCCTTTGGTGGGTAGAGGCCTGCCACCAAAACAAGGGACTACCATTCACACTACCCCCTGCCGCCCAAACCTTAACAAGAGACGCATCAGACTATGCATGGGTGGCTCACCTGGCAGGGAAGTGCATTCATTGCAAATGGAACCCAAGTCAAATGCACCTGCATATCAATCAAAAAGAAATGTTAGTCATACAGAATGCTCTGACAGCCTTCAAGGACCACATTCTTCCAGGACAATTAATGGTAAAGACGGACAACACCACTGTTATGTGGTACATAAACAAGCAGGGGGGTTACACTTTCTTTACCCCCTCTGCAGACTAGCCCATGGCATTGTGGAACACAGCCCTGAGCTACCATGTGCATCTACAAGCTCATTTCCTGCCAGGAAAACTAAATAAAATGGCAGACAAACTAAGCAGAAACCTCATGGACCCACATGAGTGGAAACTGGAACCAAGGATGTTGACAAGCAAATGGGGGAGCCCAGATATAGACCTGTTTACCTCCCCCCAGAACTATCAGTTGGACAAATTTTGCACAAGGACCCACCACAAACAAGCTTAGAAAGTGGATGCTCTGTCCTTCAGCTGGAATAACGTATCAGTTTGTCTTTCCTCCTCTGCCTCTGCTGTCCAAAGTACTACTAAAGATCAAACAAGACAAACCAAGGACGATTTTGATTGCACCAGCCTGGCCATGCCAACACTGGTACCCCCTCTTGCGCAGTGTGTCACTGCTGGGCCCCATGGCACCTGCCTCAGACTCCTACCCTATTGTCTCCGCAGGAGAACCGGATTCTGCACACTCAGCATCAAACACTGAATCTAGCAGCCTGGCTAATTACCTAATCTCTCCTTTACCATCCCTCAGTAAACCAGTGATGGATATCATTTTATAGAGGCAAGGAGTCCTAGTACTAGAAAGTCTTATGCTGAATAATGGAAATTAATCTGTGCCTGGAGCTAATCTCAAGGGATGAGCGCAGCAATGCCCAATTTACTTCAGATTTTACAATACTTAACCGAGATGCTTTACATGGGCCTGTCTTTCTCTTCCATCAAAAATTCATGCCTCAAGCCATTTTAGCTCATTATAACACAGAACCTCCCCTCTTCTCTCATCCACTGCTCAAGCAGTTCCTCAGAGGGGCCCAGAATTTACGACCTCCCAGGAGAGCTCCATCTCCAGCCTGGGACCTTAACTTTGTATTGGAGAAGCTCAGTCTTCCTCCTTTCGAGCCAGCTGCTACTGCAGACTTAAAATTCCTTTCTTGGAAAACAGCTTTCCTTTTAGCAATCACTTGAACAAGAAGGGTATCTGAATTACAGGCCCTTATGGCAGTGGAGCCTTTCATCATCTTTCATACAGACATGGTGTCCCTCAGAACCAATCCCTCCTTCATGCCCAAGGTGGTATCCAGTGTGGCCCTTAATCAGTCCATTCATTTGGCAACCTTCTTTCCTAATCCACAGAACAAAGGGGAACGGATACTGCACTCCTTAGATGTGCACTGACAACTTAGATTGTACTTGGACAGGACTAAACCTCAAAGGAAATCTGAACAACTGCTGGTGGCATTTGCTGCAGGGGCAGAGGGGAAGGCTATTGCAAAGCAAACCATTTCCAAATGGATAGGCCATTGCATTCATTTCTGCTACAAGCACCAAGGAAAACTTATCCCACAGGGGATCAGACCCCACCCAACCAGGGCTGCATGTACCTCTACAGACTTTTCTCAGTGGCGTCCCTACCAGGGACATCCTAGAAGCTGCGACCTGGAGTTCTGTACATACTTTCACCAAGCATTACCATCTGCCAATTTTCTCTAAATCCAGAGTTGGTTTTGCCACTGCAGTCTTGCAGGGCCTTATAGCTGGTCCTAATGCTACCTAAATTCCTCCTCCCATCCTTAGCTTTGGGAATCTGCCCAAATGTGATGACTGCAACAGTGAAACACGAAGAACATGGTACAGTTGTGTACATTTACCATAAATGTAGATGTTTGAGTGTATTCACTGTTGCAGTCCTGGTTACCCTCCCTCCAGCCCCCTGACTTCTTTTGGCTATACCTCTACTCTCCTTGTACTATGCTCAAAAGCTTTTTGGTGTAATTGCTTTTTAGTGGGAGGTATAACCTTGTATATTTATAGATTTAATTGCTTCCCATTAGGGGGGTACCTGACATCTGGGGCAAGAAAAACTGATGTAATGGCTTCGGCTGCATGTTTTATACCCCTGACGTCATGGAAGAAGGGACAGCAACTGACGCAGGACCCAAGACTTTGTTAATCAGGTCGACTGAGGGCTTCTGCAAGCAGATAACCCAAATGTGATGACTGCAACAAGTGAATACACTCTAACATCTACATTTATGGTAAGTGTACACAACTGTACTTTCTGTTCCACAGGTGGGGTGCACCTCAAATAAACCTTTTTGTCTCCTCCATCAACAGGCAGCTTTATGGTTTCTGCACCAGGACACCAGAACCCCAGGTACTGCAACAGATGCCTTCTCAATCTCTTGGAAGGGGAAATGTCTATATGCCCCCCCCCCCTTCCCACTCATTCAGAAAATCGTACTAAAAATACAGCAGGACACTCCAAGAATCTTGTTGGTGACCCCCCCCCCCCTACTCGCCCAGACAGCAGTGGTTCACCTTACTTTTGCAATTGTCCAAGGGCAATCACCACAAGTTACCCCCTAGAGTGCACCTTCTCCTACAGCACAAGGGATCACTGATTCACCCACAGTGGCAACTTGTAAACCTCACCCTGTGGCTGATAAGATTCTGATCCTCTTCCGACACGTTTACAACGAGGATGTGCTCAGTGTCCTGCAGGAGACTAGGAAACCAGATGCAAGAAAATCCTACCTTTCTAAGTGGAAAAGATTCACTTCTTGGTGCCACAAAAGCCAACTGCACCCACTTTCCTAGTGAACCATCTATAGTCCTGTATTACCTGTGTAAGGTACTGCAGACTGGCTTTGCTTACTCCTCCGTCAAAGCTCATTTGTCTGCAATTTCAGCATGCATTTCTCTGGACCCCCTTTTAACATGTAGGCTTCCTTCTAAACTTTTCCTTAAGGGGGTACTCCACCTCAGACCTCCCAGGAAACCGTGGCCTCCTCCTTGTGATCTTAACTATGTGCCTGAAAAGTATATGCTCTCTCCCTTTGAGCCAGCAGACAAAACCTCCTTAAAACATTGCACTGTACTGTTAGTAGCCCTGACCTCGGCTAGAAGAGTATCAGAACTACAAGCCCTTGTGGCTATTCCCCCCATCTACTTTTTCACAAGGACTTGGTTACCCTTAGAACTAACCCATCCTTTATGCCCAGGGTGGTGAATGACCTGTCCCTTAACCAGGCCATACACTTACTTGTTTTTTTTCCCCAACCCACAGGGGGACAGTGAGAGGATACTGCACTCCCTGGATGTGCATAGACAGATAGGTTTTACCTGCATAAAACGAAGTCCATCAGACAGATGGACCGACTCTTTGTATCCTTCTACCCTAGAGCACTGGGGAAGGCAGTGTCCAAGGCAGACCATTTCTACTTGGATCTCCAAGGCCACCGCTTTGTTACAATTTTATGGAAAATCCCTGCAAGGGGCAGTTAAAGCACATTCCACCAAAGCCATGGCTTCCTCAGGAGCCTTCTTTAAAGGCCTAGATACCTCCACTGTCCTAGAGGCAACTACTTGGTCTTCTGTTCACACCTTTAACAAACACTACAAACTTGATCACATTTTTAAATTCAGGGCAGGGTTTGGCAGAGCTACCCTTCACGGATTCCTGGAATCTGTCTCTAACCCCCCCCCCCCCCCCAATCACAAGGAGCTTTGGCACTCACCCATATGCAGAATACTGCAACATGGGAAGAGAAGGACATAGAAAAGTTGTGTAAAATCTTACCATAACCATAGATGTCTTTCTCTTCCATGTTGCAGTATTCCTTCCCACCCACTTTCCCCTCCTGTTAGGCTACCTTTCCCTATCTGGGTGGCACTGGACTGGCATTGCGCTTATTAGGACTGGCTCCAGCTGGGGCTTTTATTTCTGAGGTCTGGTGTGTGCCAGCATCACTTTTATGGCCCACATTCCCTCAGCCACTTCAGATGCCAAACGCACCTCAGGGGGGGACTGAAAACTTTTGTATACTGGCCATACGTGGACGTGACAAGAAGACTAAACCCATATGCAGAATATTGCAACATGGAAGAGGAGGACATCTATGGTTATGGTAAGATTTTAGACGTTTTATCTTTGAAGATGGTCTTTCACCTCACTGAAAATAATTTATTTATGCTTTCTTTGACTGCCTACCATGGGGCGCATCTCCCTTTCCTCCCAGTTACTAAAAAGGCAATTTCTCATAAGGATCTTCGGTAAGGTTCCACCATCTAATGATTTCTCAGTACTGAGCCTTCGAGAAGAAAATAATGAGCCTGTAGCTGCCTTACTCCTCAGATACCTGACTCGAAAGACTGTTTTCTTACTAAGTCGTACTTGCACAGTGAGGCTGTCAGAAGCACTCATGTGCAAGTACCCCTTTGTCATTTTCCAGAATTATAGTGTGTCCCTCCTTACTAATAACCTACGTTATGCCAAAGGAGGTGACAGAACTCTCCACAATCAAAGCCATTAACTGCTGTGTATTTTCTTAACCCACAAATTGGGGAAGGATTTTGCATACCCTAGGTGCACATATGCAGATGATATTTTGGCTAGAAAGGAGTAAAGTAAATAAACTAGACCAATTACTACTTATAACCTTTGCAAGTTGAAGGGTGACAATAGGTCTGTTTCAAAATGCGACTTCTCAAATCAGCTGGCTCACAGTATCTCCTTCTGGTACTCCTTTTACGTTCAGATTGTACCAGTACATATGAGGCCCATCGCATCACATCAGAAGCTACCGTTACTGCTTTCTGTAGAGAGCATCATCTTAGAAGTGGCTGCTTGGTTATCGGTCTCCACCTTGTCTAAATGCTGACTGGACGTTACCACTAGAGATGGGGCAGGTTTTGCCATGGCCATTGTAAAAATACTACAACCACTTCCTTATTAGGAGTGGCCATCCATTTGCCCATAAAATTCGGAAATAGTCCCAAGTGATAGCACTACTGTAGCTCTGTAGTGCAATTGTGTAAGAACTTAACATAATTGTTGACATGGTCAGCCACCACAAATGCTATCATTAAGAAAGCTACCAATGGCTTCACTTCTTGTGAAGGTTAAGGAGAGCAAACCTGCCATCAATGGCTCTGCATGGGGTACCATCGAAAGTATACTGACAAACAGCTTTACAGTATGGTGTAGAAGTTGCTCTGCTTCTGTGCACCAGTCCCTCCATAGAGTAGTGAAAACAGCTGAGA
Organism: Protopterus annectens; assembly: GCF_019279795.1. Classification (NCBI taxonomy): domain Eukaryota; kingdom Metazoa; phylum Chordata; order Ceratodontiformes; family Protopteridae; genus Protopterus; species Protopterus annectens. The sequence goes on from NC_056732.1 coordinate 149,205,460, forward strand.
GGATTATCAGGAACTCCCTCCCATCCTTACAAGACCTGCATATGTCCAGGTGTCACCATAGGGCAAGGAAAATAACCAGGGATAGCTGTCATCCTGCTTTATAAGCTGTTCTCACATTTAACATCAGTAAGGTGCTTTCGATGCATATGCTGCAAAACCATGAGATTCAGAAACAGCTTCTTTCCACTAGCCATCAGGTCACTGAACTCTAGGATCAGTACCCTTCACACTGGACAATTAAGGCCATAATCCAACAATATTGAAAAGTGTCTATAGTTAAATATGTAATGAGGTCTTACCCGCACCCAGACAGCAAAGTCATCTGTAATCAAACTGAACTGTCTTATTGTACCATATAAATGTAGGCCTTAAATCAATCACTTGAGTGTATTTTTTCCCAGTGAAAATGAGCTGATATCCTAGTAATGAGTGACAATTTGTTAAATTAGTGCAGTAATGCAAGTATTTATTATTGTTGTGTTTATTGTCTGTGTCTGTAGAATTTTGTGTATTATGTTACATGTATTCTCTTTTGTATGCACATTGAGCCCGAAGAAACGTAATTTCACTCTGTTCGCACTTGTGTGAATCGAAGTGACAAAGTTTGCTTTGACTTGGACTTTTGAGTATGTCTACTGTTGCAGTAACATTTTCCACCCTCTCTTCCTTACTTGTCACTTTGGAGTTGGAGTGGCTGCACAGTCACTTATTCCTTCAACTTCTCTTTCTTCCTAGAAAATCTCTTATCACTCATATTTGCCTTATAACTGGAAAGGAAGGTTTGGATGTTCTTGTTGGACTGGCATCGATTGAGGAGAGGGGCGTTTGCTACCTGCGAGGCTATTAATTTGACTTATGGGGAAAAGGGCAAGAAAGTACTGAAGATGACGCAAGTGGACACCTGCCTCTTACTTCAGGCGTGCTGATGTCCAGGTGGAGGAAAGGAAAGCTCTGGAAGTCCAGATGGATATTAGACCTTCTGCTGCAGAAGTCACAAGTGTTTGTAGCACTGTAGCAGTGAACATAACACTAACCTCTACCTTTGTTATGTTACTACATAACTGTGCTTTCCCTTTTATTTGGACATGTATGCATTTGTAGATTGGCAGTGTAGGTGCCATATTTTCAGCGCTTCTTGGTTTGGTGAAGTAATTGGTCACTCTGGTAGTTAGTGTGAACTGTCGGGCTTGCAGTCGTTGCTGAGTTGTGTGGGTGGAACATAGTTCAGATGTATTGACTGCATCATATGCATTCACCTTTGAGGATGGAAGAAGGTTCTGAGAAAAAAAAATACACAATTGAGAGAGGTGTAGAGAATGAACCCAAATAGGTGATATATCGGTGAAGGTCATCAAGAGCTCACCTGTAAGAATGTATTGTATGTGATAGCCTATATTTTTGGTGTTTCTTGTTGATGTGTATCAAAAGATAGTTTGATATTCATTTTAACAGAGTAAAGCTACAGTGTTTTTATTTCATCTAGCATGTTGGATTGTTTTTCTGTTTGTTATACTGTAGATTGAGCTTTTTAATTACTTTGTGATGGATTTCTTTCAGTTCTTACAGCAGCCGTGACTCAAGCTTCTTTACAGTCCATACTTCATAAGATTCTCACTGGTAGTGCTGGGCCATCTGCTTTCAACATTACGTCTTTACTGTCCCAGATTTCACAGCTGTCTTCACAAGGTAAGTGATATGTCTTGTCTTGTTTCATAAGTATATGTTTACTGTTTTTTCACTGTTGCTTTTTTAAAGTTCTTAATTGGATGAAGACTTGGTGTGTACGCCTCCACCCCTCCATCTTCCCCTCCTGCTTATGAGAGCTTCAATTTAGAATAAGTAGTTTAGTGGGGGGGGGGGGCACAAGCCCATACATTGGGTCTTGCATTTCCAAGTGCTGAGTTTTAAGTTAGAATCCAAATATTTTAGTTTGGTCAGGAAGGAAGGTATTAACTTTTTTGTTTGGATTTTTTTTTTTCATCATAGACTCTGCATGGGGAACAGTACATTTCTGTTGTGTTCAGTACTAAATTTGTGTTTTGCAGCCTTTTGAGTTATAGGTGGGTGTTTTACTATTGAGTCACTTATTTTTATACTTTGTGTAGTGAAATGTGCAACTTTTACATTTTCTGAGTCTTCCTATGTAGACTTGGTAGCTATACCTGTTAGCAGTGAATGGAGATCTTCTGTCTTGTGTTGTAAATGGAGGTGCCACTGATGTTCTTCGTGTTTCACTGCTGCAGTAATTACATTTGGGTAGTCTGCTGGCAGGTTGCCCTCATTCGGCCTGAATAACAAAGTCTTGGGTCCTGCGTCTGTTGCTGTCTCCTCTTCCATGACGTCAGGTTGTCAGGGGGTATAAAACATGCAGCCGATGCCATTTTATTCAGTCTTTCTTGCTGCGCTATGCCCGAAGCAGAAGCATTTCTTAAGTGCCGGTCAGGTGACTCCTGAAATTTTTGCTTTCGAGTTTCAGAACCCAAGTCTTCAAATTAAAGCTAAGTACCCTGTTGGGGAAACTTTTTCTTGCTCCTTACCGATGTCAGTAAAAGTTAATAATTGCATTACTTGTGGGAAGCAAATACCTCATAAGGATTTTCATTTATACTGTATTCCTTGCCTAGGCCCAGATCATAACGTGCCTTGCTGTCGGTTTTGTGCTAGATTTAACCAACGCACTATTAACCATCGGTATAGTTTTGCTTCTAAATATTTTGGATCAAGCTTTAATTATCCTGAAATGTCATCGATTAGCAATCCGACTACTGGAGTTCACAAAAGACGCAAAGAAAAAGACAGAGACAGACCATTGAGGTCCAGAACCGACGAAGCTTCTCCTAAGCCAGTCGCCGGTACTCAGGCGCTTTCGCAGCCTCTGATACCCGCTACTTTTGAGTCACAGGCCTCTACCGAGACCCTTTCGGAGTCCGGTATGCCGCGAGATTCTCAGAGTATTGAACCCGCGGATCTCTCCCTTGGATGTGTCCGGAGCTGCTGAGCAGGCACCAGCTTCTGAGGGTGTTTTCAGGCCTCAACATTTTTATATAAAACTGACGCCAGCCTCAAAAACAAGGTCAGAAGCATCTTCTATGTCTAAAAACCGACGCATGAGCCACGTGCTCAGGCCCCTATGCCTAAAAAACAGATGATTAAAATGGCTGAGGATTTAGTTAGCTTGATCAGGGGTTCCCCCCCCCCCCACCCCCCGCTAAGATGCCTAGGCAAGGCACTGATTATGAATCTTCAGATCAAGTTCCCATTTCTTCTGATTCCTCTTCTGATCAGGAATTTTCCATTCCACCTTATGAGGATTCTGATGCAGAGGAATCCATCCCATCTGCATCTCTTCCTGAAGGTTACTCTTTTGGAGAAACTTTGCATACTTTAAGGGAACATTTTCACTGGGAGAGTCGGGACTTCTCTGATTCAAAAAGGAGGCTTAGGGATTTCCTCCTCCTTCCTCAGCATATGCCTTTGGCTATACCTCCTGTATTAGACATTGTTGATGTGTTTTCGAAATCAAGCATGGCTCCTGATTCCCTACCTCCGGCTCCTAGTAAACCAGACAGATATTACAGGGTTCCTAACTCCCACAAATTTCTTTTCAAAAATCTTGCTGCTGACCATGAGGCTATTTCACAGGGTCCCAAGGGTGTTAAGGCCTCTACAGCTAAAAATCCTGCCCCCTCTGATAGAGATTCCAGAACGCTGGATAGATGGGGAAAGAAGGTTAATGTCTGCTACCTTGGCAATCGGAGCCTTAAACTGCCAGATGTTCATCGTGTTACCCTGCTGCAGTCATCACACTTGGGTTGTCATGTCGTCAGGCGGTCCCGCAGTCGGCTGGAATTCCAAACTCTTGGTCCGGCGTCGGTTGCTGTCGCCTCTTCCCTGACGTCAGTGCGCCAGGGGTATATATAATGCAACCAACGCCATTTTCTTCAGTCTTTCTTGCCGCGTGGTGCCCGAAGCAGAAGCAGTTCGCAAGTGCCGGTCGGCCGACTCCTGAGATTTTCGAATTCGAATTTCAGACCAAAGTCTTCTATAAAGCTAAGTACCCCATTGGGGAAACTTTTCTCGCTTCAGACCGATGTCAGAAAAAGTTAACAATTGTATTTCTTGTAGGAAGCAAATACCTCATAAGGGTTTTCATTCTTATTGTATACCTTGCCTAGGCCCAGACCACGATGTCACTTCTTGTCGGTTTTGTGCTAGGTTTAATAAGCGTACTATTAAAAGACACTTTGATTTCGCACGACACTACTTCAGTAGGAAATTTAACTACAACATGCCGTCGGAGCAACCGACTACCGGCGTGCACAAAAAACGCAGGGATAAGGACAGGCAGCCCAGGCCTAAGCCAGATTCCGAGGCCTCGGCTGATCCAGTCTCCGGTCCTCAGTGAGGCTCCAACGCAGCCCCTGACTACCGCAGATCTGGAACCCGAGACCGCTACTGATATTTTGACTGAATGTACTAGGCCGACGCAGCCTTTTACTTCAGGCCCTTCCGACGACTTTGCTTCAAAAGACGTCGGTGCTGCAGAAACACCATCCGTTTCTGAAGGCGTTTTCAGACCGACGACTCTCACCATTAAAACGTTTTCCAAGTCGAAGACGACTCCTAAAATTAAAGCACTGCACTTCAGTCTCCTGTTCAAGGCCCTATGCCTAAGAAACAGATGCTCAAAATGGCTGAAGATTTGATTTCTTTAATCAGGGATTCACAGCCACCCTCCTGACAAAAGGCCTAGACAAGAGGAAGATTTTGATTCCTCTGAGCAAATGTCCATTTCTTCAGACTCCTCTGAGGACCAAGACTATTCCTTCTCTCCTTATGAAGACTCTGATGCTGAGGACTCTATTCCCTCAGCTTCTCCTCCTGAAGACTACTCCTTTGGGGAAACTTTACACACTATGAGGGAACATTTTCACTGGGAAGGTCAAGACTACTCTGATTCAAAGAAAAGGCTCAGAGAGTTTCTTTTACTCCCCCAACACAGACCACTTGCCATCCCACCAGTTTTGGACATTGTGGATGATGTCTATTTAGAATCCAGTTTCAACCCAGACTCTCTTCCTCCTGCTCTGGCTAAGCCTGACAGATACTACAGAGTGCCTGATTCCCACAAATTTCTTTACAAAAGCCCAGTAGCTGACCCAGAGACCATCTCCCAGGGTCCCAAGGGAGCTAGGGCTTCTATGGCTAAAAACCCAGTACCTTCTGAGAGGGATTCCAGAGCACTAGACAGGTGGGGGAAAAAGATTTACACCTCAGCCACACTAGCTATGAGGGCGCTGAATTGTCAATTTCATATAGTTCATAGTTCATAGTTCATAGATTAGTACTAAGCTAACTGCCCTTGCGAGCCATATTAGCCCCAGCCCATCCTTGTGAGTGAAGAAACCCTGCACCCTGTGCTTATAAAGGCAAACCACCTTAACCAACCATTAGCCCCACCTTAAGTATCAGCAATTTCTAATCTCTCAGTTAAAGCAAAGAATAACCACTCTCCCTCAACAATCTGAATTGAAAGAAGTACAGGATCTGTTGCACGCCACTGAGCAGGTGGGCAAACATACCTTACAATGTGGGTTTGATTCTTTGGAGGCCTCCTGCAGAGCAGCTGTCACTGGGTCTGTTATACGTAGGCATGCTTGGTTAAAGGAACAAACTCTGCCTGATCATGTTAAAGCAAAACTACTAGATGCTCCCTTACAGAAGGATGTTCTTTCTGGAGTTAAAGCAGAAGAAGTTTTCAAGAAAATGGAAGATAAGGCAAAATCTATGCAGACAGTCAAAGATTTCCTACAAGTACAACCCCCTCGCTTCAGCAGAAACTGGCCAATAAAAAATTGGTCCTTTCCAGCCACTGACAGACCACAGAGGGGTAAATACAGACGCCCAAGGGGCAGAGGACAACCACAAGCCCAGTATAAACCTCGCCAATGGGGCACTACAACACAGAAGGGAGGAGAAGACAGGTCTCAATCCACCAGAAGGCAAACTCAATGGACTTGCACCTCATCTGGCCAAGCAATACTCTCTTGGCAGCCCCCTTGGGGGGAAAACTCATACTTTTTGCAGACAACTGGCAGATAGTCACAAAGGACAAATGGGTCCTAGACATAATTTTACGAGGATACAGATTCCACTTTCACACCTTGCCAATGAAAAGAGGAATGCCAAACCTGCCACAAAATCAATGGGCAAAGGCACAAAAGCAAATGACAGCTCTCATGGACATGAGCCATTCATCTGGTACCTACTCGAGAGCAAGGTCAAGGATTTTACTCAAGACTCTTTCTAGTGCCCAGAAAGGACAATGCCTGGAGACCAATTCTGGACCTTTCAATTTTAAACACTTACCTACAAGTAACCAAATTCAAGATGCTAACACTACAGCAGCTACTTCCCATGTTGGGCAAGGAAGCATGGCTTGTAACGTTGGACCTCAAGGAGGCATACCTGCATGTCCCTATCAGACAAAGTTGCAGAAGATACCTCCGTTTCATTGCAGGTTCAACCCATTACCAATTGTCTGCAGTGCCCTTTGACTTATCTACTGCGCCCAGAGTTTTCACAAAATGCCTGGCACCAGTAATTGCATACTACAGACAAAGAGGAATTCAAATATATCCATACGTGGACGACTGCCTCATCCAAGCAGAAAGCAAAGACATTCTCTTACATCTGGCCTTTGTAAAGCATCTACTAAACTGCCTGGGGTACACAGTAAACGAAAAGAAGTCAAAACTAGTACCCTCACAAAAAATGACATTCCTGGGTGCCAGCTTGAATACAATGGCCCAGAAGGCTTATCTTATGCCAGACAAGCAACTACAACTAACTCAATATTTCAAGACAATGGCAACAAAGACCCAATTAACTGCAAGAAGAATTCTGCAGGCTTTGGGCTTCATGACATCTTGCATACTAATAATACCATTTGCAAAGCTGCATATGAGGAAATTACAGTGGTACCTAAAAAGCGTATGGTCTCAACACAGCCACAGCTTTGACACAATGATCTCTCATTCCTTGCTTACAACAGGAATTTCTATGGTGGTCACAGGCATGTCACCTCAACAAGGGTCAGCCTTTCACCTTGCCCCCAGCCAGGCAGACTATCACAACAGATGCTTCAGACTACGCCTGGGGGGCACACATGGCAGGACAATGTATTCAAGGCCTATGGACTGCAGATCAAAGAAATCTGCACATAAATCAAAAAGAGATGCTAGCTGTACAGAAAGCTCTGACAGCCGTCAAGGATCTATTACATCCAGGACAACTTGCAATAAAGACGGACAACACCACAGTAATGTGGTACATAAACAAGGGGGTACACATTCCTACCCTCTATGCAGGCAAGCAGTGATCTATGGAACACAGCTCTGGCCTACCAAGTCCAGTTACAAGCTCAATTCCTGCCAGGACAGAACAACACATTGGCAGACGACCTCAGCAGAAACATCAAAGATCCCCACGAGTGGAAACTAGATCCACAGATATTTGCAATGATAACTCAAAAATGGGGCCTTCCAAACATAGACCTGTTTGCCAGTCCTCAAAACTACCAACTGACAAAATTTTGTACAAGGACCTTCCACCATCAAGCTTGGAAAGTGGACTCTCTCTCTTTCAGTTGGAAAAACCTGACAGCATATGCCTTCCCTCCATTACCTCTTCTCACAAAGGTTCTTTTGAAGGTCAAAAAGGAGAGACCACGACTGATTCTCATAGCCCCAGACTGGCCACGCCAGCACTGGGTACCCGCTATTGAAAAATATGGCCCACAGCCCACCATGGATATTGCCTCAAATACCCCATTTGCTCACACAACAAAACAAAGATTCTTCACAGCCAGCTCAAATCTTTAAATCTGGCTGCATGGCAAATCAACTAAACATCCAACCAGCTCCTCTTTCACAAGCAGTTCTGGATGTTATTCTGGAAGCCAGGAGGCCAAACACCAGGAAGGCTTATTCGGACAAATGGAAAAGGTTTTGTGCTTGGAACCAAGCTAAAGGCAAAGACACAATTCAGCCTCACATGCCTCACATTCTACAGTATTTAGCTGAGATGTTGTACAAAGGACTTTCCTTTTCCTCAATTAAAATCCATGCTTCAGCTATTTCAGTGCACTACAACACGGATCCACCTTTATTTTCACATCCTCTTCTAAGGCAGTTCCTCAGAGGGGCAAAAAACATTAGACCACCCAGGAGAGCTCCTACACCAACATGGGACCTCGATTTTGGTGTGGAAAAACTAACACTGCCTCCCTTTGAACCAGCTTTCTCTGCAGATCTTCAGTTCCTATCATGGAAGACTGCCCTGCTCCTAGCAATAACTTAGCTAGGAGAGTCTCAGAGCTACAGGCACTAATGGCAGTGGAACCTTTCCTCATTTTTCATCAAGACAGAGTTTCTCTATGAACTAATTCTTCCTTCATGCCTAAGGTGGTTTCCAGTGTAGCTTTGAATCAAACCATCCACTTACCACCTTCTTCCCCAATCCACAGAACAAAGGTGAGAGACTCCTGCATTCCTTGGACATTTACAGGCAGCTTCGTTACTACTTGGACAAAACTAAGGCTTTCAGAAAAACTGACCAGCTCTTTGTATCCTATGCTACAGCTCCTCAAGAGAAGGCTATATCTAAGCAAGCAATTTCTAAATGGATAGGTCATTGCATACGTTTCTGCTATACCCATCATGGGAAACCAGTTCCTGCTACCATTAGATCCCACTCTACCAGGGCAACAGCTACCTCTACAGCCTTTCTCAGGGGGGTTCCAACCAAGGACATTTTAGAAGCTGCAACTTGGAGTTCAGTACACACCTTTACCAAACACTATCACTTGCCTCTTTACTCTAAGTCCAGGGCAGGCTTCGCCACTGCAGTTCTGCAGGGCCTTATTGCCTCCACTAACCCTCTATGATACCTCCCCCCTACCTTAGCTTTGGGATTCAACCAAAGTGTGATGACTGCAGCAGGGTAACACGAACATAGTACAGTTTTGTACCTACCATAAATGTAGATGTTTGAGTGTTCACCCTGCTGCAGTCCAGGTTACCCTCCCTCCATCCCCTCTGATCTTCTGGAAAAATCTCTTCTATGCCTTACTGATGTATTTGCTTATAGCCGAAGGGATTTTGTGTTTGTGCAGTGTTCACTCCATTTGGTACTAATTCTGACCACCTTTTTGGGGGCACCTGACATATGGGGCAAGAAAAACTGAAGAAAATGGCGTTGGTTGCATTATATATACCCCTGGCACACTGACGTCAGGGAAGAGGCGACAGCAACCGATGCCGGACCAAGACACTAGAATTCCGGCTGACTGCGGGACCGCCTGATGACAGGATAACCCAAGTGTGATGACTGCAGCAGGGTGAACACTCGAACATCTACATTTATGGTAGGTACAAAACTGTACTTTTCATATGCTTAAATATCAACAACATCTTATGGGCCTACTGAAACAGAAAATTATGTATATGTTGATTTCTGATTGTGTGGAAAATAGAGTTACAAGAATAATTGCATTCAACAGAACAGGTTGGAAAGCATACTTTGCAATGTGATTTTGATTTCTTGGAGGCCTCTTGCAGGGCTGCAATTACTGTATCTGTGATTAGAAGGCATGCCTGGCTCAAGGAGGAGAGTCTGCCTAATCATGTTAAAGCTGAATTGTTGGATGCCCCCTTGAAGCATGACACTCTGTTTGGTAATAAGGCAGAAGAGGTTTTAAAGAAAATGGAAGACTAAGCTAAATCTATGCAGACTGTAAAAGATTTCTTACAAGTGCAGCCACCCAGGTTCAGTAGGCACTGGCCTACTAAAAATTGGTCCTTTCCTGTGTCCAACAGAGCCACTCAAGGCAAATCCAGGCACTCTAAAGGCCCCAGATACCAAGCACAGGTTTCTTACAGGTCAAATCAGTGGGGTCCCTCCACCTCCAAATCTGGAGGAAACAAAGGACAACCCTACAGTAAGCAGTCTCAATGACTTTCCCCTACCATCACCAAGCACTTAACTTTTGGCAGCCCCCTTGGGGGGGAAAACTAGCACTTCATGCTCAAAATTGGCAGTTATTTACCCAGGACAAGTGGGTGTTGAACACAGTATCTCAGGGGGTACAGATTTCATTTCCATACTTTGCCAATTCCAAGTGGATGGCCAGATCTGCCACAAAATCAGTGGGCAGAGGCTCAGAAACAAGTTATGTCCCTCATGGATATGAGGGCTATTCAACCAGTACCAGAAAAGGAAAAAGGACAAGGTTTTTATTCAAGAGTTTTCCTGTTACCCAGAAAAGACCATTCTTGGCGTCCAATACTGGATTTATCGATTTTGAACACGTTCCTGGACATTCCAAAATTCACAGTGCTGACTTTACAACAGCTACTGCCTATGTTGGGCAGAAATGCTTGGTTAGTGATTCTGGACTTGAGGCATACCTGCATAGCCCAATAAAGGGAATCATGCAGAAGATGCTTCCGCTTCAAGGCAGGTTTTTTGCATTACCAGTTCTCTGCACTGCCCTTTGGCTTATCTACTGTGCCCAGGGTCTTTACAAAGTGCCTGACACCAGTAATTGCATTCTGCAGACAGAGGCATACAAATTTATCCTCATCTGGATGACTCTCATTCAAGCAGAGGACAAGGACACTCTTCTTCAACATCTGGCGTTTGTAAAAAGGCTTCTAACATGCTTAGGGTACACAATAAATGAAAAGAAATCCCAACTGGTACCCTCTCCAATAATTTCATTCCTGGGTGCAAGCTTGAATACAGCTGCCCAGATGGCTTACCTTACGCCAGACAAAGGCAAATGACAATATACTGCAAAGAAATGGCAACAAAAACCCAGTTATCTGCAAGACAAATTCTGCAGGCTTTGGGGGTTCATGGCATCTTGCATTCTACTAATTCCATATGCAAGACTGCATATGAGGAAACTTCAATGGTACCTAAAAAGTTTATGGAGCCGACGTTGTCACAGTCTGGAAACAGTGATTCCTCTCATTCCCTGCCTACAACAGGAGTTTTTTTGGTGGGCGGAGACATGTCACCAAAACAAGGGACTGTCATTCACTCTACCCCCTGCCACCCAAACCCTAACTACAGATGCATCAGACTATGCTTGGGGGGGGCCCACCTGGCAGGGAAATGCGTTCAGGGCAAATGGAGCCCAAAACAAATGCATCTGCATAACAACCAGAAAGAGATGCTAGCTGTTCAGAATGCTCTGACAGCCTTCAAGGACTTACTTCATCCAGGACAACTACTCATAAAGACGGACAACTCCACGGTTATGTGGTACATAAACAAGCAGGGGGGGGTACACATTCCTACCCCCTTTGCAGACTAGTTATGGCATTGTGGAACACAACTTTGACTTACCAAATATATCTTCAAGCTCAATTCCTGCCAGGAAAACAAAATACTCTGGCAGACAACCTAAGCAGAAATCTTATGAACCCACACGAATGGAAACTGGATCCACAAATCTTCAGCATGTTAACACGGAAATGGGGGAGCCCAGACATCTATTTGCCTCTCCCCAAAATTATCAGTCGGACAAATTCTGCACAAGAATTCATCACAAAAAAGCATGGAAAGTGGATGTCCTATCCTTCAGTTGGAAAAACCTATCAGTCTATGCCTTTCCCCCTCTACCTCTTCTCTCCAAGGTTTTACTAAAAGTCAGACAGGAAAAGCCAAAAATTATCCTAGTTGCTCCGGACTGGCCTCGACAACACTGGTACCCACTTATAAGGAATATGTCTCAACTCCCTCCTTGGTACTTGCCTCAAATACCTCATCTACTGCCTCAGCAAAACAGTCAAATTCTGCACACTCCGCTCCAAACTCTGAACCTTGCAACATGACTGATCATTTAATTATTCAAACACCTCTCAGTAAATCTGTGATGGATGTCAGTTTGGAAGCCAGAAGGCCTAGTACTAGAAAATCTTATGCTGATAAATGGAAAAGATTCTGTGCTTGGAACCAAGTACAAGGAATAGACCCAGCAAAGCCCAATATTCCTCAGATTTTACATTATTTAACTGAGATGCTCGACAAGGGCCTAGCTTTTTCTTCAATAAAAATCCATGCCTCTGCCATCTTGGCTCATTACAACACAGAGCCTCCCCTCTTTTCTCATCCTGTGCTTAAACAGCATCTTAGAGGTCCCAAAAATTTAAGGCCTCCCAGAAGATCACCAATTCCTGCATGGGATCTCAATTTTGTGCTGGAAAAACTCACCCTGCCTCCTTTTGAACCAGCAGCTACTGCGGATATAAAATTCCTATCTTGAAAAACAGCTTTTCTCTTGGCAGTCACTTCAGCAAGAAGGGTTTCAGAACTACAGGCTCTCATGGCTGTGGAGCCTTTTATTACATTTTACCCGGACAGGGTGTCCCTCAGGACCAATCCTTCCTGTATGCCTAAGGTGGTACCCAGTGTGGCTCTTAACCAGACAATTCACCTGCCAACATTTTACCCAAATCCGCAAAACAAGGGGGAGCAGATTCTGCATTCATTGGACGTACACAGACAACTAAGATTCTACTTAAGCAGGACCAAATCTCTAGGAAAGTCTGAGCAACTACTGGTAGCATTTGCTGCAGGGTCAGAGGGGAAGGCTATTTCAAAGCATACTATTTCTAAGTGGATAAGCCAGTGCATTTGTTTCTGCTACTTGCACCATGGGTAAACATGTGCCCAAGGGGATCAGGTCACATTCCACCAGGGCTGCCTCTACCTCTAAGGGGTTCCAACCAAAGACATTCTAGAGGCTGCTACTTGGAGCTCTGTTCATACCTTCACAAAGCATTATCATTTGCCTCTCTTCTCCAAATCCAGGGCAGGCTTTGCTACTGCAGTTCTGCAGGGCTTTATAGCCGCTCCTAATGCTATTTCGTTCCATCCTCCCATCCATAGTTTTGGGATTCTACCCAAATGTAATGATTGCAACAGTGAAACACAAAGAACATAGTACATTAGTGTACACTTACCATAAATGTAGATGTTCGAGTGTATTCACTGTTGCAGTCCGGTTTACCCACCCGCCATCCCCTTTTTCTTTCCTTCACTATATACTAAAGCCTTTGTGGTGTATTTGCGTTTAGATGAAGGTAAAGTTTATGTTGCTAAAAGTACATTTACATATATTTCTGTTTATATATATATATATATATATATATATATATATATATATATATAATTTTTTTTTTTTTTTTTTTTTTTTTTGCTCCTCATTTGGGGGGCATCTGACATCTGGGGCAAGAAAAACTGAATAAAATGACGTCTGCTGCATGTTTTATACACCTGACGTCATGGAAGAGGAGACGGCAACCGACGCAGGACCCAAGACTTTGTTATTCAGGCCGACTGAGGGCAACCTGCCAGCAGAGTAACCAAATGTAATGACTGCAACAGTGATTACACTCAACATCTACATTTATGGTAAGTGTACACAACTGTAGTTTCCTTGTACTTGATTTAAGGATCCTGCTTTCTGGATTGCTCATGAATGCCCACTGATAAACAGACTGCCAGAAACTCATAGTAGTTACTCAGTGGTGCTAATCACATTGAGCCTAGTGGCGCTAACCACAATAAGTATAGGCAGACGACACAGTGCAGCACTTTGAGGGAGATTCATTTTAAATTGAGTAAATGAGATAAATGTTTCCCATCAGCTTTGTGTTGTGGTTATAAAATTTTAATGCATTTCCCCCGGTTGTGCCAGTGAGCCTTTAGGCCCTTGTCTTTGTCTGAAGCTGTCTGAGAGAGAGCTCACAGATGGGCTGCCATCTGGCAGCCATGAAGGCAGTTTGTTCTACCCTGTATCTTCTGTTTACTGCATCTGTACAAGTTTATAGGTAGGTACTAGGCTGTTTGGCCCTAGGGCCTACATAAAATTAGCCAAATGGTACCCTGGCTTTTGCCACCCAAGAAAATTATTTTCCTGTGCCCCTGTCAAGCAGAGCCACAGAAGTGATTCCCGGGGTGAATTTCCTATCTCCCATTCAATCATCAAGATTTTTCTTGAAGAGTGCTAATGAGGAGCTTTGTTTGATATAGATAGGTAGTTTGTTCCAGAGTATGGGAAGTCTCTGGGACTGGAATCTATCCCTCCACTATATTTTGTTTATTGCAGTGACAAGGTTTAGATACCTAGAGCGTGTAGCTCGGAGGGATTGGGATTTCTTTACGTGGAGCATGTCCAGCACCTCTGAGTTTGACATAGCTTTGTATGTTAGGCAAAGATTGCCTCTGAGTAGGTGATATGCAACAGAGTAAAGCTGGAGTTTTTTGAGACGGTCTGCGTAGGGCATCTGTTTGAGGCCGGTAATCCTCTTTGTGAGGTATTTCTGTGGCCTTTCCAGTTGTTGTAGATGTCTTGTGAGGTATATAACAAAAGGGGCATTGTACTCTATAATGGGTCTAAATAGGGGGAACAATGATCTCTTTTTTCCTGGATGAGAAACCTTTTGTGATGAGGTGTGCCACGTAGAAAGATTTCCTGACTACTGTGGCGATGTGATTATCAAAAGAGAGACTACTGTCCACCTGTGTCTTAAGGTCTGTTATCACACTATCTGTGTTAAGTAGAATACTGCCTATGTGGTCGCTCATGGGTACATAGTTTTTACCAAAAGGGATGACAGTGCACTTTTTGGCATTGAGCTTTTGAGGCCATGGCTTTGACACCAGGCATCTGTCTCAGTGAGGCCCTTTTGTAGGATGTCCACATCGTTAGGAGTTTCGATTATGGCTCCTAGTTTGCAGTCATCTGCGAACTTTGTTAGCCAAAGACCTTCTGTGTTAGCCTGTACTTCAGAGAAGTAGATACCAAACAGGAGAGGACCTTGGACTGAACCCTGTGGTACTCCACTTGTCACTGGTCTGAAGTTGGATTTAGAGTCTGCTACTTTCATAGTGTGGGTTCTGTCAGTGAGCCAGTTGGTAACCCATCTTGTGATATAGGGATTTATACCTAGTTTAGTGAGTTTGTCTATAATTCCAGAGTGGGGGATGCTGTCGAAAGCCTTTGCGAGATCTAGATAGGCTGTGTGTCCCACCTTACCCTCATCTACGGCTTTGGTGACTGCTTCAAAAAAGTCTGTCAGGTTTAGGAGACATGATCTGCCTTTTACAAACCCTAACTAGGTAGGGTCCAGAGTTTGGTGATTACCAATGTCATTGTTTATAAGTTCCATGATGATATGCTCCATAGCCTTGCAGACCAGGCTCGTCAGGCTAATGGGGCAGTAATTCCCGGGGTCCGTGGTGGCTCCCCCTTTGTGTAGTGGGATAACCGTTGCTGTGCGCCATTCAGTGGGCACAAAGCCTGAGGTGAAGCTATGATTGAACATGGTACTTAGGTAGGTTGCCAGTTCATTCTGTAGTTCATGTAGAATACAGCCTGGGATGTCAGGTCCCATGGATGCTGTGTTCTTGGCTTTGGAGAGTGTGTTTTTTACCTGTGCAGCCGTGATTACAGGTACTTTGCATTCTTCCGGTATAGAGATGGACCCTTTAGGGGATGAGAAAGGGGTAAAGTTAGCACTGAACTTATCTGCCAGGATGTTGTCAATATCGGTTGGTTCTGTATATTTAGTGCCATTGTGCTGTAACTCTGAGTAGATCTGAGTGTTGCCATTGAGATTCTTGACATAGATGTAGAATAAGATAAGTACTAGACTAAGCTGCCTTTCCTGGCTATTTTACGCTTGGCCAGTTTCCCTTTTTTTTTTTCTCAAAATAACATATCCATTTGGTTAGAGATTGGCCTTTACCCTTGCTGCTGTTGATAATTGTAGATTACCCCTAATGAGAATAACTGGGATCATACCATAGATAATTTGACGGGACCCATACATGGGATAAAACATCTAGGAGCTGCCACTGTCCTTTAGTAGTACTCCATAATGTATGGATTATTATCTATTGTTATTATTGGAACTCCGTCATGTCTCTCCATATAAACCAGGGAGGTATGCCTCAAATCATTGACACCAGCATGAACTGTGACATAATCATACTGATACTTGTGGTTTAAGGACTTGAGTGCATATTGTGATCTGATGGATTCTGGCACCAGGCAAGCAACTAGCAGTCACTGTTTCCTTACTCAGCCTGGTAAGAGGCACATCTGTATGTCTTAGTGTAACGTCACCATTGACAAGAATGTTTGGTCGGGGCAGTGCCTGCCTTACAGCTCATCTGTGACTTTGGGACACTTTTGTTAGGAGAGGAAGTAGGCTTAATATGTTGTGTGCTTTGTGCCTATGGTGTGTTTTCGTGATCTTTGAGGTATAGGCAAGTTAGTCTTTAGAACGTCAGCATATGATGGATTGGGTGTATTGTGATGGCCTTGGAGAGGTGTGATGTCTAGTGAACTGCCGGTGATTTTGGTGTCTGAGTTTACTATGTCTGAGATATTGTATATGTATATTTTTCACACAATATTGGACACAAAATTGTGGACCCCTAACAAGTAAGGGTGTAATTGCAAATGTGAAATT
The DNA here is from genome assembly GCF_019279795.1 of Protopterus annectens. NCBI lineage: Eukaryota > Metazoa > Chordata > Ceratodontiformes > Protopteridae > Protopterus > Protopterus annectens. Next base: position 149,222,013 of record NC_056732.1, read on the forward strand.
GTTCAATCTCGCCGTTTGTTCTTATGCATGGGTTCGGAGCAGATCCTCAGCTCCGAGACGGCCACTTCTACAGCTCTGCATCTTGAGAAAGCTCGAGGCACAGTCCTATCCCACAATCCCCTAGTGCTAACGCCCAGATCTAGTTTGCCGTGACAGCAGATGCATCGCAGAAGCTCGGGCCAGTAAAGTTTTTCTTTTTTTTCGAAGTTTTCTATAACTTACCTTTATTTAGTATAGATATTTGGGAAAAATATATTAGTCTTTTACTAGTGTAGTTGCAGTGGGAGTTGTATATTCTTATTACTATTATTATTTTATAAAGTTTTTCTAAGGCAGTTTTCAGGCCTATTATCCTGTCTTTTTAACAGGTGTTTTTTCTTTAAGAAAGGCTTAAGTCCTTATTCCTTTTTGTGTGTAGTGATATCCATACCTTTAATTTTTTCTTGTTTTCAGGTTTTTATATATATGTCTGACTTTTTGAACATGTCTGAGAAACAAAAATCAGGCTTTAAGAAATGTCTATGCGGACAGAAAATGTCCATCACGGATAACCACTCTTCCTGCGTCTACTGTCTTGGCCCTCTCCACTTACAGGAGGACTGCTCTATTTGTCATTCCTTCAGTGGGAGGGTCATGATGGAGAGACGCAGGAAGTTAGTAGACAGGGGTTTATTAAAGCCCGAATTTCAGGAGGCCCTTGACAAGGCTGAATTGGTATCCAAGTCTTCGAAGGGGTCCAAGTCTTCGAGAGTGTCAGAGCCAAAGTCATCGGCTCCGAGCACCTCTATTAAGATTCGGACACCGGCTCCACAGACTTCGGAGTCGGCTGTCGAATGTATATCTTTGATCGAGACTCCGGTCTTGGAGCCGGTCTCGGAGGTTCCGCCGCCATCGATCCTTCACTCGGTGACGACTTCGGCCCCTTCGACCCGCTCTTCGAGACCCTTATCTGATTCGGATGTGGATCGAGTGATACAGAAGTTAATGGAGAACTCTGCCCTTTCCAAATTGATCGAAGTTTCGTCCCAGCTGGTTTTGAAACTCGAAGCCCTCCCTTGGTCATCTACTGCTCCTCCTCCGAGACCTGTCGAGTCTTCAGAGCCAAGAGTCGAAGTTCCGATGATGGTAAAACCATCGATACCAAAGCCTACAGCCGTGCTTTCGGTACCGTTGACCTTGATGCTCTCGGAACGGATCGAGGGGTCCCGGAGCCGACTATCGTTCTTTGGTTCCGGGGCGGACAGTGGAACTGAGATGTCGGTACAGACTCTCCCCCTAGGAGCCTCGGCTCAGATTAGTTCGGCACCGTCCTCTGGGTCGGAGCCCGGACCCCCAGTCTCGGGGATTGTTCCTGGTTTCTCGAAACCAGGAAGGTCTTTGGATCCGGGTACCGGTGCCTTCGACGCCATGAGGAAGGTCTTGTCGAAACAGACACATATCTCATCGGATTCTTCTTCTCCTCCCCCTAAGGGACCACATTCGACTTCTGTATCCTCGGCTCCTACGGCCGAGACCCAATGCCTCAGTTGCCCCAGAGGGTGCTCCTGTTCCTCGGACGCTTCTCCAGAAGCCCCATCTGAAGAAGTACCAAGGAAAAGACTGTGCAAGAGGAGGCACATAGATTCCCCACAGGAATCTCTTACATCAGTTACAGATTTAGATGAAGCAGAAGGGTCCCCACGGTCCCCCTCTGAGGATGTCTCCTTTGCGGACATCCTGGAGATCCTAAAACAGAGGGGAGATTGGCAGCCACTTAACCCTTCTGTGGATGAATCAGTATTGCTGAAGGCATTCGGGGCTCTACCTTCTACCTCCTGGGTGACCCCTCCCTTTGACGAACTTATGGACTTGATAGCTCGTAGGGCTTGGGAGACACCTGACATGGTGGAATCAGTTCCCCGCAGACCGAATAGGTTTATAACAGCCCCCCAGGACAAGAGTTTTCTTACCAAGGGTGTTCCAGTGGATACTATGGTGGTGGCGGCAGCCACTAAGAAGAACATGTCAGAGTCCTCTTCTGCTGTCCATCCTCCTAATAAGGATTCTAGGACGATGGACAGATATGGGAAGCGCGTTTTCAGTTCTCCGACTTTTTCCATGCGATCACTGAACTATTTGACGCATTGTACGCGTTTACAGAGGGATCTCCTTAAGGAACTCGGTGATACTCTCCAGGGTCGTACAGATGCTGCTGTTACCGAGAAAGTGACAGCACAACTTAATACCCTTAACTCTGTAGTCAACTCCTCCATGAGGCTTATTTCATATGCGGCCGAAGGTGCGAGTAGAGCGGCAGTTTCAGCGATTGCTCTTGAGACAATCCTGGCTGCGGCTGTGCTCCTTTGAGGAATCCTTCAAGTCTTCCTTTACTAACGTCCCATTTGATGGTGCCTCTCTTTTTGGCCCCAAAGTAAAGGAGACCCTCACTAGGTGTGAGCAAGAAGGGAAGACCCTATCTGCTGTAGGAGTCCGTTTTTCCGCCCCTTCCAGACCATACCCCAAAGGGCAAAGAGGCGGAAAGATGTGGTTCCGTAAGACACAAGGTTCCTTTCAGTCCACACAGAGTGATAATGCCCCTTCCAGAGACAGAGGAGGGGGAAGGAATGGAAGACGCCGACCAAATGGCAGAGGGGGTCCGCAAAACCAGGGCGACAGAGATACTTTCTCTGGCAAGCCTTTCCAGCACTCCTGAGAGGAGGCCCGACTGTCCTGCTCTGGAGGCAGTCGGGGGACGCTTAACTTTGTACCCACTGGCCTGGCGAAATTTAACTTCAGATGCGTGGGTACAAACTATAATTACCAGAGGTTACGACATAAAATTCATAAACGTTCCCCCTACCACCAAAAGATTCCCAGAAGTTCCACCCAATCTGCGGGATCAGGCAGCCTTAGAGATCCAGAAGCTGCTCAGAAAAAGAATCATCCAAGCAGTCCCGGCAGACCAAATAGGATCCGGAACTTACTCAAGGTTCTTTTTAGTTCCAAAGAAGACAAGGGACTGGAGACCAATTCTGGATCTCAGCAAACTAAACACCTTCGTTGTGAAGGAGAAGTTTCGGATGGTCACGCTACAGTCAATCCTTCCTTTTCTGCAGGAAGGAGACTGGATGTGCTCTATAGATCTCAAGGATGCGTACTACCATATAAAAATGGCCAGACCGTCCAGGAGATTCCTGCGCTTCCGGCTAGGAGCCAATCATTTTCAGTTTCGAGCTCTGCCGTTTGGCCTCACCTCAGCCCCCAGGGTGTTCACCAAGTGTATGGCAGTAGTAGTGTCTCATTTGAGACAACAAGGATTCCGGGTGTTTCCGTATCTAGACGACTGGCTCCTCTCCGCCACCACCGTGTATCATCTGCTCCAAGCAAGAGATTACACAATCAGTCTTTGTTCCCGTCTTGGCGATGTCCTTCAAGGATGCATCTGCAGTCCTTACAAATGGGTTGTCCTGTCGTCAGGCAGCCCTTCGGTCGGCCGGATTCCAAAGTCTGGGTCTGGCCTCGGCTGGTGTCGCACTTCACCCGACGTCATCTCTGCTGGTCTTCGGGTATAAAGGCATCAGCCGACGCCATTTTCCTCAGTCTTTCTTGTCGCGTGGCGCCCGAAGCAGAAGCTGTTCGCAAGTGCCGGTCGGTCAGATCCAGCGATTACTACTACCGAATACTACTTCGAAGACTTCTAAAAGCTAAGTACCCCATTGGGGACTCTTTCTTGCCTCAGCCGATGTCAGAAAAAGTGAATAACTGTTTAACTTGTGGGAAACAAATACCTCATAAAGATTTCCACTCTTACTGCTTACCTTGTTTAGGCCCAGACCACGACGTAGCAGCTTGTTTAGCCTGTGCTTCCTTCAACCGACGAACGCTTAGGCGTCGGTCGGAGTTTGCTGAACAGTTTTTCGGCTCAGATTTTGCGTACATTATGCCGTCGGATCCTCCGACTTCTCAAATTGTTAAGAAATGCAAAGAAAAGGACCGACACTCGCGGTCCGCGGTTTCGGCCAAAACCACAGTTAAGCAAACCGCGAGTGTCTCGGTTTCGGCCGAAACCGAGCAAACGGTTCAATCTACAGCCGAATCCTTGACTACTACCGAGGCCCCTTCTACCCTAGTTGAATCGGCCTCTGAAGTTTTGCCTACTAATGTGGTTTCTCTAGAATTATCGGACACCACCCTTTGGATGTCTCTAGCCCAGCACGTGGTGCTGCTAGGCCTCCTGCAGCCATGTCTATAAAGGCCTTTGCCAGGGCTAAAGCAGCCAAAACTGCTAAGTCAGTGCCTGTTAAGCCCCCCTCTCACAGGCCCAGCTCCAGTTCCCAAATGCTTACTCTGGCAGAGGATCTCATCTCTTTAATAAGGGGATCCCAATCTCACCCAGACAGGGCCTCTCAACCTCCAGAAAAGAGACCTAGAGCAGAGCCCCCTGAGCCAGCTTCCTCTGATGACTCTTCTGATGAATCAGACATTACAGACCATCCAGAGGCTCCTCTTTCTACTTATGAAGATTCTGATGCTGAAGAATCTATTCCTTCTGCCTCTCCACCAGAGGAATTTTCCTTCGGGGAAACCTTACATGCCATGAGAGAGCAATTCCAATGGCAGGGACAAGATTTCTCAGATTCAAGAAAAAGGCTTAGGACCTTTTTACACTTACCGCAGCATAGGCCCTTAGCTATACCTCCAGTTCTTCCTGTTGTGGATGATGCCTTTAATGATGTTTGCACTGCTCCTGATACTTTACCTCCAGCCCCTGCTAAGCCCGATAGGTTTTACAGGGCACCGGACACTCATCACCACTTATACAAGGCTCCTTTTGCAGATCCTGAGACTATCTCCCAGGGGCCTAAGGCAGTAGCTTCGACCTCAGCAAAAAACCCTCTCCCTTCTGATAGGGAATCCAGGTCCTTAGAGAGATGGGGTAAAAAAGTATACACCTCTGCTACTCTCTCAGCTAGAGCTCTGAACTGTCAGTTTCATATGATCCAATACCAAGAGTTTATGCTTGATCAGTTAACTAAGAAACTGTCCTCTGATGATTCCTTAGATAAGAAATATGTTTTAGAAATGGTGAATAACATTCAGCAGGTTAGTAACCATTCTTTAAAATGTGGCTATGATGCACTGGAGGCTTCATTTAGGTCAGCCATGACTGGCACAGTTATAAGAAGGCATGCATGGTTGAAAGAACAGGTCTTACCGGATCATGTTAAAGCAAAGCTATTAGATGCTCCTATGGATAAGGTCAGTCTATTTGGTTCTCCTGCCCAACAAGTAATGAAGAAAATGGAAGAAAAGGCAAAATCTGTACAAACAGTTAAAGATTTCTTACAGGTTCAGCCCCCAAGGTTCAGCAGGAACTGGCCTTCCAAAAATTGGTCCTTTCCAGACTCCTCTAAAAATCAGAGAGGCAGGAATAGACGTTCCAGAGGCAGAAACCAATCTAGAGGAGGTGCCTACAGGGGACGCCAGTGGCAAGGCAATAACCAACAAGGCACAGATACAACCACTACCACTGCAACAGGACAATCACAGTGACTTGACTCTGACACCGCCTACCAGGGAACAAATAGCAGCACCCTTAGGCGGAAAGTTAGCCTTATTTTCAAAAAACTGGCACTATATCACAAGAGACAAGTGGATTTTGCTAACTATAGACCAAGGCTACAGGTTTCATTTCCACACATTACCAGTAAAAAGAGGAATGCCAAACCTACCACCAAATCAAAAGACAGAAGCCCTACAACAAATAGCTCAATTAACAAAGATGAGAGCTGTGGAAAGGGTACCACCTACAGAACAGGGCAAGGGATTTTACTCCAGACTCTTCCTAGTACCAAGAAAAGAGAAAAGTTGGAGACCTATTCTCGACCTGTCCACTTTAAATACATTAATCATTGTTCCAAAATTCAAAATGCTGACCCTACAGCAACTTCTTCCCATGCTGGGCAAGGAGTATTGGCTGGTAACTCTAGATCTAAAGGAGGCATACCTGCACATCCCCATACGACCAATTTGCAGAAGATACCTCAGATTTCTTGCAGGATCAGAGCATTATCAATTCTCAGCATTGCCCTTTGGCTTATCTACTGCGCCCAGAGTGTTCACGAAATGCCTGGCATCAGTAATAGCTCATTGCAGGCTACAGGGAATCCAAATTTATCCATACCTGGACGACTGCCTGATACAAGCGGACAACAAAAGCAAGCTGACACAAGACTTACAAAGAGTCATTTGCTTACTGCAAGCCCTGGGATACACAGTCAATTTAAAAAAGTCAAGACTGATTCCATCCCAAACAAGAACATTCTTGGGTGCAGAATTGGACACAGTAAAACAGATGGCATTCCTAACTGCAGAAAAACAAGAACAACTTCCTCTTTTCTACTTGGCATTAACAAAACAGAGCAAACTAACAGCAAGAAAAGTACTGCAGGCCTTGGGCTTCATGGCATCCTGCATAATCTTGGTCCCCCATGCCAGACTGCATATGAGAAAGCTACAGTGGTACCTAAAGAATTTATGGTCTCAGCACAAGCACAGCTTAGAAACCGAAATACCACTAATCCCATGCCTGAAGGAAGAGTTCCTATGGTGGGCTCAGGCATGCCAGTCAAACCCAGGTTTGTCTTTCCGCAACATTCAAACAAACCAAACCATCACAACGGACGCCTCAGACCTCGGATGGGGGGCCCACATGCTGGACAAGTGCATTCAAGGCTTATGGACTCCAGATCAGCTGCACCTGCACATAAATCAAAAAGAAATGCTGGCAGTAAAACTGGCAATCCAGAATTTCAGACCATTCCTCAAAGAAGGCCAATTGATGATAAGGACAGACAACACCACAGTCATGTGGTACATCAACAAACAGGGAGGCACTCATTCATACCCCCTATGCCGAATGGCTCTGGATCTATGGAATATGGCTCTGAGCTACAACATTCAGTTACAGGCAATTTTTGTACCGGGAAAAGAAAACATCCTAGCAGACATGTTAAGCAGGACTACCTCGGATGCCCACGAATGGGTGCTACACCCGGACATCTTCAAGGCCATCACAAAGAAATGGGGAATGCCACAAGTAGACCTATTCGCATCCCCACTCAATCACCAGCTCAAGAAATTCTGCACAAGGACATACCACCCACTTGCTTGGAAGATGGACTCTCTATCCTTCAATTGGAAAGGCCTAACAGCATATGCATTTCCACCTATTCCTTTGATGCACAAGGTACTACTGAAAATCAAAGAGGAACGTCCAAGGATAATTCTGATGGCTCCAAATTGGCCAAGACAACATTGGTATCCACTGCTGAGGAGCATGTCTCGGGGAGAAGCGTGGACACTGCCCCTGATTCCTTTGATGTTAACTCAGAGCAACTACAACATCCTGCATCCAAACCTGAAAACTCTGCAACTGACTGCCTGGAACATTACATAAGAGCAACTAACCTGGATTTATCCCAAACGGTTAAAGACATAATCCTTGAGGCCCGCAGACCTTCAACAAGAAGGAACTATGCAGGAAAATGGAAAAGGTTTGTCATTTGGAGTACTGAAAGAGGGAAAGATGTGTCAAAGGTAGATATTGCCAACATCCTGGAGTACTTGGCAGAGCTTCTTCATACAGGCCTGTCCTATTCCTCCATCAAGATACATGCATCAGCCATTTCTGCAGAATACAGCTTCGATCCCCCTGTCTTCTCACATTCTCTACTCAGGCAGTTCCTGAGAGGAATTAAGAATGTAAAACCTCCTAGGAAACCACCATTGCCAGCATGGGACTTGAATTTTGTGCTAGAAAAATTGACACTCCCTCCATTTGAACCAGCAGCAACAGCAGATCTTCAACACCTATCCTGGAAAACTGCTTTCCTACTGGCAATTACTTCAGCAAGAAGGGTTTCGGAACTACAGGCTTTAATGGCAGTACAACCCTTCCTAATCTTCCATCAAGATAGAGTGTCCATGAGAACTAATCCTACATTTATGCCTAAGGTGGTATCCAGAGTGTCTCTAAACCAGGCAATCCACCTTCCTACCTTCTTTCCCAATCCACAGAACAGGGGGGAAAGACTGCTGCATACCTTGGATGTACATAGACAGTTACGCTACTACCTGGACAGAACCAAGGGAAATAGAAAAACTGACCAGCTGCTAGTAGCTTATGCAACAGGAAGGGAAGGAAAAGCAATTTCCAAACAGACAATCTCCAAGTGGGTAGGAAATTGCATAAGATTCTGTTACTCCTACCATGGAAAGCAAATTCCACAGAACATAAGGCCTCACTCTACAAGGGCTACAGCCACTACCACAGCTTTCTTACGAGGAGTGGCTACCAAGGACATTATTGAGGCTGCTACTTGGACCTCCGTGCATACATTTGCCAAGCATTATAACTTGCCTCTATACTCTAGATCCCGAGCAGGGTTTGCCACTGCTGTTTTGCAAGGGATCCTAACTACACCATAATTATTCTTCCTCCTCCCCTAGTTTGGCTATGGTATTCTACCCATTTGTAAGGACTGCAGATGCATCCTTGAAGGACATAGTACAGTTTTGTACCTACCATAAATGTAGATGTCCGAACAGGATAGCATCTGCAGTCAGGATTACCCACCCTCCTTCCCCTCTGTGGTACTCCTAGGGTATTTGCCCACCTAATAGCTAGCTGGGGGGGGATCTCTTATGGTGTATTTGTTTGTATATATGTACATACATGTTTATTTTTTTTTTTTGTGTTTGCCTTCTTTTTTTTTTTGGGAAACATTGGCATTTCCCCAAAAACTTTAGCTATACAAGAGGGCAACTGGCATCTGGGGCAAGAAACACTGAGGAAAATGGCGTCGGCTGATGCCTTTATACCCGAAGACCAGCAGAGATGACGTCGGGTGAAGTGCGACACCAGCCGAGGCCAGACCCAGACTTTGGAATCTGGCCGACCGAAGGGCTGCCTGACGACAGGACAACCCATTTGTAAGGACTGCAGATGCTATCCTGTTCGGACATCTACATTTATGGTAGGTACAAAACTGTACTTTACAATCATTTTCTAAAAATCTACCTTATCGCCATCACAACATATCTCATTTATAGGGGTAGAACTGGACACTGCCTTGGTCACGGTCAGACTTCCACCAGAAAGGGTTTCAAAACTAAGGGAGAAAATTGCAGTACTCCTTCAAAAGACAAAAGCAACAGCAGAACAGGTTTTGAGAGTCCTGGGATTAATGTCAGCTGCACTGGTTGCAGTCCCTCTAGGAAGAATGCACATGAGGATCCTTCAATGGCTACTGTTCGCCCAGTGGCCCTATCAGCACCTGCCGTTGTCACACGAAATTCTAATCACATCTTGCTGTAAGCAGGATCTGCGATGGTGGATGCTATCTCAATACTTGACACAAGGTCGACCTTTTACCCTGCCAACCCCGATAGCGACAATAACCACGGACTCTTCCCTGATCGGGTGGGGGGGTTTGTTTCAGGGAAAGACGGTCCAAGGTCAATGGTCCAGAGCAGAATGCAAACTGCACATCAGTGTCCTAGAGCTAAGAGCGGTGTTTCTAGCGTTGCAACACTTTAACGGCGTCTTATCTCAAGGAACAGTGGCAGTCCAGACAGACAACATGTCACTTGTCTGGTACATCAACAAACAGGGAGGAACAAGATCTTATCCACTATGCAGAGAGGCCCTCAGGATCTGGCAATGGGCTGTCTCCACCGGACGCTTTCTGATAGCAGCGCACATTTCCGGGACGTCCAACGTAATTGTGGACAGGTTGAGCAGAGCCATCCTGTTACCTCACGAGTGGTCTCTGAAATCTCAAGTGGCGAAAGCAATATTCCGCAAGTGGGGCCAGCCTTGCTGCGACCTTTTTGCATCGCCGATGAATGCCAAATGCAGAAGCTACTTTGCCCTTCTCCCTCCACCAGGGAGCGTCCCCAGAGATTCACTGGTTCACGATTGGCCCCCGGGTCTCCTTTATGCTTTTCCACCCATTACGTTAATCCCCAGGTTTCTACAGAAAGCCATACGTCTGGAAAGGACCATAATTTTAATAGTCCCATTCTGGCCTCGACAGATCTGGTTCCCCTTTCTTCAGGCCCATCAAATCGAGGAGCCATGGATTCTGGACCCAGTTCCAGACCTTTTGACCCGTGCGTCAGGAGCCCCTCATCCATCCCTGCAGGCCCTAAAATTGACAGCTTGGCTGCTCCTCTTCCCATCCTAGCCAGGTCAAGCCTTTTGTCCCCTGCAGTTAAACGTATAATTGATGTTCTTCATTCCACATTGCTGCAGTCCTAACTATTGGGGTAGTCCGCTGTCCAGTCGGCCCGAATACCAAAGTATATGGCTGACGTCGGTCAGGGCGCATTAGACTGACGTCAGTACGTCAGGGTACTAATGCGCATGACCGACGTCATATCCTCAGTCTTTTTTGCCGCATGGTCCGATGCAGAAGCAATTTTGCAAGTGCAGGTTGGCGTTCTGAAAGTTTCTGAAGTCAGAGTTTCAGACCGAATCAAAGTTGGCTAAGTACCCCGTTGGGGAATATTTTGGTTTTTCTTGCCTCAGTATTTAACCGGATGTCAGAAAAAGTGAATAACTGTATTTCTTGTGGGAAACAGATACCTCATAGGGATTACCATACTTTGTGTATACCTTGTTTAGGGCCTGAGCACGACATTGTTGGATGCCGCTCTTGTGCTAGATTTAACAAACGCACTATTAAGAGAAGGTTAGACTGTGCCAGGTTAGTTTTGGGAAGCGTTGTAATTATAAAATGCCGCCGGATGCTCCGACGCCCGCTTCGCCAAAAGCGCAAGGACAAAGCAGCAAAGCCTAGAGTGGAAGAACCGACAGTCCCAGACGTCGGATCTTTAGAAGGCTCAGTGGAGCCGGAGGTTTTGCCAGGTGTTTCTTTGGAGTCTCAGGGAGAGACTTTACTGTTACAGGATGTATCCTCAGGAAGTAGGCCAGGCTGAGGGGCTTCTCAGGTGGCTGTTCTTCCCTCTCTTCCTAAGGTGGTTAGTGCCTCCCCTTCTGTTTCCAAGGCTTCTTTGAGAGGCAGGCCAAGTTCAGCTTCAGTGGGGGTTTCTCCTAGTGCTTCAGGGTCTTTGCCTAAGAAACATATGCTTAAAATGGCAGAGGATTTGATTACTATGATTAGAGGTTCTATGCCCCCTCCTGATAAGAGGCCTAGGGTGGAACCTGAGTTTGAGAGTTTTGAGCAATGTTCGCAGGCTTCTGAGTCTTCGGCTGAAGACTTGCAGGAGTATCCTCCTTATTCTGATTCTGATGTGGATGATTCTACTCCTTCTGCTTCTCCTCCTGAGGATTTTTCATTTTCAGAGACTCTGCATTCCATGAGGGAGCATTTTAAATGGGAAGGTCAAGATTTCTCTGATTCCAGGAAGAGGCTTAGGGAATTCTTGTTTTTACCCCAGCATAGGCCTTTAGCTATACCTCCTGTTCTGAATGTGGTGGAAGATGTATTTGCAGAGGCTTCCCTGAATCCTGATTCTTTGCCTCCTGCCCCAGTTAAACCGGATAGGTACTATAGGGTGCCTGAAGCTCATAAGTATCTTTTTAAGAGTCCTAGGGCAGACCCGGAAACTGTCTCTCAGGGGCCTAAAGGTGTGAAGGCCTCTGTTGTTAAAAATCCTGTTCCGCCTGATAAAGAGGCAAGGGCTTTGGATAGATGGGGAAAGAAAGTGTATACTTCTTCCACTTTAGCCATGAGGGCGTTGAATTGTCAGTTTCACATGTTAAAATATCAGAATTATCTCCTTTCACAATTGAAATCTAAGGTGGATGCTCTGGCAGAAGGTATTGAGTGTAATGAGTTGCAGGATTTAGTTCATGTGTCTGAACAGGTGGGTAAACATTCTTTGCAATGTGGTTTTGATGCTGTGCAGGCCTCCTCGAGGGTGGCTGCCACTGGTTCTGTTCTTCGTAGGCATGCCTGGTTGAGAGATCAGAATTTAGCTGAGCATGTTAAAACAAGGATTTTGGATGCTCCTTTGCAGTCTGATGTGTTTGGTTCGCCTGTGGAAGCAGTCTTAAAGAAAATGGAGGACAAGGCTAAGTCTATGCAAACTGTTAAGGATTTTTTGCAGGTGCAGCCTCCAAGTTTAGTAGAAATTGGCCTACTAAGGGATGGACTTATCCTGCTTATGATTCCCAGTCTAGGGGTAGGTCTAGACGTGGTAGGGGCAGAGCTCAAGGTTCTTTTAGGCCTAGGACAGGGAGTTCCCCTGCTCAGACTTCTGGTGAGGGCAGGGGTCAGTCCTTTCGTAAGCAGACCCAATGACCTGCCTTTTCAGCTGCCAGTACATTCTCGCCTGGAAGCACCTTTGGGAGGAAGGCTGTCTCTTTTCAAAGAAAATTGGGATTTAATTACCCAAGACAGATGGGTTCTGGATATCATTCACCACGGTTACAGGTTTTATTTCCATACCTTGCCTCCTTTCACAGGCATGCCAGACATTCCTCCTCTACAAAGACAAGAGGCTCACAAGCAAATTTCTCTGTTGCTCCAAATAGGGGCCATTCAGCCAGTTCCTGTGCCAGAAAGGGGCCTAGGATTTTATTCTCGCCTGTTCCTAGTACCGAAGAAGGGGAACACGTGGATGCCAATTTTGGATTTATCTATCCTCAACACTTATCTGGACATTCCCAAGTTCAAAATGTTGACGTTACAACAGCTTTTACCTCTGCTGGGCAAAGATCACTGGATGGTAACTTTAGATCTCAAGGAAGCTTACCTTCATGTGCCTATAAGACTAAGTTGCAGGAAGTATCTGCGTTTTCGAGCTGGAAATTCTCACTATCAGTTCTCTGCATTGCCCTTTGGCTTATCCACTGCGCCCAGAGTATTCACAAAGGTTCTGGCTCCAGTGATAGCTTACTTCAGGCTAAAAGGAATTCAAATCTATCCTTACTTGGACGACTGCCTGATTCTAGCTCAAGAAAAGGAAGACCTTCTACAGCATTTGGATTATGTCATAGCAGTGCTAAGATGCCTAGGGTATTCTGTGAACGAAATAAAGTCCAGTCTAGTACCCTCTCAAGACATGTGCTTTCTGGGTGTGAGACTGAATACAGCAGCCCAGATGGCCTTTTTAACCCCGGACAAACAAAAGAATCTTTCCAGTTACTTCCATCAACTATCTCTTCAGTCCGGGCTGACTGCAAGGACAGTCCTTCAAGCCTTAGGGTTCATGGCATCTTGTATTCTGGTGCTTCCCAATGCCAAACTGCATATGAGGAAGCTGCAATGGTATCTCAAAAATGTATGGACACAGCACTGCCAGGATTTGGACACTGTCATTCAAATAATACCTTGCATTCAAAAGGAATTTTTGTGGTGGGCTCAGGAATGTCACCTAAACAAGGGACTCTCTGTGACCCGGCCAGAGGCGAGTCAGATTCTAACGACAGATGCCTCAGACATTGCTTGGGGAGCTCATCTAAATGGAAAGTGGATACAAGACAAGTGGCCTGCCAGACTACAGCATCTACATATCAACATGAAAGAGATGTTAGCAGTCCAGTTTGCATTAATGGCTTTCAAGGAGTTACTTCTTCCAGGGCAGGTGTTGATTCTAACAGACAACACAACTGTCATGTGGTACATCAACAAACAAGGGGAACACATTCTTACCCATTGTGCAGGCAAGCAATGATTTTATGGGAGACTGCGCTCAGCTTGCAACTAACTCTTCAGGCAAGGTTTCCGCCGGAGCACAGAACTCCTTAGCAGATGTGTTAAGCAGACAAATCATGGATCCCCACAGTGGAAACTGGATCTTCATGTATTTCAAAAATTGACAGTGTCATGGGGAACTCCAGACATAGATCTGTTCGCTTCTCCACTAAACCACCAGCTGCCAAAGTTTTGCACAAAGAGGTTTCATCACACAGCTTGGAAAGTGGATGCTCTTTCTTTCAGTTGGAAAAATCTTCATGTGTATGCTTTTCCACCTCTGCCTCTTCTCCCAAAGGTGCTTCTAAAGGTCAGACAAGACAAGCCAAGGATGATTTTAATAGCTCCAGATTGGCCTCGGCAGCACTGGTACCCATTACTGAGGAGTCTGGTAAGGAAGCCTCCATGGCCTTTACCCTTGATTCCACACCTGTTGTCTCAGAGGGACGGTCACCTGCTCAATGTCAAGCTTCACTCTCTTCATCTAACAGCTTGGCATATTCTGTTTTGAAAGACAGCAGGTCTCAACTTCCTCAACAAGTTTTAAATGTGATTATGGAAGCCAGAAGACCTAGTACAAGGAAAGTGTATGCAGAAAAATGGAAGAGATTTTTATTTTGGAGTGCAGCAAACAATTTGGAGATTTCTGAGCCTAATTTGAGTGTGGCTCTTCAATATCTTACTGAGTTATTGGACAAAGGTTTGTCTTTCTCTTCCATTAAGATTCATGCTGCAGCAATTTCAGCTCACTATGATTGTGACCCACCATTGTTTTCGCATCCTTTGTTCAAGCAATTTCTTAGAGGGGCAAAGAATATAAGACCACCACGTAGAGCTCCTACTCCTGCTTGGGATCTGAATTTTGTGTTGGAGAAACTTACTCTAGAACCTTTTGAGCCTGTGGCTACTGCTGAATTGAAATACTTGTCATGGAAGACTGCTTTTTGTTGGCCATTACTTCTGCAAGAAGGGTTTCTGAGTTGCAGGCCCTTATGGCGGTAGAGCCTTTTTGATTTTTCATAAGGATAGGGTATCTTTACGTACTAATCCTTCCTTTATGCCTAAGGTGGTTTCTAGTGTGGCTTTAAACCAAACTATTCATTTGCCTACTTTTTATGCAGATCCCCAAAATAAAGGGGAAAAGATTTTGCACACTTTAGATGTACACAGGCAATTGTGTTATTATTTGAGCAGGACTAAGGATTTTAGGCAGTCTCAGCAGTTGTTTGTTTCTTTTGCTTTGGGTTTCAGGGCAAGCCTGTGTCAAAACAAACTATTTCTAGGTGGATTGGGTTTTGCATTGCATTTTGTTATTCCCATCATGGCAAGGAGATTCCAGCTGGGATTAGGCCTCATTCCACTAGGGCTACTGCCACTTCAACAGCATTTCTAAGGGGGGTGGCCACTAAGGATATTTTGGAGGCAGCTACTTGGAGTTCAGTGCATACTTTCTCTAAGCATTATCACCTTCCTCTCTACTCTAAGTCTAGGGCTGGTTTTGCCACAGCTATTTTGCAAGGCATGTTGTCAGTTCCTGCTTCCTTATGATTTGCCAGCCTCCCTTACCTCTGCTTTGGGATTCTACCCAATAGTTAGGACTGCAGCAATGTGGAATGAAGAACATAGTACAGTTTTGTACCTACCATAAATGTAGATGTTCGAGGATCCACATTGCTGCAGTCCAATTTACCTCCCTCCTTCCCCTCTGTGTTTAGGGGTGGTTGTGTAGGTGAGGTTATATTCTGGTAATTTTGTATATATTGTACATATTTTTGGTGCAGGTATGTTTGGAATTTTTGGTTTTGGCCTTATCTTTTCAGGGTCTTCTGACATCTGGGGCAAGAAAAGACTGAGGATATGACGTCGGTCATGCGCATTAGTACCCTGACGTACTGACGTCAGTCTAATGCGCCCTGACCGACGTCAGCCATATACTTTGGTATTCGGGCCGACTGGACAGCGGACTACCCCAATAGTTAGGACTGCAGCAATGTGGATCCTCGAACATCTACATTTATGGTAGGTACAAAACTGTACTTTTCCTCTCTTAAACCATCCACTACAAAGACTTACCGGAGCAAGTGGAAACGTTTTTCTTATTGGGCATTACAACAAGGATTAGATCCAACAGAAACACCGGTGCACAAAATTTTGGAGTTTCTGTCTAAGATCTTTGAAGAAGGAGCATCGTCGTCCACAGTTAGAGTCCAACTGGCGGCCATATCGAACTTTCATATGGGTGACAAAAATTCTTCCATCATGTCCCACAGACTTCGCAAGGTGTTTTTGAAAGGCACTTTTTACCTCCGTCCTTTCATTCGTAACCCAGTTGCTCCTTGGAATCTTAACCTAATTTTATCCCAGTTAATGTTACCCCCTTTTGAACCAGCCTCCACAGCCTCTCTTAAGTTCTTGTCATGGAAAACCTTATTCTTGGTGGCTATAACCTCTGCTCATAGAATTTCAGAATTACACACGCTATCTGTTCGACCTCCCTACTTGATTTTCCACTCTGATAGAGTGACATTACGCACCAATCCGTCTTTTCTCCCAAAAGTTTGTTCACTTTCAAATATTAACCAATCCATCGAACTTCCCACCTTTTTCAAAAATCACACTAACAAGTTGGAATATATGCTGCATAAGTTAGACGTCCACAGACAACTCGGGTTTTATTT